>NC_089174.1:8349115-8659244 GCF_009819655.1 Sylvia atricapilla
TTGGGCACATATCTCGTGCATTCAGTATTCTTCATTCTGTAAAATAGTTCATTCTCACTCTGAACAAGTCAGCTATTAATTAAGCAATGTACCATACTCCTTTTCCCTCAGGAAAATCCCTTGAGTGACTTGGTTAACAGGGAAATTGGTCAATAAAGTTGATAACTGTCTGTACATTTATACTAATTTTGCATCACTCCTTTCTTAAAGGTTTCTACAGATATTTATAGCTGGAGTGTAAGATTTAAAATTTCTTTTACTTATTTTGGGCCATTTCTGTTGTTAGTTTGGTTTTACTCAGGTAGAAAAAGACATTTTCACCATGTTCACAAACTGAAGACTCCTGCTAAAACTGCTTTCGGGCATCAGCCTCCTGCAGGGTCAAAATGGGAGTAATGGGAGAGTGAAAGCTCAGAGTTTGCCAAGCAGTGAGCAGGAATAAAATCTATAGGCAAAATTAATGCAGTAGGATCCCGGGGGACAGGAACGCACCCACGGAGGTGGCTGTACGGGGTGTCAGCAGCACGGGCTGTGACAGTGACAGATGTGCCATAGCCACCATAACCAGGGCATGGAAATGTTGGGAACAAGGGCTGAAGGTGCAGAATGTGGCTCCACAGGACCTTGTGTATCCCCATGCTGCTCCAGATACTTCAGGATCTTGCCAGTTATTAATACAGAAAGTCCAGGGGCCAGAGGGGGGGGGGGTGGGCAGACATGCAGCTGTGCTTTTCTCTCTGAGAAGAGAGGGAAGCTCCCGTCTTTTTTTTTTTTTTTTTCTTTCCTGTGGTGCAGAAGTTTGCCTTTAGCACAAATGCAAGTTGATTTCCCTACTGCATTTGAGCACAAACCGCTAGGGAAAAAAAAGCCCTAAATGCCTTTGCAGAGCATCTCCGGGCTGACCAGTCCACCACAGATCCACAGTGCAAGTCTGAGGCATCTGCAGATGGGCAGCAGCACAGGCAAAGCAGCCTGGGTAAACTTCTCTATTCGTATAGGATAAGGCAAGATGTGGCTTTTTGTTTAAATGTGAAATTTATTGCATCATCAGGAATCCATGAGACCACTGTAGAGGAAAAGTCTTTGAGTGCCCTCAGTAGTTTTTGCTCTGATTTTATAAACAAGCTGGAAGGCAGCACTTCCCTGTGGTAGGCAAATACGTGCAGCACATCATCACACCACTGCATGGCTGCTGGGCTTAGAAGGTAGTCATTAAACAAGTCTAAATCACAGGTTTCTACACCAGTCTTCACTTTTTAAAAGAATTTTCCCCAGACCAAAACTCCCACACACTAACGCTGAGGTTATGTTGCTCTGCTCACAGTACAAGGTACCTCCATTAAGAGGTAGTGGGAGTCAAATGAAGTGTTGCAGATTGCTGTAAACACTGGAAACACAACCCAAAAAGCTGCCTTAACTACCTTCAGTGCTTTTCTGTTCGTCTCCTTTGATGCAGAAGGAATTTTTGGCAAAGGCTTGCAGCTCATTGTGGTATCCAGCATTATCTTGCTTTTCTTGACACTTCTTGCCCACCCACGTCATCTGCCTTTCCTCAGCTCACATCCAGTGTATTTGGAGCCAGGACTGGCTTTGGCAGGTGTTTGTGCAGTGCCTTGCACAACAGCAGCTCCCAGTGCCTGATGTTAATGACTTCGGGTCTTATTCTTTGCACTACGGAGATATTTCATGTGTCTTGCTCTCTCTCTGCGGGGTAGGAGATCCTGGCTGGGTACCCAGCTGTGCAGCTGCCCCCAGCACAAAGCTGCACAAAGGAAAAAGTCTTGGGTTAAATTAGATGTGGCAGGTATCAGCCACATGGCAAAACAGAAGCCAGCTCACCTTTCCCGTGAGGGTTTGCTAAAGTGACAATGATGACCAGTGTAAAGGATGGCTCTGACACCCTGATGACACAGGGGTTCCTGGCAACAAACTCACCAAATGGAAGAAGAACACAAATTCAAGTATTTTATTTTCTAAAGCAAAGTGTAAGACGTTGCTCTCCTCAATTTCTCATGCAAACCCATCCTTGTGGCTGTTCAAGTAATAGGATACTGAGGGTTACTCAAACTGTGATTCAAGCAGAGCATATATTAATTTATAAGCTGTCCAGGGTGAGTTCTCATACCATATAGTCGGTGAGAGAAAATAACTTCCCCCTCACACTGAAAAGAAATTATTTGAGTGTGCAGGACTGCCAGGTAAGGTCTGATGGCTGGGAGGGAACTGGAGGTTGTGGAAGATGCAGCTCGGCAAGAAGGGAGTTGTGATTATGCTATACTAGAAAGCACAGAGTGATTTTCTAATTTAAAGTTTAGAAATTTACACCACAGAAGATACTTCTACCCCGTATTTTGTATTCTCTGATTGCTACAGGGTATTTTGCATTTTGTGAATGGAGGAGAAAAATTTATCACGAGAAGAAACGGGAGGAAAAAAATCTGATAATTGTAGATCAATGAACGTTTAGGAGCTCACACACAAAAGACACGCACACGCACACACACACACATTATCCCGCTCCTCTCTGCCTTAGGGTTGGCTTAGTCACGTCCCAGTTCCTCAGACGGGAAACAGACAAGTGAAGCATCAGCATCGCTGCTCTGGCACTGCCCGGATGCGCAGGGAAGGCAGCGCGTTCCGCCGATATCCAGGCAGTCTGTTCCCGGGGAGAAGGATTTTACCCCGCTCCAACCCACAGGACAGCCAAGCCAACCCCTTGTGCTTCCGCCAGCCCTGCCCCGCAGCCCCGCGCTGGCCGAGCTCACAGCGGCACAGACGGAATTCCCTGCGGATCCGGAGGCAAACCCAGCCCCACACCGCCACCCACACCCCTTCCCCTCGGGCAGAATCCATGAGGAGACGGGGCTTTCCATGGCAGGGCTGGAACAGCCGAACTAAACACGGTTGTTTCACTGCCACGAGTAGCAGAATGTCGTGGGAGAAATACGTTTTTGCCCAATTCTCTTCAAAAAATTCTGTTGCATTCCCGCTGGTGCTGCTGAGATTTCAGGATTGTAAATCGGGCGCGGATGAGCTACTCAAGAAGCCACGTAAGAGAGCTGGAGCTGGAAATAGCTGATTCCTAAATTATATAGACAGTATCTACTGGGGTATTTTCTTGATTATAAAGGGCTGGGGTGGGGAACCACAATTTGTGAGAGACCCTCACGCAGCCCTAATGCCCAAAGCTTTATCTTACAGGTACCATGCTTTGCTGCAGTTCAGTGCTGGAGATACGCAGGAGACACACGAGGGTTGGTTCCCTTTCTGGTGACAATGGGGACAAAATAAAGATGTCACTAATAATGGTTGTTAGATAACACCAGCCTCTTCCTGGAACAGGTTAATCTACGTGCATGTTGGTTTATTCACCATCACTGGCCTGCCTCTCCTACCTGGTCCCACAAGGATTTTCGTCTTCCAAGATGAAGTTTCAAATCATCATTTGGTGTTTTACTGGAGCAGAGCCCACACACAGAAGGGCATTTGCAGCCACTCAGATGTGTCCCCAACACACACCCTGCACCAGCTTTTCATCACCTGGCAGTTACCAGCATGATCCTTCAGGTTCTCTAGGGATGAAAATCCTCACTGCCAGTTCTTAGATTGTGCTGAATCTTTGTGCTTTTCTAGCCCTACCCTCTTTACCTTGGTGCCTGCAGTACCATGGGCTTACGGGGTACTGGCATCTTTACAGAGCCGGGAAGTGTTTTCCTCATCAGAATATTCATCAAACTACATCTGCTTGGGTAATTAAATACTATAACAACAACAACAAAAAACCCCCCCCAAAAAACGAACAACAAAAAAAAACCAAACACCAAACAAACAACCCCCCCACACACACACACAAAAAACAAAACCAAAAAAACCCAAAACAAAACAAAAAAACAACCCAACAACAACAACAACAAAAAACACACAGAAGGAAAAAAAAAAAGAGAAAAAGACCACAGTGATGTCTCAGCTTATAAAGGTGCTTGCCAAGAGTGGAGATCTGATCTTGCAAGGTGCAACCTGCTGCACAGGAATTAAAGCCTGTTGGGTAGGGCAGGCAGTCCTTTAATGACTCAACCAGCTCCCCATAAGCACTGTCAGCTCCTCGCTGCTGGATTAGTGCCTGCTTGACAGGATTGTCGCAGCATAACAGACAATGAAACACCACCATTTAATCAGTCCGGATATACAATTACAAGGCAGCTCAAAGATCCTTATTTGCCTCAATTTTCAAAACCAAGATTGCCAAAAAAAAAAAAAAAAAAAAAAAAGCGCCCCAAGTGAAGTGCCAGCTCAGTTCACAGAGAAACTTTTCATCACATTTCTGTCTCAGCTACCAAAATGTACAGAAATGCCAGATGTCACAGGGAGAAGACAGCGTAGAAAAGCCTATAAATATTCGAAATTATTTTTCCAGCATGCATTTGTGATTCATAAAATCTGGAACTATAATGAATTTCAAATGTCACATAAACGTTCAAATACAAGATATTCCTCTGTGCTTTTATAATGCTTTAATATATGTCTGGGTCGTATAAAGCTGGTCTTTAACTTGCAAGGTGTAACTAAACTCCCAGTCTTTTAACCAAAATTACCAAATAAAAAATAACAATTGCAGTTTCAAAGTTTTTTAAGTGAAGATTTATCTTCCTGTTGTGCACACACAGCTGCTGTGAAAGGCTGCAGTAGATACTATTCTAGCAAGGGCGGGGGTAACCTTTTATCTAAACAATTTTCATACCAACAAAAGCTTTTGAATAAGGAATCTCTCTGTGGTGATGAACTTGATCTGACAAGCACCTATGTGAAGTGAAAAACCCTCTGTATCTGTTCCACAGCACCCCAAATGTGATAACAGTTGGAGATTTTAAGTATAGACCTTTTCCATCAGACATGGGTGGTGTGGTAGAAGGCAGACCTGCGTTGCTGCAGCATCACTCTCGGTTATGATCAGTGTGGCTCAACAGCACCTTCCCAAACCTCTCCTGTGACCACACAGTCCATGCAATTCCAACCTCTGTCCTCAAAAGACTGAGAATTCCCTGCTCCAGCTACAGTTGGAAAGACAAACCCCTTGTTATGACTAACTGAAGCCCTCCTCTCTTTACCAAATCACATAATGTGAGTAATTGTCTTAACCATGACCAGAAAACCTCTCAGGAGGAATTCCTCTTCTTGGGAGATGCACTGCATATTTTTGCAACAGGTCACAGGCAGATACACAAAGGTGATTTAGGAGAAATCTAGGACTACAATCAGACTTTGTAGTGCATGGGAAGAAAAGCTCTTTGAAAGAATTACCTACAGTATAATTATGATTAGTGTTCTAATATTTGTTAAAGAGAATTCCAATAAATTAACAAATAGATCTCCCAGGAATGTGGTCATTTGATGTGAATTATGTTGTGTGAATTCATATTTTAGGTCTGCTATTAACATTAATACTAGGTGAGCTGTAACAGAGCAGGCCATGGATGGGCAGTAGTGTGCAGGTCTTGGAAAAGTACAGACTCAAACTTCAAAACCACAGAAAAATCTTTCAAACCAGAATCTTTCAAAAACTCCATTGTGTATTAGGGACTGAGCAGCATTAAGTATGAGGATGTGGTAGGAGAATCCACATGCAGAAGTACAGGAACCAATAAGCAAAGCACAAACACAGGTGTCAGCTGGGCTGCCATGTTCAGAACTGGACTCCACAGGAACAGAAGTGCTAATGAAACAAACCAAAATGATTACTTACAAAATGGTTGTGGTTTTTTGTGGGTTTTTTCCCCACATGGATATGTATAACGGACATAGAACCTCTACTCTCCATTTCTGCCAAGTCAGAACAAAGGACTCTTGCTTCAACTGTTCTCTCTGAAATCTGGTTTGGTTAGAGAATTGTGCAATTGATTCAATATCTTCCCATAGCACTTTTATCATTCTCTCTCTTAGACAGGATTACAATAACCAAAAGCTCTACAAAGGTAACAAATGCAGAGTCTGCCTTCACTGTTACAAGCACTTATGAAAAACATTATTGAGAAGAAAATTTCAAGAGCACTTTAATATACAGAAGGAGTGGGATAGATGTGCGGGGCTTATTTTAAAGAGACAGCCTTTATTTAAAGTACTTTGCTTTGTAGATCTTATAAAGTAAACATTACAATACTTTTTTTCCCCACAAATATATTAAAATTGTTTAAATTCAAAAGGCAATTCCACAGACTGATGGATATTTTTAAAGAAAAAAAATCTAACAGAAATAGGCAGCTCAACTAAAACTTGATTTTAAACATTCTGTTTTGTCATTCCATTAAAAAAAAAAAAAAAAAAAAAGAAAAGAAAAAACACACTTTTCACCCAGACTTTCTTTACAGCAATAAGGCAACTCCAGGAGATTGGGATGAGCCCCTTGGAGATTACAGATACTGTAACTGGCTGCTCCTCATGCTTTGTAACACCCAAAGGTGCAACTATCCATTAATCACAATCACATCTGTGCATTAATATATAAAACTTAAATTACTGATTTTAAAAATATTACTAATAGACTTCCCTATCATAAATTGTTTTACATTTACAGTACTTGAACTATTTCAGTTCTGGGTTGATGAGGTTTAAGCAATTTACCACTGCAAAAGTTAGACTCTGGAGCTCACAAACAGCACAACCCAACCAGGGGCAGCGATAGTTGGTAGAGTCATAGTGCAAATCAAAATAAGGAGTGCAGAACTGCACTAATTGTTTACATTTCTACAATATAAATGAACAAGACGAGCTCTTATAATGTACATGCAATAAATTACAAGTAAGCATATGGCAATGGGGCTGGGGCATTCTACAAGTGTAGCTGGTGTACCAGAGCTGAAGCCTGTGAAAGATAGAACTCAGTAAACAAAACATTTCAAAGCTCTGTTGTCACTTGGAACTCTGCTTTCATGCTTTGTACTTCTGCTTCCCCGTCTCACTGATCACACAGATATGCTGAAACAAAATAAAATAAAAAGCTCCTGTTAGGAAAGTAACCAAAGTCTGACATCAATTACAAGCTTCTGAAAGCAACACAAGTGTACTATACACATTTCAGGAGGAAGAATCTTCTGACACTGATATGCAGAAAAACTTAGGCCTTTTCTTGGTCCAAAAATATCCACATTGCCTTCTTTTCTCCTCTCCTAATTGTCCTACCCAGGGTCTGCTGGGTTTGGTGAGACCCAGATGAAGAGTTAATGATTAAAAAAATAAAATGTGAGTCCTTAACTTCTTCCCAGGTCTCTCTTCTTTTACTCTGACATAACTAAGCAAATGCACTTATTTGTTGCAGACATCTGGTTAGACGAGAAACTTCATGTTATTTCAAAGCTGACAGTTATGCAGCCTCCACTATGCATGCAGTGAAAGAATTTTTGTTTCATCAGAGCCCCAAATGCTGCCCTGCTGCTCTCAGGCTTGTTCTCAACACTCGAACATGAGGCATGATTTACAGAGCAGGGAGAATGATGTAAGGAGATTTCCCTTCCTTCCTCCTCCCCAGTTTTAAATGGAGAAAAACATGCAGGAAAAATTACTTACGTTCAAATCTCTAAAGTATTCATTGTAATCTAGGGCGTATCCCACAACAAATTTGTCTGGCACTTCAAATCCAACAACTGAAAAAGACCATAAGTCACCAGTGTGTTAGAAAAAACTTTCTAGAGAGTTCACTAGACATTTTTACAGAGACAATATGGAATATTTCTTCCACTCAAGCACCCTCAGATTAATATTTCAGCCTTTTTACAATTTTAACTTGCTTTGTAGATTTATCAACTAAAGGAAATTAAATAGATGTATTTATTGGTTCCCACAGAACTGCCTGGTGCTAGTCTGCAAGAAATGGATGGAAGCTCTTAAATTTACTGACAGGATATTATTACGAGAATGTAGAATTCCTTGAAAATGTCCTTTGACTTTGAAAATATGTACAAAAGTGTCAATCCCTCCTGGCACTTCCTATATGCCTGACATGCCAGTGCAGCAGCAATGGACTTGTGAGCACAATACAAGTCCCCCTCTAAGCATGATTCCAGAGACAACACCTCTGGGAGTGGGACCTGCACTCCAGACAGGGCTGCAGGAAGGGTCATTTGCAGGTTTCAGAAACAGATGTGGGCTGGCTGCTTTGGGCTTGCTTTTGGCTTTGGTTTGTTGGTGTTTTTTGTGTTTGATTGTGATTTTTATCTCCCAAAAAATCTGCCTAAAAAGAGGACATTAGCTATTCCAGATTGTCTGAACAGCTCTAGCAGGACACTTTGTCAGGCAGTACCAGTCCACCCTGTCGACACACACTATAAAATGACAAAAATATTTTAATTATCTAAAACATAAAATTTTCAGAGGGCTTTTCCCCCTTGTGCTAAAATTAAAGACTCCTGAGCAGGAAATCTGTGTCTTTTTTCTCTCCCTGGCTACAATGAGGAAAATAGGGAGACAAACTACGCAATTCAAATAAGAGGCTGTGAGCACTTTTGGAAAAACTAAGATGATGTTTAGCACTTACTGGGCCTCACAATACAGAGGAGAAAAAGGAGGCCCAGCCATTACTGCATTATTGTCTCCTGCAGGGCTCACATGTCCTGCTCTGGTTGTCTCTGGGGACAGATGGCAAAACAAGTCATCTGCTGCAAGGTGCTCTGAAGGCACCATCAGCCCAGCTAAGCCTATAATGAGATCCCAGGAATGAGGGGTGTCCTTGAATGAATGAGGGGAACACCTCAGTGAAGCCTCGAGGTATCGAAAAGCTTCACTAACAGAGCATTGGAAAGGAGGAGGAAGAGGACGTGATTCTGTTGCTCCATTCACTTCCATAATGAAAGTAACAGGAATTTAGCCTATGGAACATGGTTAGAACACAGAGCCCTGCTCAAGGCAGGAGGAGCTGTTCACTCTCTTACCACTGTCTGCTGTGGATGCTGTTCCTTCACTAACAGTCTTGGGACAGACAGGAGAGGACAAGAAGGGAGTAACCAGTGCCAATTTAGGCATTTTATCACTGTAAACTTTTATCAGACCTGCTACCCCATGTGGTCCTCCCACATTCTCGGGGACAGCCAAATGCCAGGAGGTGGCTGGGCTAAGGCACACAAATCACTCCCAAAAGTGTCAAAAGGTGAATCCAGCAGATTCCAATGCCTGAAGCATTTGACTACATGCAAGCTGAGAGAATTTGCACATGACAAAGGTGTAACCTACACCGAAATATCAAAGTTTGATTTTCAGTACAATAAAATCTTGCAAATGTTACAAATCCTGATTAACTGTCTCAAAATACATTCCAAATATTTAAATTATCTAAATAAGAGCAAACTTTATCAATAATAACTTGTGAAAACCTATTTGGAACATCCTTGGACTTTTACTCAAAGGTACACAATACACAGACATGCTTTTAATGATGAAAAATGGTTGTCAAAAGTCACTTACAGTCTGGTCGATATCCCACACTTCGAGGAGTTCTTTTCACCAACAAACTGTCAAATAAAATTAATGTTGAACTGAAACATGGAAAGGCACCATGTACAAATATATGCGACTGTTCAGATGACAGAGAAGCCATGTTAGGCCTAACTGTGCATAACTGACAGCATAATTACACATATTTTAAACCATTAAACTTTAAACTTTACTTGCAGGTACAAAAGATCATAATGACACAACCAAAACTTCCTAGAATCACGAATGGTTCACAGCCTGAAGGCTAACTTACAGGTCTGCAAGGAAAAGGCTGGGAGACACTGGTCTGGGTGGATTTTCACTGTGAAAAGTCACTTACTGAGACTTTATGTATGTTAGGAACTTCAGGTGCAATTTACCTCGTAGGTAAATCTGGGATGTGGCCCAAGAAAAAAGCCAACAAAAGCCCAAGTTTTATGAAGCAAAAGTTCAGTCACTTGAATGTAACCGCAATTGCACTTGTACAACTTGTCCTTAACTGGTTTTCACTGGAAGTACTAATTACCCCCATAAAGTAATTGATTCTGATGATCAGGGGATACTACAATTAAAGGTCAGAGGAGTAAAAAACATGGAGATACAAAGCTGGGGGTCTTGTGGTAGAGAGAAATGCCCTGCTTAGCTTAGTTTATTTTGCTCATTATTCAGTAGAGCACTTCTGCCTCTTATAAGACAATCCCACATGCCTGACATTTATCTATCTGGGAAATAGAGACTAAGGGAAGAAAAGAAAAGGTGGTTGATGGCTGAATGCCAACAGGACCAGCATAACTCAGTACACTAAACACAGACCCCCTTCCCTCCAGGGTCACCCCTAAGATGTGGCTTCATTTGCCACAGTCACAGTTTTAGTTACTGAAACTTTTAACTGGGAGACTTAATTTTTTGAGAACTGATGCAAGATTTGATCAAAGAAACCCAAAAATAGCACTAGCATTAGTGTTAAATGTTAACTAACTAGCATTAGTTAACATTTCCCTAGTACAACTACTCAGTTTTCTGAAGGAAAATAAACAGAAAACTAAAAAAAAAAACCAAAAACCCCAAACCAAAACCTCAAAAACCTCAACCCAATCAACAACCACAACAACAAAACAACTACCAAAAATTAACGAAGAAGAAAAAAAATGGAAGAGAGAGAAATGAAGCAACTAAGACCATGAGACTATCTAGAATGGTCATGTTTCCCTGGTCAGGTCTTTCCTTGGGCAGACCCAAATCACTGCAACAGGTTTAAAATACAGGAAATTTAAAATTACAGATTTACAAAACTGCAGTGTTACAAAACTTTTCAGTGACACATATTTAAAAACTGGCCATGGAGAAATACACAACAGCCTCACCTTCAGCAGGTCACCTCCAGATTATCAGCAAGAAGAGCTGTTCTGGTAAGTCTAACAACTGCTCTGACATTGTTATGGCAACACAAGTGATTAGATATTACACCCAGCTCTGCTTTATCTCTAATCCCCAGTAATCATTATGCTTTTATTAAAAAACACACAACCACAGCATAGCAGCGCAACAGATGCAATTTAAAAAGAAGTAGGAGGAATGTTGATATTGGTTAATGATACAATATTATCCTCAGTATTTCCTGTAGGTTGCAAGTTATGAAATGTTTTGAAATTAATTGATTAAAGGTGTAACTAAGTAGAAAAGCCTGGAAGAGCATATGGCTGGGTGACTCTCACAGAATGACCTCTAAAGCTCATCTGCACTATGCACACTACACACTCACTCATCTTCATGTGCAATCTAATTAAATTCCACAATTAAAGATGGAAAAATAGAAAAAATGTTTCCATTGCACAGGTACACCACTGCAGTACAGTGAAGTTGCAGACAGTGCCAGCAGAAACAAACATCTTTGGAGAGACACTATATACAGGTAAGTCACAACCACTAATTTTTTTATTCCCCCTTCTAGTTAAAGTCTAAATTTATGAACTAATTTTGCTTTGAAAATACCTCTATTAACTTGAGAAGGTATTTTTTTTAAGACCAAAAGATTTAAATTCTTCTAGATACTTCTAAATTTGTTCTTAGTGGTAAAAGCCCACAAACTTTACCTTAATATGATGGGCAAAAGGTGTTCCAGGCAAGCACAATCTATGCCCTTCTGAAGCACAGGAATTCTTCCAGCAATAAGACTGGAAAAACAGTGTTTCCAATATCCTTAACATATATATGTGCCTGTAACATGCAAAAGTGCTTTAGGAGTTTAAACAAGTAGTGACTTCAACAGATCACATCACATATGACTCCTGCAGAAATGTTCCCTCCTGTTTCTCTTCCATGGAAATGTGTTCTATGTTTGTTTTTACTTGTTGGTTTGGGTTTTTTTTTTTAAACCTTCTTAAGGTGAATACCAGCATAAATACTCATCAAACATTTACCTGGCTACTTTCACCATCTTTGGATTGTACTGTTTAAGTAGAGACAGCAACGTTTTCATTGTTTTACCAGTATCAATTATATCCTGAAAATAAAAACACTCATGTAAGACAAAATATTTAACATGTCAGAGTAGCACTTTCAAGTTTCTACCACCAAAACTGCTCATCCACAGCAGCATGAAAATATGGCAAGCTATAGCCTGTAAAAATGCTCACAAACAAACCCAGGTGGCATGAAACACAGCGCTGAGCTTATGCAACCACGCTGGGTAAAGTGATCACACACATTAACAAGAGTGCTTAATTGTTGTGGATAACCCTGACTTTGGAAGCAGTTGCTGAGCAAGTAGTTACTGCAATGACCTTCTTGGCTCCTTCTGGATGTTTTATGGTTTGTGCTCCTTGCAGCAATGAGATAATGTTTAATTCGAGTATGATAAGAGTAGTGTTAGTCTCGCTGTTGAGCTCAGTTACAGAGTATTCAACGGGAAGAAAGGCAAGAAGGGAAAATGGGCAGAACAACCCACTATTGCAGTTAAAGGAAAAGGAACACAATTTACTTTACAGAGCCAAAAAATACCTGAAGAAATTGCACAGGGAAGTCTGAGTGCAGTTTTGAAGCCTAAAACACACTAAAATAAATTTTGGCACGGCATTTTAATCCCATTCACTGCATACATAAACAGAAAACAAAAAGAGAATATATGGCTTGAAACTGAAGCATCAGAAATGGCCTCCTCATTTGGACTCAAACAATCACATCATCTTTAAAGGGACAGTCCATGCCCTGGCCTAAAATCAAATCTATTTGAAGTGAAGGAGGCAGACAGCAAAGAAGCAGCAATATCCTGGTTTCAGCTGATTTTCCCATGACTGCCAATTAAAATAAAAATCAAACAACAAACTCAACAGAGCACCTGTCAGCATTACCGTTTACACTCAATGCTTTTAATCATTAAACTCCACAGAAGTTGAAGATGTACAGGTACATAAATAAAAATCAAAGTTGGTAAATAAACAGCTACTTCCATGCTCTAAGAGAAAAGCAGAACCTATTACTGATTTTCTGTTGTGTGATGAGCTGTTTATAGGAGATGAATCTCCATTTTGTACAGAATTTTTTTGGACATTAAAGGGATGCAATAAAGAAAAGCCTAGTGCTCAAGACATTAAATTTACAATAGATGTGCATTTTATCAATTGACAGGTGAAATGGTGATTAGTAAGTGTTCATATCTGAGTGTATAAGATGAGTCACTGGACAGATGATTCACAGAACAAATATGAAACTAGCCTAATCTAGGGATTACATTCATCTGAAATGAAGCGGATACATAATTAAACACATCTGTCTATCTAAAGCAAAATATACTTCAAAGAATACCACTGATCACACAATGTCTGCTGTGTACATGCTATTTTGGTAGGAGTTTTGGAACTGCATGTGTTTCCTGTGGAATAATATAACCTTCTCAAATTAGGAAAATAATACACAGAAGCACATTTTATGAGAGGGAACATCCTTTCCTTTGGCTGATGAATCAGTTGCCATAGTTGTTTCTTTGCTTACAAACATGCCATTTCCATTATTCGGAGCCTTAACACATTATTAGATTGCACATCCACCTTTCCTGTCTACTGCTGCTGCTTCCCTATCCTGAAATTGTGAATTGTACTCAAGGAAAGTGACATTGTCTGCACATTAGCAATGGTGCTCATCAAGATAGAGGTATGAAAGCAGAATTAAGCAACAGCACCTACCAGGCAATCAAACTGAGCTATACTGAACCTGGTATCACCCAGAGAACCATGACAAGACAGAGGAATGGGAACTCAGCAATTGCAAAATGCCAATTAAGAATTAGCATTCTCTATGTCACTATTTTCTAAAAAAACTACACACAGGGACAGTGAGCTTAGATCTGTTTTTCACGTATTTTAGGATACTCATACCAGGAACTTTTTTCTACCTCTGCAGTTTAATTTCCTAGTTTACTGTGATGAATCCAGAACAATAACATGCTTAGTATCGCTTTTTTTCAGGCTACTTTTTCAAACAAAAACAAAAAAAAAAAAGGAAAAAAATTAGACATTTTTGAATTGACAAAATCTCAGAAAACTGAAAGAAAATAAAAACCATTTTAGATGGGTGTTTTCCTGGTTAAATATAGCAATTGAATGCAATTTGAGAATTCAAAACACAGCTTAGTTCAAACTCAGAGACCACTTGCAAAATTCAGGCCTGAAATCAGAAGCTGGAAGCCTTGAAACCAGAAACTGTAGGTTTTCTAGCTTACAAACAACTTCTGTTAGAACTCTTTTACCTGTCACACATTAGAACTTCCAAGTGAAACACAGTACTTACTTCAACGATCAAAACATTCTGGTAGGAAGAAAAAGAAAAACAAATCCATTAGTATCTAGACAACATAAAATTTCTTATTAATCTTCACAACTCATTTTCAGCACAGTTAAATATTTGTACCACCATTTATTACGTATGTTTACATGTGTAACAGCAACTGCTTTGTAGTTTAACATTTTTGATGTTCGAATAACAATTAGCTGAGATTCTTTTCAACAGCTTATGTTAAGTACAGTCTTTGAATTATTCAGACTTTGAAAATTCTAGACATATGCAAAAGAGATCAATATAGAGTCTATACAATTCCTGTTCTTCTAGAGAAGAGTGTCCTACTACAGACACATGTGCAGTTCTGTCATACCTACATCCTATACACTGACATACATCTTAAAAATCACCTATGTGTGAGGGTAAGAGGGAAAGTGATGTGTTCTGGCAGAGTAGGAGCAGTGGTGCTTCAACCTCTGACATCTGGCCTAACAATCACCATAGAATCACTGGAGAAAAGCAGATTCTCAATTTACATTCTCGTATTTCCTCCTCTTGTCACTGCCTGTTACAGGGACCCGTGTTCCTGGCATGGGCTGCACCTTACACATCTCAATAGTATGAATTCCCACCACTCCTTCAGTGGAACACCAACACAGACACGCACAGAGCTGTACCTTTCCAGTCAGGGTAGAGAGGTCATCTCCCCCAATGACTTTGATATCTCCAGTTGACTGATCATTCTAAGAAAGAGGAGGGTGAACATTAGCATGACAAGAATTAAGCTGATTTTCTTCTTGCCGTCAGTGTCAAAACTGTGAAGCACATAACTAGTAAACATTAAAACTTTCAAAAGCACGGCAGCAACAGCATCTCTCTATGAACAAAGAAATTACAAACCATCAACTTCAAAGATGGTATTTCAGGTTAAAGACTGACAAGACATTTGCATGAACACAGGCATCATCTCTCATCTGTGACCATTATATAGGCATATGTATGTAAAAAGCAAGGACTTACTTAATTAATGCATTCTCTACAGACAGAGAAACAGGATAAAAAGCACTTCTGGTTTCCAAGCTACAGGATGCTATGTAGCTGGTAATCTACATTTTAAACTTTATTGCTTTAGAAAGTCTTACTCTGAATAAGAATAGGCAATCATAACAAGAATAGCCAGCAAACAAGGCACTGATTGCTATTTAGAACAATGAGCTACAAAAATAGCCAGAAAAGCTTATGCTTGGTTAACAGCCAGTATTGGTAACAAATCAAATTAGTTCTTATACAATTGAACAGCAACACAGGTACACCATCACTACACTGCACTTTGCTTCAGCAAATCTAAACTGTGATAAAAACATAAATAAACTGTTATATAGGAAAGTCAAAAACAGCTGCGAAGGACTGCCTCACAAATCTTTGCAGTTTATTAAACTCGCTCAACTGACTTTAAATCTTGACAGTGTCTCACAGCTCATATTAGATGTCATATGCAGGTGCTAAGTTCCTCAGCGAAGGGTGAAAAAACAGTTAAAGATTTCTGACATTAGCTGAAACCAGATTTCCACTGGCAAGAACTTTGTTTAATCATTAAGCAATGTTTTAATTATCTTCAGGAGCATTATTTCTGTGTTCAGTACTGGTAAGACTTTAATGCTTCGCGGTTTAACACGTAAGACTTTTACTGTTTAAATCTGTTTTCACTGCCTTCCTGTTGTCACTGCTGGAAAACAATGATGTTTTACAGGATTGGAATTCCTGACTCAAGTGACTCCAAGATCACCTTTTAAAGTGGCATTTTAAGTTCCTTACAGTATCTGCTGTTAGCAGAGACCTTTCAGAATACTGCTGTGACCAGCCTAACCAGAGTTTACCACAAACTCCACCAAAAATCCCTATTTTCACCCGTGACAGTGCAACACATCCACTGTCTTTTGGCTGCCCTTCATGGCTATACAAGCAACATTTGCTCATTTCCATGCTTATATGTTTAATGGTGGAAAGCGATTCTTCTTGTAACACAAACAGAACAAACTGTTTGTCAAGAACACTGAGAGCCGGATCTGATCACAAACACTATCTTTTCATTTCTTAACAGCCTGCCAGATCATTAAAATTCATCTGTAAAGACTTGGAAAACTGGAGTTACAAGTAAAGTTTAATCATAGCTTGATCATGCCAGTATTCTTAGAGAATTATTTTGGGTGCAGTACAGTATGAACTTTGCATTGCAACACAAAAAACCCACATATGCTTGTAAATATTAAATGATCAGTTTGAAACAAGAATAGAACTTCAATTACATCAATTACAGAACCATTACAAAAGTTCATCTGCTTCATTTATGCGACGAGGATATTTTTAACATCTTTTATCCAGTCTGTAAAGACAGGCAGCATGATCCAGTAATCACATCCAGACACAGCGACAAGAGAGTTGAAAGCTCCACTTTCAACTGTCCATTACAGTTTGTGAGGACTTTCACACCGCTGAACACAGATGCCTTCCTGCAGCAAAGCACAGATCAAAACTGCAGAGCAGATTTAGCACTCTGACACTGTTACTGATGGAAGACCCAGTCAAGCTGTTACATACATGTCCACGATAGGATAATCTTATCCAGTCTATTAAGTTATGCAATCTAAAGGACCTAAATTTGGATATTAATAACCATCTAAGAGAGTCTACAGAAAAGAAATGCTCATGAATAGTATAATGGAGGCATCACATAACAGCATCTCCTCACTTATCCAGAACAAGAAAACATTGTTTTATAGAATTAGTTGACAAAATAAAAAACCCTCAAGCCAATACCTCAAGGAAAACGTTTGGCTTCAACAGCTTTCTGTCTACATTTCTCTGCTTTTCTCCTCATCCACTTGTTTCTATAGTAAAAACAGGATTGTAAACTCTTTAAACTTACTTTGCTGCTCACTTCCCTATTAATATCAAGGCACTGTAGGTCTGAGGGGGGAATAAACAAAAACAGCTGTAGTAAAGGAATGAACCAAAACACACCTGGCACACCAGTAAAAAGTCAGCCTTGCTTTTCAGCAGGGACTTTTTCAGGTGTTTCAAACTATTTCTCCAGTATTTTTTTCTGAGTTAGAAAGTAGAGAGCATGAAGGGTGTAGTCTTTGTACTGAGTTTTTAAATAAGGTAAGTAAGTTATTTGAAACAAGATAAGTAAGTTATTGGAAGTGTTCCTAAGTGGAGAAAGCAAAAGATAACACAGCTTCCTCTCCAAGAAAAAACAGGTGCAAGTTATAATTTCCTATTCTTTAATCTACTATTCTGTAATAGAGACATTCAGTTTTCTGCAGCTTTTACAGGCAGAATATATGCACATGTGGGGGCTTTGGGGTGAAGTGGGCTGGAGGCAGGAGTCTCCCTTTTTGGGAGGCACAGAAGCAAAGAAGCTCAGACTGCTCTCCCTCACTGATTTTAACACACTGACAAAGTGCCTCATGAGACACAGCCAAAGGCTGGCATGAGCCCTTCTGTCCAGCCTTGTACTCTTCTTAAAGTACGTAACTAAATTAATGCCTTGTGCTCTGCAAACCTGAGTGTGGTCTCCAGGAAACCCCTGGACAGGCAGCTGTGTGTGCACCTTGGGCAGCCAGGGCTGCTTGCCCTGCAAAAGGACTGGACCAAAGCCCCATGAAGCTCTTGGCTTTGTCATGACATCTCAACAGAAAGCTTGATAGCAATCATGGACTTTTCAAGTTCTGCAGCAGTACAAGTTTGTAAATAATTCCATCTCAGGTTTCACAGTTTAATGAAACAAAGGATGAAAGTGATTTTTTTTTCAATTCAGTTATCTGTATTTTTCTGCCAGAATAGGGCCTGGTCTACAGCTGTAACAAGTAACCCTGGCTTCAATGCAAAGCTGCTGATAGAGAACAAACAGCGTAACATTGTGAAACAATGTATTCAAACATGCTAAAATTAAACAACAACAAAAAAGAAAAGGTCATTATTTCCATCTTATAGATGCTCTTAGGAAAAAAAACAATCTGAAAGTCCAAAAACATGAGACTTGGCTGTCAGTAAGATGGAAATCATACAGTGCTGACAAATACCTGCTTCTACCCCAACCTGCACATCACCCTATGCTTCCTTCTGTAAAACCTAAGTTAGCTCGTGTTACAGAATGTTCTCTTTCCCTACAAATTTGAATATTTGTGTTCAGAATAAAATTCTTTCCCTAAGAATCTAAACCGAAGCCAACCTATGCCTTGTCTTGAAAAGCTAATGCCATATTCAGAGGCTATTAATCACTAATCTAGATTTCTTTATCTAGTGTTTCCTTATGGCCAAATACATCTGATTTCGTTAATTATTTGGTTCATCTAAACAAAAGTGAGATAAGGAACCATTTCTGCAGCTTTCAAGTAATCCTGTCCAAGAATGATGTCTGGGCCATATAAAAACTCCCAGACTTAAATTTTTGTAATAATAGTTGCAGGAGAATTCTCTGTACTAGTCTAGAGCCACAGCTTTAGAGATGGGGTAGAGGACAGAGGAATTTGTTGAACAAGTAAAGGACATGTAAAGGGGTCCCTCTTCTCAGCATAATGATTTTACTGGGGTGAGGAGATATCAAGGTCTAAAAGAAAACACATTATATAATAAGGTAGAGAAAGAGTAAATTGGCTTGTAACTCTTAATTCCCTTAATTATTTGTTTAATATTAGCATTTTAGGGCAGTAATGATATTAAACCTCCTCTGTTAATAATTTTTAGTCAGCTTAGCTAAAAATTGCACAGTATTGCATAGATACTTACACAATAACTCTTCAACCTAATGAAGTCGACTGTCATGGGGATTGATTTATCACTGTTTCTGTTCAGGGCTTTGATGTAGTCTAATAAATCAGCAAAAAATTTATAGCCACCCTTGAGTACACAGAGTGCCACAATGTGGTGTCCTCCCATGCCTTTCATAATTTCTCGTGCCAGTCTCTCCGTCCTAAACAAAACCAAGGAAGAATGAGCTGTCATAACATTTCATTTGCTCATCACAGCAGCAGCATTTGATACTCCCGGCAGCAGCAATCTTGGAAACACATTTTGCTTGGAAATATTTGCCCACCACTTAGGTCTCTTTTACACACTGCTGGTCAACAAAGTTTTGCTTTTCAAGGTTAATCCAACAGTAGCACTGCCAAATGTGCTTGTTTTCCTAGGTCACAGGCAGCCAAAACAAACCTTAACACCCTGAAACTGTTTCACTATCAGATATGAGACATGAAGGAGTGTTCTCTCCTTCCAAAAACAGGTTCAGCTTCCATGCAAAGAGCAATGCAAGCTAACACAACCCCAAGGGCAGTAGCCCTCACCAGCTGACAAACAAGAGAACTCTCAAATTGTAAACTGAAGAGTTTATGTTTATTTGCCAAATCAGAATGCCAGAAACTTGCTCTGAAAGCAGAATACAATACTAGCAAGGCAGAGGAAGAGAACACTGCACTGTTTTTCTGCAATAACTGTTTCTAAATTTATTTTGCCATTTATTTTAGAAAGCATGGTCTACATTTATGGTGTGCCAGCTGACAGCAGGTTTCTCAGAGAAAGCCAACCATTATAAACTTCACGTCAACTCCTTAATGACCTGTACTTTGTCCAATTTTTTCCTCTATATGGACTTCCAGTGTTAAGTTTTAACATTTGGAAAGAAACTTTTTTAATAGGGATGCTCATTGTGTCTAGTCAAACAGAACCATTCAAAATCTAAATGCATTCCTAGCCACAAGATCCCTAGGAAGACCCATACAGCACTACTCATAAAAGGCTTAAATCCACTGAATTTGTTGTTCACTCTCATAAAGATTTACTTTCAAACAGAAAGTAAAAAAAGAAAAAAAAGTCTTGTGGGCTTATGAACACATTTCTGATCACACAAGGTAAAACTTGCACAGCACATTACAGATTTCAGCAACCACAGAAGTGACAGATGGATATTTGCAGAGGATAATGTCTTTCTTGGAAGGCAGGAGAAAGTTATTTATCTACCACATCAACACGAAAGAATCTAAAATTATATGATTAATAGTTTACTTTTATTAATATCTTACGGAAATTCAAGAGACTAAACTTTCAGACTGAACTGACACAACAAAACATCTTCTAGTTAGATTTTAAGAAGGTAAAACATCAAAGAAAACACTGGGAAGTCCTAAGCTGCTACATACTACAAAATTTTGCTTGGGAATTGTGACCAATTTTCAAAGAATACCATTACTGCAAAGGTACAAACCCTTAGAAGCAAAAAAAAAAAAAAAAAAAAAAAAAAAAAAAAAAAAAAAAAAAAAAAAGAAAAGAGATTAATTGTACATTTGAGTCTCTAATTAAATGTAGTCTATTTAGACAGCAGCAAATTTACAAGCAGCAAAATTATCACTGGAAGATGTTTATTACAGCTTCATGCAATCAGTGTACTGTCTGAAGTCAAACAAACCTGTCCATGATGAGCCCGTGAGGAATATAGACTTTTTCCAAATCATCTGCATAATGTTTAGGTATGCAGAACAAATCCAGGTCATAACCTTGTTCATCATCGCCAATCTGAAAAGGAAGTAATGTGAGATTTCTATGAATTCTTATAGAAAGTCTGTGCTGAGAAACTTCAAGTCCTTTGCTTTATTCAGTAAAAACTATCAAACCCATGAAATCCACAATGCTCATCAGAACCACTTTACTTTCCCCCTCTCTAAAAGCATCAGTCACACTGAACAGAGAGTAGTAAAGTGTTATATAAGAGTTCACAAGAGTTACTTGAAATATTGTGAGTTGTTATGCACTGTGTGAAAGTCCTATAACGTTCTCCTCCAGTGGAGAGCAGGAAAGTGAAGTTACTACACCTCAGTGAAACACTATATTCCATTACAAAAATAAGCTTTTTAACCCCTTTGATTTTCCTACTGCAAAGCAAAACATGCATCTGCAATTAAGCAAACAGAGGTTCTGACATGGACACCTTCCAAATCTCCATAACACTCGATCACAACAAAACACACGAGCCAGCTTGCAGGACAAGACAAGAGAGCTATGTGAGCGTGACAAGTTATGCTGTTGTGAAGCAACTCTGCTCTGACCACTGTTCCTGAAACGGGGAGGTTCAAGATCATTCAGAATCTGAAATTAAAGCTTTGAGCAACCTGTTCCACATGGGCAAACTCCCTGTACTAAACAGCCTGCAACACCGGCAAGTGCATATTAATTAGGACAAGGGATTAGCATACATACATGATGATACCGAACACTGCTGAGGTTCAGGGCACAGTGTCACATCAAACAGTCTTCCCTGAACCCTAACCCTGGTGCAGCTTGAACATTATGTGTTTTTTTAATTACTTCCCTCTCTGGTTATGCACCTGAACACTACTACGTGGAAAAGAATTTCAGAGGGAAAACAGAAGGTTAGCACTGACAGTTCACCAGGGCAGGCATTTTAAGCATCCCTTTTGGCCATTTTATTTCAGTGTCTGTGGAAACGCTTACCTGGCCAGTGGTCAGACAACTGTTTACATGAGGGTTTTGTTGATTAATCTTTAATGAGTATTTAATCTGGGGAATTTCATTATTGTTTCACCCTCCCATCCAAAACTGACCCTGTGCGAGCTACACACATACAGCTCGAGCTCATGGTCCCTGCAGTCCACAGGAACTTCAGAAATAAGGCAGGTCCTTCCCAAAAGTCACGGGGTTTTTCTTTGGTCAGACCCATCGTTATATGCAGCGTGTCTGCTAAACCTTCCGTTCTGCATCTAGCAGGGAATGGGCCCTTCCTACAGGTTTTATCAGGTTTTTTATGGACTGCAGGGATTTACTGTCGCAACCTCGCGGCCGTCACAGCTCTCGGCCATCAGACACCGCACGCACTTCATCAGCGCTGGGACTTGCTTCAAAACGATAAACAAAAACGAGCATAAATCGCCTCAGCAGATGCGGCAATTAAGCAAAAATATAAAGGATGCTGCTCCTGCAGAAGCAGACCCAGCTCACACACGTGGGGTTTTCCCGGCCAAAGCCTCCGGCACGCCGGGAACAGCAACAGGAATAGGAAGTTGTGCCGCGCCGGAGGAAGTTCTTCCACCTTCGCTCCGGAGGCGCCAACGCCGGCGCTGCCCATGGCCCTCGGGCTCCGGGTCCCCGCAGATGCCGGCCCGAGGGAGCCGCGGCCGCTGCGGGCAGGGACGCGCCCGGCCGGGGCAGGGACGGGCAGCCGCGGGCCCGGCGCCGGGAGGCCGGGGCTGCCCTCAAGGTGCCTCGGCGGGGCGGCGGCTGCCGGCGCCCAGGGCCGCCGCACGACGCAACACACGATACATCACGCCACGCCGTGCCACCCCGCGCCTTCCCTCACAGATCGCCGCGTTCCGGGGCGCAGGCTGGGCACAGCGGCCGCGGCGCCCAACATCCCCCGTCCCGCGGGCGGCAGCCCCCGCACTCACCACGATGCAAGGGCTGGCGGCGGCCATGGAGCGCGGCCCCGCCGGCGGCGGCTGCGGGCGGCTCGGAGCGGCGGGAGCGGCGGCGGGAGCGGCGGGAGCGGCAGCCGCGGCGGGCAGTGTGAGCAGGACGGCCGCGCCCGCAGCCGCCCCGGCGCCGCCTCCGCGCCCTCCGCGCTCCCCGCCCTCAACATGGCCGCGGCGGAGCCGCCCTCAGCGCCGCCGTGCCGCGGCCGCGGCAGCGGGGAGCGGTCCGAGGGACGGGGGACACATCAGCGGAGCCGTTCTCTCGGAGGAGCTGTCCCCATCCCAGCAGGGTGCGGGTGTCCCCGCGCTGTCCCACGTCCCCACTCCTGGCCTTGAGAGCTGACCCTCCCCTCCCGCAGCGCGATGTGCGTGCCCCGAGCCCTCAGGGTGACATGGGAAGGTGACGGTGCGTGTCCGGGTCTGGGCCCCTCAGCTCGGAAAGGACACTGAGGTGCTGGACCGGGTCCGGGGAACAGCAACATTAGTGTGTGAAGCATCTGGAGCACGAGTGTGCTGAGGAGCTGTGGAGGCAGCCGGGGTGCCGGGCTGGACAAAGGGCGCTCGGGCGGGACCTCATCGCCCTCACGGCTCCGGACAGGGGCTGGGCCGGCGGGGACGGGCCCTTCTCCCGGGAAACCAGCGACAGCACCGGGGGATAAGGTCTTAAGAACAGGTTTAGGTTGGCATTGGGAGGAATTTCTTCACAGAAAGGGTGGTTTAAACATTGGAACGGGCTGCCCTGGGAGGTGGCGGAGTCGCCGTTCCTGGAGGTGTTTAAGGAAAGTCTGAACGTGGCACTCGCTGCCATGGTCTGGTTGACAAAGCGGTTTTGGGCCATAGGTTGGATTCGCTGATCTTGGAGGTTTTCTCCAACCTGATTGATTCCGTGCTTCTGTGACTCCTATGTCCAGGAGCAACAGGGTGGGTAACTGCTGTCATTCCAGAACCAGGCACAGGGATGCACATCCATCAGGTGTTCACGTCCATGGAGGGGCTCCATTATTTTACTCCAGAAGTAAAATAATAAGAAAGCATGGATAGTTCCAGTGGTCCCAAATGAGAGCGAAAAAAAAAGTGTCAACTTTACCTGTAGGTGTGGACGATAAGGACAATTAAGGACAACTCAACAGTGCAAATGGAAATTCGTGATTTCTTATATTATGTAGCAGCTGAAGACTTTCCCTCTCTTTCTCTAAGGAGTGGAAACCAAGTTTATTTTGTGCTGCATGAAATCTTGGTGTCCAGAAAAGGATAATGGTTCTTAAAAATAACTTTACTCATAAAGAACTATAGCAATTGCCCTCCGATATGCATCTAGCATTATTACTGTTGGCTCAGAAAATACAATGAAATCAAATTAAGCATTCCTTTGTATGAAACAACCAATGTAAGCAAATTTTAACTAAGCAGATGGGCATGATCCCTCCATCCCTCACGAGTGCTGTGTTGTTACAGTCTGGGCGGGTTAACTGGAGTGGGTGGAAGGAGCCTTTACCGAGTTGCCTGGGGCAGCAGAATGAACACACGCCCTGCAGCTAAGGGATATCAGGAACGTGTCATGGCTGGGCTGTTTCCAGAAGGCGAGGAAGAAGAGCTGCCCTGTCAAGTTCAGGCAGAGCATGACATTAGTGGACAGTGAGCAGTGTCTATGGAGAGACTGCAACCTGATAAGAATTGCAGCATCTGATTGCATTTTTTACTAAAGACGTTTTTCATTAATGACTAATTTTCATTAATGTCTGCCATTAAAAGTAGCATCCAACAGCACCTTTCTGATGGCATGGAGTTGTTGGCTTGACTTTCATGCAGTTCCTTCTCAGCAATCAAAACTATTTGTCCTGTTTTGCCCTTCTGGATGAGCAATTTCTTTGTTCCTCCTGCCAAACAGCACATTCCTGGATCCAAAACATTTCTGGTCCCACTGGCACCCCACTATACAGGGAAAAACAGATTTACAAAAGCAAAAGTATTTGCTGATATTACAGGAAGTTGATTAGCTGAGATCAGCACCAGATTTAGTAGATGACCAGGTTTGCTCTTGCTGGTTATGAGGCCACTGAAGCTTGCAGGGCAGGGTGAGGGAGAGGTTCAGAGGTACTGGGAGCTGCACTTTTTTTGTCTAGATAATGGATACGGTGGGAAAGCCAAACTTTTGATTCCGTACGTGATGCCACAGTTTTTTACAAGGCAAAATAATGTAAAAAACGTGCAGAGTGTTTTGTCTGTGAGTAGACTATTAATTTTGTAATTGTTTTGTTCTCTGTTGCCAGCCATGCATATCTCAGTGCTTAGGCCCAGTGAACCATGGCCTGTGTGAGCACCAGTTGTAAACAATTTTGTTAACCAACTTTTAAAAACTTTTCTTGTTAACCACTGGTGGGGTACCTGGAGGTAACAGCTGAGTATTCATCTTTTGGAAGCACCTGAAATGGTGTGTGCTGGGTCAGATCTTCAGGTCAGTGCCCATTCACTAATCCCCTGCTTTTCTCCCCATTTTTCCCTCCCAGCTTTGCAATTGCTGCTGGGTGACTCACAGGGAATCAGCAGAATTTATCTGCTGGTTTTGTTTCATAAAACAAGTCTCCTGAAAAAAACCAAAGAGTACAACCAATTTTCAGCAGATTAACTAGCCCAGCAGGATTCCCTTGTGACTAGAAATTTGTCTGTGCAGACAGAATGGGGAAAAATGGAGAATTTCAGGGATATTAACCCAGAGTCCTGAGAGGAGCACCACCATTTTTCATCAAGAGGAAAACTGAAAAGAAGTATCTCATTAAATTATACAGAGAGCATTCACTAGAATGTGAATTTAGAATCCCATTTTCTTCATGGCTGCAAAGAAATCCTTCCACTCTTGACTAGCAATTTAAATAGCATATAATTATTTTTCTAGCCAAATGTTTCAAACGGGAGGGGAAGCCAGATGTACCAAAACATCATTTAAAAAGAGACACACCCTTCCTAAGAAATTTGGAATAGATGCTCGTTGCAAAATACCTTTTAAAATCATGTTCTTGTTCTCTGTCTTGTTGATTCCTGTGGAAATTTCTCATCGTAGTGATTCTCAGTGGTGCCAATCTCCATGGATTTTGGAAAGTTGTGCCTATCTACTTATTGTTTTCAAGACTGGGATATCCTGTATGGTTAAAGTTTATCAAGTTTTCTCTACCAGATTCTGCCCAGATAATAAGTGACAATTTACTTACCAAAACTAAGAGAAGCAAAACTTCTGAACTGATGTACTTCTCTGAAACTGTAGATAACTCCCCTTTTTCATTAACAAGTTTTTCACAGTCTAGGATTCAAGTTGAGGGAATTACAGACATTTGATCTTTATTCAGTAGTGCAAGGACTGGTCAGTGACACAAAAATCACACAATTAGTACAAAAGACTCAGCAGCGGCTGATAAAAACGCGACCCTTAGAAACGCATCCTGGATTGCTGCAGACCACGGCGCTCTGTGGGCTGGCATTTATGGCATTTATCAGCTTTCGTTCGCTAACATCCGCTAGGAATTATCGCAGCGGCCCAGGCTCAGCAGGACCAGACACGCGACAGCTCTGTCACAGCAGAGAGCGGCGGGGCGCTCACCGCGGCACCCGCAGCCCTGCCCGGCCGCAGAAACTGGAACAGGGATCACTGACAATGCCGCGAAACAAGCAAAGGCAGATCCCGTCACTGAAACAGGGCCAGGGCTCAGCGCTGCCAGACCTGAAGCACAACCCTGAAGCACCCCAGACTTTGGTAGCCCAAGCCCCAGGGCTGTGACTGACCACACGTGTGGTGAACTTTCCCCCAGCAGCTCTGGGGGCTGGACTTGCTCCTCTCCCTGCTCTCCAGAGACCTTGTTCCCTGGCACAGGCAAGCTGTGAGAAGTGGCTTGGATGGAGGGGAAGGTGCACCTGAAGCCTGCCCAAAAGGCCCTGTGTTTGTTTGAACCTGTCCTGACACTACGGTTGAAGCCTGAGCAGTGAAAGTACCAGGAAGGTATTTTTCTTTCTTCCTGTTGGAAATAGCTTGAGCTCAGCTTGACTCACTGGATGGTGTGTCCTGATGGAGTTGCTGACTGAGTAAAAAAAAGAAGAAAGTTCTTAAATACAACCACAGCTCAGCACCAGTGGCAGAGCCACTTTGAGAGCTGCAGCACCAACCCTTTGCTGTGTGAGCACCATCCCTGCTGCCACACGAGGGGGACACCAGTGTTTATCAGCCACTGCCACGTGGTGCTGCAAACCCGTTCCAGGACATGGCAAGGCCCAGGCTGACCTCCTTCCACTCCTCCCACACCTCCATTGACTGCAGCACAGCCCTTCCCACCCTCAAAGAGTCAACTGAGGTCCCCAGCAATCCCTCACAACAGCAAAGCAGAACAAAGAGCAGGGCCATGGAAGTTAAAACGATCAGATTCCTTTCCTTGCTCTACAGCAAGGAATAGTGAGAGGTACATTTTCTCCAAAGGAGAAAATTTTCTGCTCCCCTCATTCAGCAGCACATACATCAGCAAAATATCTGGGTGATCCAAACAATTCTATGTGGCACATTTCAGTGTAAACTCTACCAAAATTGGTGTGACTGATGGCAGCCACGTTACCCTGCTGGTTTTCTCGAAATTAAATGGTCTCTCAGAGCACAGGAGAGGACAGATGTGCACATTGCAACATGCATGTGCAGCAAACTCCCAGGGCTACACAGGAGTAAAAGGACTTCTGGGAGTTGGACTGTGCATGGGAGGTGCTCTTGCTCTTAGTCCAGCAGCCTATTTTGGCCAACAATTTGGTTAACACAGCCTCAGTTTTTTCAGTCACTCCTTAGATGGAGGCATGCATCCATGCATGGAACCCTGCAGCAGGACTTCAGCCTGGGATGTCTGCACTGGGAACTCATTTGCACACACCTGCCACTGAAGCCTGAGGGAAGGCTGGACTGCTCCAAATGCAGGTGGTTGGTGCTGGCAGGTCCTCCCACTGGGGAAGGGAGACTGAGGGGGGAAGAGTTGTGGGGTTCTCCCCCTTGCTCCGTTGTTTTCAGAGGAGTGAACAGGTTAACCTGCTTCCACTAGGCACCTGAGTGCAGGAGCTGCCTGCAAACCACAGGAGCATTTCTAAGAAGCTGTAAAATACTTGCTGTGTTTTGTGTCTGAGGTGTCTGTACAACCACACACAGCTGACCCAGGTGCAAGGATTGCCTAAAACCTCCCCAAATCTGGAGCCTGTTGACACCAGCATGGACAAAGGGGCCAACAGGTTGTGAGGACAGAAACTCGAGAGAAGGCAGGAGGCAGTGGCAAGGTTGTTTGAGTAGCAGGGGAGAAGGAAGAGGAAGAGCAGCACAGAGCACAGCCAGCAGCCTGATCAGGTAACTCACTGATGAGACAGAAGGGCTGCACTCGCCAGGGCTGGCAGATCCAGCTGGCGCTGCCTCAATGCACGCTAAGCATCAGGTGTCAGGCCTCACATGCCAAAGCCCCTGCCTCCCATGCAGATTCTGGCAGCTGTTCAAGTATTTCAGAAATCTTCTCTGGGCAGATTATAAAGGAAGCAGAGATGAGACACAAAAACCAGGCCAGCAAGGGAGCTGCACTTCAGGACTCCCCTCTCCTTTGCAAGTCTTGAGTTGTGTGGTACGAGCTGGCAAGATTGTAATTCAGATCCTCAAACATGAAATGCTATTCTAGGAGTAAAACCTGATCTGAATCTGGATTTGTGTTAAGGGTGCAAGACTGGATGAGGTGCCTGACAAGGACAGAGTCCGACAGTTCAGTTGAAGAGTGCTTTTAGAACTCAGTTTATATTTAAAAGAGAAAATAAATTAATTTTTAGAATCCCAAGATAAATGACCAGGCAGCAGGAGCTAGAATTCCTGCAGTCTGTCACCCATCCAGAATCTGCTTGAGCCAGTGGAAAACACCTTCAGAAATCTATCCTCAAGAAGTCCCATGAAACAGGGGTGGGAAGGGGGAGAACTGCTCTCCCTCTGCCAGACCCCAAAGTATTGAGAGAAAACCTTTTTTCTGGGACAGAGAAAACAGGACCTCACCTGAACCCTCCCTCATGACAGCTAGAAAGCTGAAGGTCCTAGGAAAAAATAAATAGGCTTGATGCTTTTTAAAGCTGTCTGGCTGCAGACGCTGACCTGTCTTAATGAACAGTGTGTGCACACGCTTGCAGAACAGAGCACCTGTATCTGTGGCTGCAGAAATGTAAGATATCATAAAGTGCTCAACAGAGATGACAATAGGAGAATTTTGCTCTAAATAATACCTTATTTTGCCAAACCTCTACTCTTATCTCTTAACTGAAATCCATTCCTCAAATTGTAAATCTGTGATATCTGATGGGCTAATTCACGTTCTACACAGTGATAATATCAAGAGTTTTTAAATTTACCAAGGCTTATCAAAGTCTCAGGTTGCTTGGTTTCTTCAGAGCCTGGAAAAGTTTTCCAAAACTCAGTTCCCTGCTGGTGTAAATATTGTTTGGCAGCAACAGAAAGGCTTTCTGAGGGGAAGTGAGACAGACTGGAGCTCCTGTCTCTTTGAACTCCAGCCAAATGTGTCTTAAATTACAAACTTAGACTAGTGTGGTCCTGCTCTTGATGAGAGTTTAAAGAGAATGTAAAACACAATGACACTGATCTTCTGTTTAATTGCCACACAAACCAGATAATTGGATACAGAGGATTAAAATTAAAACTGAGTATTTGATAATACAAAGTTGAGAGGGGAAAAAAACAACTATGCAAAATTACTGTGTTATCAGTGATTCTTAATCATTTTCACCGCTGAAAATGACCCAGAGATTAAGTTAGTCTTTGAAAATATTCTTCCTATAAACTTGTGATAATGGAATATGTGGATCTTGTTATGTCTAAACAATCAGCAACTATTGAAATGAAGGAAGACTGATACTGAAACTGAAACATCAGTCTCCATAATAAAAATGTACCGAAGAATGTGACGTGATTTATTTTAGGGCAAAATCTTGGCACTAATAAGCGGTAAAAACACTGGAAAATATGGCAAACTCAAATAGCTCATAGGCTTCAATGCCTGAATGAGTCATTGCTGTTGTTCAATCCAATTGCCCTGAGTCTTGTGTTTATTCTTTTTAAAGTAGTCTTATTTAAGGAACAACTTTCCAATTTCATATCACCACAGTAGTACTTAAGGATGTTTAGTTAACAGCAATTTGGAGAATTTTAAAACCTTTTGCAGCCCAGCTAGTGCACTTCTCACACTGCAGGAAAGTGTCACCTGAGCATTTCAGTTTTAGATCAGAGGCCTCCTCCTTGCTTTGAACTTTGCAGACTCCAGGGATTGACAGTGCTAGTCTCAACCGTGGTTCAGGTTAAAAAAACTCCTGCCCTTAGATCCTGAATAAGCTACCTGCTCAGTGGAAGAAGCTGAAATTGAGACAGGGAAACACAGCAGGGAATAGTAAGATTAAAAGCACTGCTAACTGTGCTTAGCTTCAGTGACTTTCTGTTTTGGAGAGGTATTTGGGCTTAAAACTCTCAGGCAGCTGCACGGCTGCCTGCCAGAAGGACTTTTACAGCAAAGCTGTTTGCACAGCATCAGCCTATTTTTAGTGTATAGTTTGGGAGGGAGCTTCTTCCTCCCCCTGTCCCAAGCTTCTGAAATGCTCTTCACTGTCAGGCAGAGCCTGATGGGAATCTTTGCACAGGAATATGGAATTTCTTTTGGCCAGCAGAGTAAAACTGGGTCTTGCCTGTGTGCCAAGTAACATGCACGTCTACCCAGGGTATGAAAAGCTGGGCAGCACCAGCCCTGGTTGCTTTCTTCTCCGCTGCAATGTTGTTTTAGGAAAAATAAAAGCAGAGAACCCAGTTTTAACAAAGTAAGATACATCTCTGGCAAAAATTCAGATAAAGGTTTAAGATTCCTGCCACAGTAATTGGGTAAAGAGAGCAGCTGCTCCAAACTCTGTATCATCCCAGTGCACATACACACACAACTAAGAAGTGGTTTGTATGCACTAATCCTATATTCATATCAAGTCCCGCTGTCACTTTGCTTATTCTTGCATTACAAAAATGTACATCTAAGGTGTGGGATGCATTCACTGTGAAAGCTGGAGTACTCCCACAAATTTGAAATGGGAACATGGGGAGTGCCTTGCACTGGGTGGTGTTGGGAAGTTTGTACTAACTCTGCAGACGTGGGCCACACTGCCAGTGTGCCCGCAGATGTTATTACCACAAGTGCTATTTTAAAAGAAGGGATGAAAAAGGAAACACATGGCTGTGAGCCCCAGGGCTGTGCTCCAGAGCTTTTCCAGCACAGTGTTTGCTCTGGAGCAGCTCTGACTCCCTCGCAGGCCTGGGTGTGGAAGGGTCACAGGGCAGTGTATGAACTGGGAGCTCTGCACTGCTCTTATCCCCTGCACCTCCAACCCTCATCTGTGCCAGCCCTTCTCCATGTCCACTGATCCCTCCTTTAAAATCTCAAATTCCAGAGATTCCACAGCCTACCCAGGAAAGGTATTCCAGAGCTTTGCTGTTGCTGCTGTCAAGGCAACTGCCCATTTGGATGGCTCAGCTCAGTATCTCTCGCTGTAATAGAATCTCTTTTCCTTGTCCTACCAGCAGCAGTGCGAGAAAGAATTTATTTCCTTCTTTGCACCTACCTCTAACTGATTTGAAAACATCTCTCCCATCACATTGAAACCAGCCCAGTCATCCATCCTGTCACCCCTCTCATTGCTTTTCTCCAGTCATCTCCAGCTGATTCTGTTTCCAGGAAGTACAGTGCCCACAGCTCGACACCATGTTCCAAGAAAGGCTTTCTCCAACCACATGAGGAAGAGGGACCACACCATGTTATCTTACGGATTACATTCCTGTTCATACATCCCAGAACAACACTGGGTTTTTTTTTTCAGGAACAGAATGCTGTTGAATCACATTCAGCTGGTGACTGGCTATAACCCCAGCAGAACTCTTCTGCACAACTGCTACTGTAGCAGCCTGTCCTGTCCCGTCCTGTATTTGTTCAGCTGATCGTGGCTTCTGCTGAAGTCTACAAACATGCATTTGTCAAATCCATTGCTGGTCTTACAGCATCACATGCTAACTCTTTTGAATTCGTCAAGTTCACTTTCAATTGTGTTTGCTTTCTGCTCAGTCAGTAGTTAGCTCAAGTCTGGTGCTCAGAACAATTTAATCAGCATATGCCATCCAAGTTGTTAATGAAAATACCAAGTAATCTCAAATCAGAAGAGAACTGCAGAGAATCTGCCTCAATACATCCCTGCAGTGTGAATTATTAATAATTACTCTGAGTAGGATTTTCCAAACAGTTTTTATATCTCACTTTTGAATTCATGTCAGACCACATTTCCCTGCTGTCTTCTTAGAGCCACTTAAATAAAGCTGTGCTGTTTCCTCTGCCCAAGGAGCTTGTTAACTTGGTGCAGATTAACAAAATTTGGTCTTTCTTTTAGACACTCACTGATAAATTTCCCTTTTCCATTAATTTTCCAGTTTAAACTATTGACCGTGAGTTCTGCGCAGGCAGAAGGAAGCAGTGACAAGCTGAGCTTCCAGAGGTTACAGCAATCCCTTTGTCTCTAATGCTGTGAAGTAATTTACCAGTATGGGGTATCTGAGTTAGGCACAAGGACAGCTACAGTTGTTGGGCTTGTGCTGCAATCCCTTACACAGGGCAGAGTAAGCAGAGCTTGTCTAAGTGAGGACCTGACAGCCCTCAAAGCATTCACTGCTCTGCTCTGACATCACACTACACAAGGACAATGAAAGTCTTTTCCTTCTGTGCCTATTCTCAGTTCTAGCCATTCCAGTGAGAATCACATCCATGAAACAGACAGAAGGCTATTCCACAATATCCTGCACTTGCCTCAGAGATCTCAGGCGACTGGATTAAACCACAAAAAAATCCATCAAAAAAAGTAACCTTGTGTCCAGTAATAATTTCCATGGCATCAGATGCCATGTGATGAAACTACTCCCAATATCAACTTTGGTAAAAGAAGCTTTGAACAGCCTTTTCAATAAACCTTTGCAAAGATGGCTGCGGATCACAGCATCAATAATTACACTCTGGAGTTGTTCTGTGCAGGGCGAGGAGCTGGACTCGATGATCCTTGTGGGTCACTTCCAACTCAGGATATTCTATGATTCTGTGACTTCATCAACAAGACCTGATCATTTGGCAACTCTTAATTGAACATGATGTTCAACAATTTTTTCCTGACATCCAAGTCTGTGCAGACAGGATATGATTATTCTCAGGTCCCAGTAATTACCTACTATGCTCATTAAATCAACTCCCTGTTGAAGGTGATGACATAATTATAAAATCTTCATCAATAGAGCAATAGTGCCCTTTCTCCCATGGAGTTTTCCCAGCACATTTCTTTATACTTTAAAATCGCTGGCAGGTATCACCAAGTATCACCACTTGCTCTAGGCAGCTATGTATTTGGAAAAATCCAGTGATTTCTAAGTGATCGTTTGCTTTGTTAATCTCTTATGCTACATATGTTCCAAAGTGCATCCTGGATGCAGCTGCCATGTGTGCAGTGTGCTTAACTTGCACTGTCATGGAACCCCAGCTGGTAACTCAGCCCCATGCAGCTGCTCACTCATTGCTCTTCCCGGCGGGGTGGGGGAGAGAACTGGGAGGATTAAAAGGAGGAAACACGTGGGTTAAGATAAGGACAGTTTAATGGGGCACAAAAATATGAAAATAATAATGGTAATGATGATGGTGATAATGATAAAAAAAATTAGAATATACAAATCAGGTGACACACTATCCAACTCTCACCATTTGCTGACAGATGCTTGGCCAGTTTCTGAGCAGCATCCCCAGCCAGCTTTCCCCCCATTTATGAGACCATATGGTAGGGAATATTCCTTTGGGTCAGCTGTTCTGGCTCTGTGCCTTCCCAACTTCTTGTGTCCTTCAGCCATGAGAAGCTGAAAAGTCCTTGACGTAGTATAAACACTACTTAGCAACAACTAAACCATCAGTGTGTTTTCAACTGTATTCTTACACCAAATCCAAAACAGAGTACTGTGCCAGCTACTAGGAGAGAATTCTATCCCAGCTGAAACCACGACATACTCTACATTCCCTTAGTCTCTTAGTCAAAATTAATTCACTCTTGGAAAAAAAAAAAGTTCTTGAGAAGTGAGAAAGGGAACCTCCAGCAAGTCAGTCACTTTGCATTAAGCACTGTTAAATCCAAAGCAGCTTACCCAGTGCAGAGTTAGGAACAGAGAAATGCAGAGTTACCACCAAGTGCCAGACTGTAAATATGATGCCTTCTCACCTCTCTCCTGGTAATGTTTTCCTGGGCCTGTAACCTCAATAGGAAATACTGCATTTATGCATTAAAATGAGTTTCAAAAGTGATACTCTTGGAAGAAGGACAGATATGCAAACATGAAATTCATAACTCATTTATTGAATATATATATATGCAAGGATACCAATAAAAAGAAACTAATACTGCAAACTACAACTTTGGAAGTAAAGCCAATATAATAGGAACAAAATATACATAACATTGTAGATAGGAATGCATTTACCCTTTTCCATACATTCCTTGTCTTTACACCTAATGTAAATATATGCTAGAGCAAAAGCTGCAAACGTTGGCCTAACCTGAGTGCTTTCTGACAAGCAACAGCTCTCCAGGATTTGCTAAGGGCTGAGATGTCACTGCTGAACTAATGGCTGTGCATATATATGCATGTATAGGAACGGCTTCACCAAGTATATAAATCAAGGGCTGTGTTCTGGTTTTTTCACCTCCAACACTGATACAGTGGGATCCAACTCTGATGACACGGAAGAGGAGTTACTAATTGCTATCATGCACTTTCAGTTCTCTTCAGATTAATTTAATCTAATGAGGATTAATTTTCTTGTCAATCTGATTCGGTGTATTAATATTTTTGGAATGCACTGATTATCACCTGCCAGATAAGTCTGGTATTTCAAATAGATTATCACTTCTTCATTTTTCACTCTGTTTCAGCAGAAAGTTCTCTTTTCTGTAGGCAGGAGTAAGAGGCAAACTCTCTTCTGTAACACTACGTTTTAGGGCCAGATTCGGCAGACTCAAACCTCTGCAGATAAGCACAGCTCTTTGTACCTAAAGCTGAGACTTTGGGAGTGTAGGCAAGACTCCTACTAGAGCCTTATCACAGAATCTCCTGTGGATCAACCCTTACTGAAGGAGTAGATCCTCTGCTCACCTCAAGCTTGGGAGCTGCACTGACGCTGAACCAGCCTTTTCCCCCTGCCCTGGACAGCACAGCCCACTGTTACGGGGTTTGACCTTGGGACTCTGGCATTGCACCAGTTTTATCCTCAAGATATTAGAACAGGATCCTTGTGATGCCTGTCTTTGCTTGGCACAGTCCTTTCTGGGAGTAGCACAACCACGGATCTGTGAGACCACAGAGACACAGTGAGTAGGGGAGATCCCTTAATGGAGAGGTGCAGGGAGCTGGAGAGAAACCTCCCTTCTCAGAGGTTCCAGGCATCTTAAACAGGACACAATCCTCTTGTGAGCTAAAGAAGTGCCCAAAGGCAAAAAGTAAGGTAAAGTGCCCAAAGGCAAATTTAAAAAAAAAAAAAAGCGGAACCAGTTTTTTAAGACAAGTTTTGTTGAATTCATTATGTTGAATTCTTTGATTGTGAGATGAAAGCAGAAGGTGCCTAGTAAAAAAAAAAAATCTCAGTAACAAAATGACTGTATTAATTTAACTAGCTAATTTAAACATATCTAGTTCACCTATAGAGCACTTTCATTACTTCTAATATTTCTGGGAAGGCAGTAGATGCTCCAGAATAATCTTCAATATATGTCTGCAAAGATTACATTGCTTTACCAAACAAAAAAAACCTCTGCAAACCAAAACAAACCCCCCAAAATTCAGACAGACTGTCTGAAATTCCAAGCTAAAATACACATAAAAAGACAGTAATGGCAGTATTTTGTCTTTAAAAAAAACGATGTAAATGTTGTATACTATGATACATTGTCATGCTTTTTAAAACTACAATTAAAGATGTAAGAGATGTACAGTAAATACACTGCTGAGGTACATTTCTTCTAAATATTAACACCACGACTGAATTACTCCCCAGCAGGTGATGCTACTTGGGAACATATAAATACAATTTTTACATTGTAAGGCACTTTTACCCAGCATACATGAGTTGAAGTCAGTTATGACAAACTTGAGGCTTGTAAGAAAAGGCTTTTGCTTTTGACTTTGCTTCCATGAATTCTGGATTGATGACAGTTTCACCAGGCCATTTCAGCACACGGGGATAACAGAGAAACCAGCCACTTCCTTTTCTGCTACCAGAAGGTAAAGTGCTGTTCTGGTTCTTCGAGGCATGTAATGAGGTCATTTATCCATAACAGGTGAGTTATTGGACTAAATATTATACTAAGCCACTGACACAATGAATTAGAGCTCAGTCTCAAGTACAGTCAGTATGCTGGCAGATCTACCCCATGCAAACTTAGTTAAATACAGTAGCTGCAAACAAAGTGCCTTTTTTCCATGGGAGGGTCATGTATGAGGCACAAACTGAAGTAATTTAAATATTGAAGGATGCTATTTTGCATTCTAAAACTATTCTGTGTGGCTGGAAAATGTTCATATTCTGGGAGAAACAAAACACCTTGATAGACAATTTCAATAATCGATCTGTCATTGCAATTCAAGTCACGCTTTTAATTTTGAAAGTTACAAATACAAAATAAAAATGATCAATGGCATCATGTTTAGAGCAGTAATTGAATATTTCCTGTACACAGCAATATTTCTTTCCAAACAGGATCATTCTTCAGGAAAGCAAACAGAATTGATTGAATTCTAACAGGTAAAATGTTAGAAACTCCAATATACAGTAATTGAGTCCCTCAAGACATTAAGGGAATGCATAAGAAGACAAATGACACACGTTAAATCTTTTAAAAATACAAGTAAAAAATGCTACAGAAACTCATGTTACAAATGAACCGTTTTTGCAATACCAATCACAGAAGAACTGTAGCAGTTTATAGTCAAATCAGTGTCTTTTTCTTGTTTCCTTCCTTCAAATCCAGAAGTTTTGTTGGGAGTTCAGAATGAAACAAGTCAAAACCCTAAACAAACAATAAGGTGATGTGGTAGCAACAGACAAACGTATGGACTAGACTCAGCTTTTTGGTTTTATTTAAGTAAGTCTGAGGATGTGCTTTAACAGACCAATTAAAGAAGCCAGGAGCCATCAGATATGACAAGGTTTTTTTGAAAGAAGTCAGAGGACTGTTCTGTCAGGTTTGGTATAGCCTAGATCTGATCGTTCCCTCAAGGACATCAAATTCTAGCAATTCCATTTTGTGATTGTTGACTTGACAGAGAATGGAAAAAAAAACACTGAAACAATATGGACGATACACAAAGTTTCCCATATAGTGGTCATATGATTAAAAAATAAATACCAATCTAGCAAAAAGGTTGTTTCCTCTTTCTTCTTACAGAATATGGGACCTTTATGCACATTCTTGACAAAACATGAAGTGTTCCACACAACAGAGAACACCTGAGGTATGGATGTCAGATATGGTGGCTAAATTCCATAGTGAGTTAAGAGTTGTAACTCTCTGAAGTAAAAGAGATTGGGCTGCAAAGTCCAGACATTTGTATAGTAGGGTTTTAATCACACTTGTTGACGTGTTCTCTGTAAATCAGGACACAGAAAGAGGTGGGTTTTTGGGAAAAGAATGAACTACAGCCCTTTGGCATGAGTTCTAAAGCTCACAGCTCAGAACCAACAGCTGCTCAAGTAAACCTCCCGCAAACAATGCCGGGTGGAATGAGCAATCACAACAGGAACAACCTGAAATGTTCAAGCGTGCTTCGTGTACACCGAGTCCTTTCCTATGGGTGCTTCCCAAGCAAAAACAGCGCGGCTTTGCCATGTACAGCCTCCGGAACTTGTGCAGGAAGAAAATGCAAAATTCACAAAGTACCAGCTTGTTGCCACCACGGACTTGTCGATGTTGTTAATTAAACTAGCTAAGACCTTCCCTCATTGCGTGAATCCACTAAACAACTTACACATTCCAAATCTCAAAGTTTTTATTCAGTCCAGAAATATAGATCTTACTTCATTTCAATGTCTGCCTTAACTTTTGACACTGTACATATTACATATCATTTATATAGTGTTTCATTTTTTTTCCAGACACTGCAGACTACAAACTACATAATATTGACATGTAAAACTCTGCCACTTACTGAAGGCTCACACACATGAACGTTTCAGGCAGTTCAATGAAATTTCTAACAGAGTTGGGTAGTAAAAAGTTACTAACCCTTTTCTGATCTTTAGAAAACAATTTAAAAGAATTAGTAGTTATGATGTCTTAGCCATTCCCAGTTCTATAACTCTGTCCCTTGAACCTGTTTAAAAAATGATGAAAACAATAGTAAATTTAAAATCATACAGAAAAGCATTTCACAGTTCTGACATTACATCTACATTTAGCAATAGAAATGAGGGCCTCCCTTCTTATACTGTTACAAAGTCAGCCAGTTTTAAAAAACAACAAATCCTCCCCATTCTTCTACAGTATTCCAATAAAAAGTACTCTGCATACACTAGATTTAAATACTTCACTGCAGTAAACTACATTAATTGTATATTGCATTTCAGTCTTGGTAACAGGTCTGTCAGGAGTAACTTCCATACCTAGTTTCCATTGAGCTGCTGCTGAGGAATGTCATTATGGTCAGTGCCTGATTTGCCACGGCTTTTGCTTTCTCTTTCCTCATCCTCTTCATCTCTTTCATCATTTCCACTATGGTTTTTACAATAGAGTCTGGCACAATAGAAGGAACAGTGAGGATTTACACTGAAAATATCCATCAAACCCTGACTTATCTCTCAATTAGTTCTGAGATGTGCTACAAGTCAGTTGCCAACTCTTAAGTCATTCACGGCCTTCAGTCAAGCACCAGTTAAACCGGGGAGGAAAACAAAATTCCAGAGCAGCCAACAAAACTGTGACCAATCCCAGTTTTGCAGGACTGCCTCGGCACTGCTCAGCGAATGCCCTCTCGTGGGCACAGCGTGGCAGCTCAGCTGCAGACAAGCCACAGCTCCTCAGGAGAGATGGGAAGTTGTGGGGCCCAAAAAGCCCCGGGAGGAAGCTACGAACACAGCAATATGAAGGAATCATGACATCAATTTTCTTGATCTAAACTATAGGTTACTGGAGAAGGAAAATATAACGCAAGTCAATTAATCTTCTCATTTCTCCTATTTACAGCACTACAGAAATTTTAAATTAGCAGAGTAACTGAAATGTTTTGTGAAGTCAATGATCACTTAAAAATATTATTTTAAGTTAAATAATATTCTATTTTTAAAGAACACATTAACTAGCCAAGTTAGGCAGAAAAAGTGTGATGAAATATCTTTACTTTTGTAATAGATTCAGCAAATACATAGATCCTTACTTATAAATTCCTCGTGACATATTCTCAATGTATTTAGCTTTGTCTTCTACTCCACAGTGGTAATGGTATGTTTTTATGCAGGCTTTGATTTCACACCCAATAGTAGCACCAGGCTGGCTGCAGAGTGTGCATTTCTGTACAGGAGAAAGAAGAGAACAGCAACATTCACCATCTCAGTCTTTTGTCTCCTAGTATTCAGTTAAGTGGTCCTCATATTTGTGGCTAATGTTTTGGAACAGAGCTATTCCTCTGGCAGGTCATCCTTCTGATGAAAAGTTAATCAGATACATGGTAAATTAGAAACTCTAAGATACCAACACTAAAATATGAACACTAAAATATGAACACTAGAATTTACCTGCCTGTTGCACAGAAAATTGCTACATGACTGCAAAACATGTTATTTCATTTCCAAGGCCATTTTATTGCTGCTGTAGTATGCTAATGTATAAAGAGTCTTAAACTTTTTTTCAAGGAACAATATTGCTAGTTTTTTATTCTCTCTCTGATCCCCCATTAATTTCTTAGCACTTTAAAAATACCTTGAGTTTTAATAAAACACAGTGTGAGGTTTTATCAGCATCCCCATCTCTGAGTTCTTCATGTTTTTTCCTACTAAAACACCAAAACAGTTGGAAACACTGATACGCAGTGCAGTAACTCATATTCTGTAATTTTGTGTGCAGTTTCACATAGTGTTTTTTTAGTAACAAAGGTCCAAAGCTGTTACTCTCTTGTAGTTACAGCATGGCTATCATGAATCATATGATTCTATGATAATAACAATTATGTACATTGTCATTAAGAATCCCAAATACCACATGCCCGAACCCCACTAATAGTAAGTGATTCCTATCTGGCTGCCCTTCCCACAAGTAACAACATATTTTAATTTTGTGTTTAGAAAGAGACGGAGAAGATTGTTCCATAAAAGGAAGGAGGCAGAGGTATACAGACCTTAGCAGAATCACTAGCACATTCACCACATACTGCAGGTACATACCATTCTTTTTCCTCTCTTGATTTCTTGAAGTACAGTTTTGATATCAAAATCACCAAATTCTGCCCTTGAAGTTGTTGTTAGCTGGACAGTGCCAGAAGAGAACAACTGTAAAACATGCAAGTCAAAGTAATGTCAGGTCACCAAGATGACTGGAAATTTTTTTCTTTACAGGAATAACCGAGCACTGAACATCCTGTTTTATGATCTCAGACAGCATGTGCTTTACCAACAAACTAGGAAAAACTCTTGCTGAGCAATTAAAGTATACCTTCTGATCCCCACTTGACTGCTTTAATTAGTGTTGTTGCCTTGGAGAAATATATTTTAAAAGACAGAGGAGTGGATGAGAAATAATGATAGGATGAAAATTTAAATTACCAAATGGGCAGTATTATCAATTACACTATTCAACTTTTTAGGAATATTCCATTTTCTTCCCTCTGACATATATGTAATTGAGGTTCAACCCTGATGTCAATACAGCTGTTAAGTCTTGAGGGATGAAAATGGAGGACAGAAGTACCATCCCTTCCATCATCATCCTGGTATATTCAGCTTTAACTGCCTTAAAACTGAAGTTCGGTAGACAAAGTCACAAAGAAAGTCAATGAGTAACCCCACAGATTGTCTGGACTAGTTATTAATTTTGAGGTACAACATGAACCAGTGAAGTTTGTTACCCAAAGTCCTACGTCACTCAGAATGAGTGACATGAAAAATGGCACTGTCTGCTCAGGCTCGTTGCAATTAGATCCTGTTCAGGCTGACAGTTCTATAAACATGATCATCTAAAGGCAAGAGCTTTCTAGAACTTCCACATCCCACACTCTACTTGAGTCACACAGCCTGAATCCACAGGTCAAAAAATGGACAAAGTTCATGGATTCTTCTCAGATTGTGCCTGAATCCCTGTGAAGCTGTTTAATTCTTGGAAAGGATTCTTCTGGTTAAAACTGTTTTCTGTTTTCCTTTTTAAATACTTCATATGCATTTAGATGCTAAGGGAGCATTTTTAATAAGCTAAAGAGTCTCCCTGAGCTAATTCCATCTCTTAGCATGAAGCCAACTTTTATTCATATTGCCTGCAGTGAAAATAAATGAATTGCTCACTTTGCAACACTTCAGTGCTTAAGGAGATCATCAGCATACAGACAATACTCAGCATAATTACATGTGAGGGTACTGTATTAAAATCCAAAATAGCAATTCAAACAAAAATTCACAGAATAGAATGGTTAACAACAATACTGTTACTCACCATGCACTTATAGTGTGCTGCAGCCTTTTTGGCATTAAATATATGAAGCTTTCCTCTAGCTTCATTTTCTTCTTCACCTGCATGACAGAATCCACATTTAGGTTTTGTATCACTGGGGCTGCTTCTGTGGGGAGACCTGTCTCTCTGAAAGAAAAACATTTTACTAAAATATACTGCTGGGATACAAATAAGGTTGCAATTTTAAAAGCCTGTGGCCACCAGCTGGAGGCTCAGACAAATGCAAATATTAATAAAACTTATATTTCAGAGAAAAAAAATGCAATTCTGTCTTCTAAGAAGTTTAGCATATTTACTGCTTACATAGGAACTGCTTTCTATTTCATCTGTGCCATGTGAGGACGTAGATCTAGTGTCTTCTGATTGCCCTTTTAAATTTGTTTTTCTTGGCTTTCCCTTACGACCCCTCCTTTTGCCTTTGGGAGGTGAAGGCTCCAATTCATGTTCATTGATATTTTCTTCTAAATCTGCTTTAGAAGTTAGAAAACATCATTAAATAAGATTATCCACAATTTTATAAAAAACTAAGAAAAAAACCCAAACCAAACAAACCCCCCCCCGCAACTAACCAAAACCAGACAAGAAACCACAGCATATATTTTCTGAATTTTGGTCAGAAATAAAAATAGTACCTTTTCCCCATTTATTACAAACATGCAACTGCAGATCCTGAAAACATTACTTTTTATATGTCACACAGCTTTGTATCTTTATAACATAAGGTTTAGAGTTTCTTACAACTTCTACTTTCAGACCTAAAATGTGTCCTCAGATATGCATCTTCACCTTCATTGAAAATAACATTCATTTAAACTACAATGAAACTGTGAAGTATTTTCATCCATGAAATCTAATAATTTATTATTTTAAGATGCAGAACTCCAGTGTAAACTGCCTTTGATAATATGCTAGTGTACCCAAATAACACCTCTCTCTGTGTTTTATTAATTGATGCCTGTTGACTTAAGAAAAATAATTAATCCACTGGGCTATAACATTAACATTAAGCTTGAAAACTGGAAAGTATTTTGTCTTCAGTGAAACAAATCTACGATTTTATGTCATTACAGAATATTTTTAGACCTGAAGCTAAAAGCAACCTCCAGTTTAGAGGAAATCATCCCCACTGACAGCATCCCATATCAAGTATATTCAGACCATGAAGTATATGAGAACACGTTTTGCAATACAGACATACCAGAGAGGCCTGACAAGTTCCTTTGCAAACGTCAGCTGAGCTGTGAATGCTACACAGAGCTGAGCCCAGCCTTTGTGCATGCTGTCCTTGGCACGACACACAGCTCTACACAGGATAACAGATCAATTCTGCAAGATTATGACTGCTTCCAATGTGATCTAGTTAAATTGTATTTGGTAACTACATCTAACAACCAGCTCTATGCAGTCACCAACAATTTTCCTACTCACAGGAGCATCCTCCTTTTTTTCTTTTAATATATACCACCCATTCCCGCTCGAACCACAAACATATTTCAGCAGACTTGTTTAAAGAAAATGCACAGACTCCGCTGAAGGACTTCTCTTCTCAAAATCCAAACCACAAACATCAGTATGAGCGCCCAAACAGAAGGAAATGGTAATCAGAAGACTTGAAACATTCACTTGATGGATATTGCCATATTGTTTTAGTATCTGGACAAGACATCATAGTTGGAGAGTAAATGCTGCCTTGCCAGCACTTGTCTTTCTTACCTATTATCACATAAAAAATTAGATCACATTTCTATTTCTTGGTAAGAGTGACTCAACTGCACAAAACTTGAAGTCAAAATGCCAAACACATTCCACAGTCATCAAGTGGGAGCAGAAGACAGCTGAAGCCCTGGCCTAACCTGGCACACAAGTACATCCTCTTCAGCTCCACCTATTCTATCTGTCACTAACCCCCAAGAAAGCCACAGCTTCTGCTCAGTTATTAAGGACAGAAAACTCATCCAAATGCATCACAACAGGATCTACTAAAATTTATACAGATCTGCAAATTATTTTGGTTTAAACTTACAGACGATTCAGCTACATACAAGTTGCTACTAAGACACATCAGTCTGTCTACAACATCCCTGTACTTTAATATATAAACTACTTTTTTGTAATTACTTGTCAAAAGCACCGTTTATTTTATGCTGAAAAAACTAAATACATGATGACACAGATTATGTAATGAAACAATACATTTTACATTTTCTTCTCAATATTTCCTATAGAATATTATTTTTCATTTGTCACCACTTGCTAAATTCCCCAAGCAAGGTCATGCAATTTAGATACTGACCTCTTAGACTGCATATAGCAAACTTTATTACAATCTGAATTCAAAAAGAATTCTCTTTTATCTTGATACAATGCAATTGTATCAATGAACTCCCCACTGATTATTCAAAAAAAATTCTGAATATTTGTCTCTATGTTTACATTTACAGAAATCATAGATGGTTATTCTAGAAAAATCGTCTTACAAAAATGTGACTATTGAATCCATGACCCTTTAAATCACATCAATAAGAAGTTTAAAATACTCCTTCCAGAATAATTCAACCTACTCCCCTAGTTTATTTGATGAAGCAACACACAGTCCATTCACTGCCATTCCTTGTTTTTTCCAAAGCTCCTTGTCAATTTTATCAGCCAAAACGCTTTCCACCTCAGTCCACCCTTATTTTCTACAATAACACCAAAGCATGTCCTGAACTCTTACAAAACTAGAAGTGAGTTATAATTGCTAAAAACCAATTACACCTTATGGAAACAATTTTTTAACAAAAGTGTCAATCTCCTAAAAGAGTAAGTTCTTAAGTGCTATTTCTAGTCTATAATTATAACATATATATAGAGATTTGAAAAGTAAAAATGATGTATTTTTAAAGATCGTTTCAGTGTTAGATAAAAACCCATGAAGAATGCACAGCTTTCCTCAAAAGAGATCCCCTTTTCTGTGCTTAAAACTATGACTTTCAGAGAAGTTCAGACATCATTAAAATCCAGCTGCTCTTCACTAAAATACAATTCCTTGAAGATTTATGTCTCCTACTTCAAGTGACGCGGAACTATAGAGTAAAAGCACCAAGATGTGAGGATCTGCTCTACCACATCTGTCCTTCAAGACTGAAACCTCAAAACATTAAAGCTCTTCTTGTTTTTACAGCACCTTGAACTCACAGAATACAACAGGAAGACTGTAACCTGCTATCAAACCCATCTGGATGGTCTTCATGTCTAATTTACAGCTTGGTGGGTGCCCTATCCCTCCCCTCAAGCCCACTGCCAGCTTACCCTGTGTCCCTGGCATCTGATGGTTGAGTGTTTCCAACTTCTCATGTCAGCTTGAACTAAGGAAAACACAAAAAGTTGTTCAACTCCTCCCTGACCAGGTGATGTTTTATCATGGATATCACCCATCCTCTGAATCCCCGAGAGTCCCTAGAACTCCCTCTTTAATTACCCCCCATTCCGTATTCCATTACTGCATTGATTTTTAAAATCATGACAATTTCCTCAATATAAACTATCTAAAGTGTTCCAAGGAAGTTTCTATGAGCTTCCCTCAGAAGCCCCTAAATGCTAGATTTGAAAAGAGCCCAATACACAACATGGCCTGAGAGGGGGGGGGGGGGGGTAAGGGTAGAAATCAAGAGGAAAAAATCTACATTTTAAAACACATCTAGGAATATGACATTTTAAATGCAGATGACTAGCAACAAGACCCTAATCTTCATTTTAAAAATCCACGAGCAGTACAAAGTACCACAGAAGGAAGCCTGGCAAAACGCTATATTACATCAGCTGTTAACAGGGAGATTCAGCTTCAGAGAGAAATCTAAAAATTCTCCTTTGATCATGACTAGAAGGAAAAAGGATCAAAATGTTTGTTTAAAACAAGGCTTGGCAGAGAAAAGGTTGAGGTATCACCGATTCATATTGCATTAGCTTGAAATACCCATGGAATCACTCCTTTCCAAAAGCCAGGTTAAAGCAAACTAATAAAGAATTATGTGATTTAAAGATTGTGAAAGAACAAGTAAAAAGAGGATGTGTACAATAAATACTGCTCTACTGACATCCAACACTACCTTAAAAAACAGAGTAAGAGAGCCAGAAACAAAGGAGGCTGAGTTTGTATAAGGAACATAAGAAACCAAAACTACTGGCAAAATATATTTGCAAGTAGGACTGGACATGAAAAGAAGTCAAAGCATAGAATGCTGAGGCAGCTGAGACATGCTGCTATATAAATCTGAAATCATACCTGTGCAGGTGAAGTTTTACAGTGCACTTAGGATAAAAGAGAAACTAAAAATTCAAGGAACAAAATCAATCTTATTAGATTTTTAGAAGATAAATGGAATATAACAGAGAAAGAAAAGAGTACTTCAGCATGCTAGAGTAAAATCTTAAACTATGGCTGAAACCAAACAGACCGTATAAGCCAACACCATTGTTTCAAATTGGAAAGAAACATCAAAAAAAACCAAAAACAACCAAACAACCTGCCAAAAGAGCCTTATTGGCCCTGTGTTAATACTAAAAATGTGGATGCATCTATAAGCAATAGTAAGAATCAAATCAAATACAAAATCATGTAAACTAATCATGAAATAACAGTAGTTTTTATCAGCAGCTGATGTGAAATTAATAACCAAAATGCTGAATATATTTTTGTGTTATCTTTTTCAATGGAAGAAGAATAAGTTACATTAAACACATAAAAATTTATTTAGCCCTGGGTCCTGCGACTAGTATGTTTTCCAAAAGCTCCAGATACTTCAAGGAACTGATGACTTTTGTCCAAAAATTGTTTGTTATGAGGTACTTGAGATTATTTCTTTAATTAAGTACATTTGACTTAGAAAAATAATAAAATAGTCCTTCCTAACCACACAATTTAAATGTGTTTTCAAGCAAAGAAACACTGGCAAAGACTGAAGACAGATGATGCCCTTGGCTTATCTGAATAATCACAAAACTTATGACCCCTGGTCTGATGAATTTGTTGAGTAGCTCAAGCCTCTCTGTGTAACACGCCTAGATGGGAGGGAGAATTAGAATATCACAGGACAGCTCCTCAGACAGGACAAACCATTTCACCACATGACACTTACATTTTTCCCTTTCCATTAGCAGTGTGGTTTTCCATAAGAAAACCCTGGTGTGACAACCCTTCTGCACAAACCCTCATTCATCTATAATGGGACACTGCTAATTCACTTCCCGGACCTACTCTTCCTGTGGGAACACCATGAGCACATTTGATGCCACACCCAGAGCATTCTCCGAGAGACAGACACCAAACAGGCTCAGTCAGCAGAGCCCGGGGAAGACTTTCTCAGGGTCAAAATCAAGGTGACCCCAAACTTCTGCAACATTACAGAAACATTTGCACCTGACTATGTTACTGCAAACAAGGTAAAGCAAACCTGTGCTTCCACCAGTGCCACGGAAAATGCAACAGGGAACAAACACAGCTTGAAGAATCCAAAGATGAATCAGAATGTTACCTAACTAGAATGCCAAAAAGTTGCAGATGTTTTTCCTGCCAGTCTCTGGTTTTCACAGCACTTTGGGATATAGATTGCGGTATCTCTAAATAGGTCTCAGAGAAATAGCATCATGACTCAACTTACCAAGCAGTGTGCAAAGCACAGACTCTATGTCTGATCTTTAGAATTACACGAAAAGGATGCTAAGACAGAGAATATCCTTGTTTCCACTGTGGAAACGTAATTCCCTGAGGCTTTGATCACAGCTACAACAAAAAATTACAGACATTTTATTTTCTGAACCCACAGTTCTCAAGCATCTGCTTTAAACATTAACAAGAGAAGCCATATGAATATTTTCTTAGTCTTTGTCTTACCACTGTGTAACAGATGAAATTACATTCTTATCTTAGTTTATATTAAACTATTCCTCAACAGCTGAATTTGTTTTAAATTCAACACATGAGCCAGGGCAGCCCCACCTGCAGGGAACTATGATGCCAGTTTTTTGATTTTTCAACAATAATTTCCAGTACAATGGAATAAATTCCAACAAACAGTTCCAAAACATTAGCTCAACAATACTTCATTCTTCAGAAAGAATAATGCAAATGTACAAAACTGAACAGTATTTCAACTAATGGTTAGTTGTGATCATTTGAAAGCACTGGCATCAATTCCTGTAACCTATTCACTACTGAAAACTTAGCTTGCCTGAAATTATGAATGAAGCTGTTACCTAAAGTTCATTTATTTTGTTAAATTTGTAACCAGCAAGGCAAAAATCTAATGTTCTTTTTTCAGTTAATGGGAACAAAGCACAGGAAAACCACACTGAATAACACAAAGGAAATATAGGAGAAATACAGTTTTCCTTCTTCTATGTCACCTAAATGCCAGGCCATACAGACAAACCAGACAAACCCAACAATCTGTTGAAACAAGTAATGAATTTAAGAGCACAGTACTCTGCTCCCATGTTTCACATTTTTATATTCAAAGAAAGCAGAAGGTAGTTCATCAAGTCCTGTCAAGTGGAGAAAAATTAATTCCCATAACTCATTAATTTTGTCTTGATGAGTAGGTACCAAGTCTGATGAATCCTCACACCACCTGAATTTCGTAACACTAACAGAAAACATCTATGAGGTCCTTTTTATTAAGCCTTAGCAGGAAACTTAATTCCAACGTAAGTCCAACAACATTTTGATGCAGCTCAAGAGATTTCCTTTAACTGTTATTAAGTGTTTACAGTTAGAATCTTTAAACTATAACTTCTAAAAAAAGTACATGAGCCAGATCTCAGACTTGGGCAAGTATGCCCCCAGAAGCAACCATTTTCTATCTTACTGTTATGCAGCAGTGTTGCCTACAGAAAATAAACTGTTCTGGACAAACCAAACACTCCTAAAAACTCTTTGAACATCTACTAACATAAGTAAGAGAATAAAAATACTTGGACTGGAACAATTAAATCTGGGTACAAAGAACCAAACACAAGAACCCAGAGATGTCCTAAACTGACCAAGAAAACAAAATGCAACAATTTATTAATAATAAAAAAATCCCCAATCAAAAGTAACCCAGAGAAGGAGCAGTTAAATTTCCATTTTAAAGGACTTATGGTTCCAGTGCCTCTATACTCCCACACTGAGTGACAGAATCACAGATAAGCTTTAACTGTTCTGTTAGGAAAACACTGCTATGCAAAGATTAATGAAAGTGAAACTAAAACAACATTATATAAAAAAAAAAAGAAACCCAAAAAACAGCCACTATGTTAACATCTAGTTTCCCTGCCTAGTCTAGTCACTCTTTTCTGCCAAGTCCTTTATCTGTTTTCACACACCACCATTCTTTCACGCTGAAATGCCTCCTTGACATTCACATTTTCATCAAGAAACAAACAAAATACATATATAATGCTTAACCTCACCATCTAACACCTTCCAGCTGTCATTTCACTGAGTAAACTTCAGCATTTAAGTATTAAGGAAAAAACCTCCCAAGTCCACTCTGAAACTCTGAAAACCACCTGTAATTTTTGTCTGCTAAAGTTAATTAGTGTTCAATGCAGCAAAATACCATTGCTATGGCAATTACTTATAGCATTGTATCAGGCATATGCAATTTGTATTTCTACTTTCTTTGATTTAGAGGAAGTCTATCACAAAAGAGCCCCAGCTTCTGGCATCATCAAGTCCAGAACTGTAAATACTAATTATTTTATGGGTAAGGTTTCCAAAACTGTATGGACTAAAAAGAAAATACATTCTTTGGGAAAGAGAACTGGGTGGAATTTCAGTGAAATATTACAGAAAAAACTAAAAACAGGAATGTGAAGTATAGCTACACATAGCTCTAGAAGTGCAAAGCTATTTCTAGAAGTGTAAAGTATGACTGAAGTAAATATTTTAAACAAAAAAATGTGCGCAAAGTGCTAAATAATATACTGTTGGGTCCTTCGGCCTCAGCTGTTCTGGCTGATATTGTGTATTTCTTCTCTCCTACCCTCAATCTAAAGCCTTTTTTATATGAATCTAGATTAATGTTTTAATAAACTACCATCACCAACATTTAACAAAAAACCCACTAATTTTTCCCAGTGTATCTATATAAAATTTAACAGCCTTTGCTATTACAAAATGACACTGTAAAATTGGAGATAATGATTTCCAAACGCTCTTAAAGAAAAGCACAAGTTCAGATCCTGCAAGGAATCCCAAGCAGAAAAGGCAATCCATTGGTTTTGAGCTCCAAGAAGAACTGGAGGCATTTTTAAACACATGCCAAACACTGATGTATTTGTGAGTAAGTATAAAAAATTATTTTAAAACATCAGCTCAATCAATTAATTTCTTTGGACTCAAAACATCTTTCATATTCTTTGTCTGCTAACACACAAAGCAACCCCAAAAACAAACAAATGAAGTGCCAAACTACAAGATAACATGGCCCCTTCTCTTTGGAGAACTAATTATAATGTATATATTATTTTTCTTGTTTAAACCCAGTAACAGTAAAATTAGAGCTTCATATATAGGCACACAACAATAATTATGTAAATGGACTAAAAAAAGAAATCAATTTTCTTTGGTATTTTCTGCTGCCTTCAGAACCTTTCTGAACATTAAAATAACCCCCAAACCTTTGCCATTGATAAATCTACTACCGGTAGCATAAAAAGCAAACTATTATCTTAAAAATACATTTGGCATAGAGACTGAAGTACCTTACCAAGTTTAATCTTCACTAAACAGTTGTATACTCCTCATTAGTTAAATCTGATGACATTTCAGTAGAAAGCAATACAAGAAGTAAACTACCAACTGTTTGCTTACCCAAATTCAGATACAGCAGCAAAAAAGAAAAATACCTTAATAAATACATAATAAATAAATAAATAAATACACACTAGTCTGGAATTTTAACAGACTGCACAATATATCGACAGTTGTGGCATTTCACTATTCTTTTCTGCAAAGCTACACAGCTTTCATGAATGGATCCATAAAACTTTTTAAAAATCATTATGATTCAGAAACTTATCTGGAAGTGAACACAACCTTTTTCATTTACTATTGGGTGTTTCTTTTTTCAAGAGTTAAACTCTATTTGCTAGTCAAAAAAATGAGTATTTAGAAATATTGGCAGTAGCAAAAATCATCTGTTACCTGACAAAATATTTCAGATCTTAATATTGTGAATACTTAACTACAAATATAAGCCAGCTTCTTCCAAGAAGAGAATGTATGACTTCAATCCAAGCTTTGGTTTTATGGAGCATCGTATCATTTGAACATCCTAAAATTTATGGTTGGGGCTTTTCTCCACCTCAATCAATAATTTTTAGAGAAAATACAGAAATCAGATGGGTTTCCAAACTCGTTGTTTCTCAAAAAAATGTAGTTCTAATTTTTACTGAAAACATTTATATTCTCCAGAAAAGCTAAATTTAACCAAAGAGCTTTCTACAATGGGAAAAATTTATATTGAATAATTTTACCTTCAGAGTTATGCGTAGTTTTCTTGTGTTTTCGACATAAAATCCTATAAACAAAGTAGTTGAAAACTGTCAAGTCAGTCACGAATCACAGATTATTTACTCATCTTTTAAATTTAAATGCCAGTACATTTTTCTCCCACTTATAAGACTCACTGATAAACAAATCTTGCAGTGAAAATATGCTTTTCTAGCACATCACTGTTTTGAATGCCACAATCATAATTAGAATTTTTGCAACAGTTTTGTTTAGATTCCAAAGTGGGGTTTTGTTTTGCTTTGTTGCTTGTTTTTTAAACAAAGAATGTAAAATACAAATTTAAAAAAAGCATAATGAATAAATAATAGTTACATATAAATGCCTTGTGAAGGTTTCTCTCTTATCTGAGCCTTATCATGCAAAGCACAGTAGTAGTGATATGTCTTGTGACATGTTTTCACATCACAGCCAATGGTCGCTCCGGGACAGTGGCATAAAGAGCACATCTGGAAACAAAAAAAGCACAATTCATGGAACTTATTGTTTAGTACTTCTGGGTTCAAAGTAACATTTACCAGTCCTGGTGAGAAAACAAATGGATTTATGCACTTGGAATTACTCTTCCTGCTCTCAGGTGCTTTGCACAATTTGTTTTAAAATTAAGAAATTTGTTAAAAGTGTGCAACAGTGCAATAACCATCAGATGCATTATCAACTCAACCACCATTATCAATTCAACAAAGAAAAAAGTAATTTATTTTTGTGCAATGTATCTGATCAAAGTTACACAGGTATTCACCTGAATATCCCTCTCATAAGGACAGTCTGTTTGTACCAACCATTTCAGAAAAGTTAAAATCATAATTGCACCTGTTTAGTTCTGACTTATATTAAAAAGGCAAGAGGGGAAAAAAAAATTACATCCATTTGAGAATGAATCCTGCAGTCAGAAATACTGATGACCTGCATTTCAATTTACCTTGGCATCAGCACCTAACTTTACTTTTTTTTTTACCTAAAGTTATATCCTTAAGTCCTTTCCAAAACACTGAATTTAGCAGAATATTTGGTAAACACAATTAATTTATTTCAACTAAAATACATTTTGCTCTTTATACTTCTACTGCAAAGAAGATTCAAATTGAGGTTTTTGCTTTACTCTTCCATTAATTGATTCTTGTATCAGACACATAGATAACACCTATCTCCCTTGCTCATGGTCCTCCTTATACTGTGGTAGGAAAGTAATTGACAACACTTTTCTCCTTACTGTTTTTTACTGACTCAATATTCCCAAAAAATCTCAGGATTCCCCATTAAACTCACCACCTAAGACCAGTCCCAAACGGTTGCAATCAATTCCAAGTTCAAGTATGCAATGTAGGATATTCCCTCCATCCATCCATCCATCCATCCATCCACCCATCCATCCCTATATATACCTGTCTTTTGGATACATTTTTTTCTCCACTGCACTCATTTAGTCAAGTTCTCCTTGCTACCCTCAAATATGCCAAAAAAATATACCACCAGTCTGTTTTTCAGTTTTAACAAAGTCAACTGAACAGCAGAAATGTCAAAGCCTTGGATCATCTCCATTTACTCCTCTGCAAGCTCTGAAATGGTACAGTTATATACCATTCCCTAGTTGTTACCTAATTTGTATGGGCATTTTATCTCATAAATCTGTTACACATTATGGTTTTATACATAATAACTGCTGATCAAAGTCCTTTAGAAAAGCATAGGCTTATACATGCAGCCAATCAAGTTCAGTCAGAATCTCAGTTCTTTTGAAAGCCAGAAATAACTAAAAGAAAATTTTATTTTTATGAACACCACGATGTGTCTGTAAACAGAGCACACACGTTTAATCCATATTTCTAGTAAGTAATAAAATACTTCTTCCACTGGCATGTGCCTGCTGTCCAAATGGTCACTAACTCAAGTTATATTGGGTACATAAGAAGTTTGATAAGCTGCAAATTAGGTATGTTCTTCAAAAAAAAAAACCAAAAACCTTTCCATTCACAGATACAGATAATTAAAATAATTAAAATATCAGTGACTTGTACTTCCAAATATTTAGACTTCATAAGCCTTTTTACTGGCCTACCAAGGTTTGAACCTATCACCTTTCCTCAGACTGATCTATTACCATCAGAAAGTCTCTACATTCTGTCACTGTCACTCTGGTAGCAAGGTCCCCACTGTCAGTGCCCACCTGGCCAGCAGCACCTCCTGAGGGAGGACAAACTGAGCCCATCAGCACATTCACTTAACCCAGGGCACTGAGGTTTTTGCTGAATGGACCAGGCCAGACCAGCAAGCAGACCTGAGAGAAGGGATCTGGGCTAATGATAAACCTTTACCTTTACACTTCCTACACGCCAATGGAGAAAGACAAGTTCCTCCAGAGAGTGATTCAGAGCTGCAGCTTTCTGACAGCTGGAGACATGGAACCTAAGTTAAGATCTAAAATTATGTTGTACATTTTCTCTAAAGAGGAAACAACTCAGGACTATGAATCTATTAGATTGAACAGAACCAGGCTTTCTACAAAAACCTGAACAAAGTGTCTAGTACACACAGCTGGTGAGTTACAAGAATGGAGCCACTGCAACAGAAGGAACATAAAGAGATTCAGAAGCAGAATCCACCACCAATAACATAAAAAGAAAAAAACCTTTAAAACCCTTTAAGAGACACAAGAATCAAGAAGTTTCCTCATGATCAATAGTTTCATTTACTAATGCGTTCTTTTGAAAGTTCTAATCTCAGCATGAATGATTTGTGAACTGTTATTTTTTTATGCTTCAGTTAATTTGAGCAAATGAAGTTCTCTGGATTGGAAAATATTAAAATGAAACAGTGGATGAAATAGTAGACTATTACTGTAAAATTGTAGTTCTACAATAATACTTTGGACTTCTCTTAGTGGTCCAAGAAATGGTAAATACATAGCTTTAAATAAATAAGCTGAAAGGTTTTAAAGTGAGGAGTGAACTGATCATCTGCTAAAATTATTTTTAAAAGAGCCTCACTCATTTCCCCAAATGGAAAATAACTAGCTGTAAATAACAGTAATGATGATAATAATAATAATATAAAATCCTCATGAATTAGCTTCTCAGGAATTCAAAAAGTCACTGCTGCTCAATCTCTTTAATTTGGTGGAGCTGCAATGACTACTGTATCCACATACCTCACAAACCCTCTATACTCACAGCATTATTTTTTAAATCGGTACAAAAGGAGCAAAAAGTGTATTTCATATCTAACAATAGATTTTGGTAGCAAACAGGTAAAGGCACAATAACATTCTTCCAAGGACTCTAGAATGTGAGTTTCTTTTAGAAATCTAATAGAAAATACTAAATGGGTTAAATACACTGAGCAAACTTCCTTGCAAACTTTATGGAAGGTATGAAAATACTCTCTTTCCCTTTCCAAGAGCCAAAATAGGGACTTACCAGTTTTGTGCCTCTCTTTATTTCTTTCTGAATATCTTCAATGGAGAATCCACCAAGACTCTCATTATCAGTGTGTGAAGAAACCAGTGCGGATGAGAACAACTAAAATTGCAAAGACAAAACCTGTATTTTAATCTTTAAAGGTGTAAGTGATAGAGAAACTTATAGATATGAACCCCATCAAGTTGCAGTGGTTATTCATGGGTGCCAATTCCCATTCTGGCTGGCTTTTCCACGTGTTTGGAGTGTCCTCCCGGCTCTGTCCCATTCCCGGTCACTCACCATACACTTGTGATGTGCCGCCACCTTCTGGTTCTCCGACATCAACAGCTGCCCACATTCGTTATCCTTATTCGACCGACAAAACCCACACTTCCTTTGTCTGGAGGAGACTTTCTTCTGTCCGACTGAGCTTGTCATGGTTTTAAATGACCTTAGAATGCCACTGCAATCCTCTCAATGCTACAGGGAAAGAACACCTGCAATCAGCACGTTAACAGCAACAAATGGCAAATTAACATAGCTTTATAAATAGGTACTGGATGCTTCGAAGTGATTTGTCCCTTTTCTTTATGCTACTTCAATACAGCCAAATAAACAAGTGTCTGGCAGAGGCAGTATTTCGTCAAATTTTAATGACATTTCTCCATCAAGAAAAATAGTTTTTTATGCAAAAAAAAGTTTGAGAATTAAAATAAAACTTTGGACGCTAATACAAAAGCAGAAATGGAAAAGAAGTAAGTGGGAAATACAGAAAGAGAATAATTGGGGAAAAAAGTTACTGCAACTAATTTTTATAGTTATTTGTTAACGGAAATGAATTTGTAGAAAATATATACATACGCACATGCATTGAAATTCATGCTACTGAACTTCAAAAACAGAAGCAAAGAAAACCCCAAATTCAGCATAGCCTCCAGCACAGGTTTTGGCTGTAAAGGCTCACAAAGTCTCAGGGCAGATAAGTAAAGATGAGATGATAATACGTTACCACTTTCGGTATCAGTGGTATCTTGAGGCTATCAAACAGCATTAGGAACAAAACTTTAGACAACTCTCTGACTAAAGTGCTGCAGTGGAAACCCCTCCGTGACCCACAATTAGTTTGGCACTAAAACACCAGGTTTCAGTAAGTGCACGAGAGCTACTGTTCTCCGCTCAGAAAATTCAGTATGAATCACAAACTTATCATGTGCTACCAAGGAACACGTTTTAAAATGTAACACTGAGGTCACAGCGACCAACTCAGGCAGACAGGGCTCGTGAGTGTATTAATTTCTTGGTAGTACTAGGAAGTTTATGTTCACTTGCTTCTACACCTACCAAGAAATAAAAAAATCATCTTCTTCAAATTAACTTTCTTAAGGCTTTTTACTTTGGAGATCTGAGCTTTACAATCAGAATTTGCCACAACTGCAATAAAATCCTCCTCAGCCTTTCTCTTCACTTGACTCAGCTAAATAAGAAAAGCCACCATAGAGCCTGATATTTGTGTTGGAAAAAAAGTGTAAAATCCAGCCACAAATAAGAGAGCAGAGTTGCAACACATCTGGACTGGGCTACAATGGCACAGATCTGCATGAAAATGCTCGACTGCTCTCTGGAATTCGCACAGGCAGACGTGGTGCTCCCCAGCGCTGTCAGAAACTCATAATGCTGTTATCACTCACTCTTCCTCTAACCGAAAGCAAAGGAATGTCCTCAAGTTCCCGGCAGCACATCCTCCTGCTAATAGACACTCCTGCTGCCTTCTGCCTCGACAGATTTTCACAGACCGAGTTGTAGCTGTTGGCCTTGCACTGTTTACTGCAGAACTCCTGTCTCAAAACTCCTGCCTCTTGCCTGTCCTGTCCCCCTCGCCTCTCCTCTCCCAACAGCTTCATCTGCTCTCTGCTCTAACTGCGAAGAGTTCACGTCGCTGACGCACACTCAGAACAAGAACGCAAAGATTTTGGATCTTGCTGATTTGCACAAAAAATGTGCCAATCTGGATAAACTGGTCACACCCTTTTGCAGTGGCAATAGGGAGTCCTTAAGAGTTAAACACAAAAGAATTGTTATACTGTACCCTTCTGTAAGAAAAAATAAAACAAGACTATTCTGTAATCCCTTCTGAGGAGAAAGAATGGTTCCTGAAGAGACAGACACACATGCATATGTACATACATATACATATACATACATATATATATATACACACTCATATATATGTATGTATATCAAAAAATAAAAATCTCAGTAAATTTTAAAACTTAAATAATGTTCAGGAGCAGAAAAAGACCTACAAAAGACAAGCAGGAAGTTATATTACAAAGACTACTTGTTTACATCTCACATCCAACAGATCAACATAAATCACGCAGGGATGTTTAGAAATATACTAACAAAAAAATACAAAATGCAAAAAGTTCTGGTTTTGCATAAACAGTGTGGTGTATATGCATACACAATCACTTGAGTCTACCTGTTTCATTTTATATTGATATTATATTATTAAAATATTGACACCAATGATACCAGTTACTAAAAGGAAGATCAGGAATTTCCTTGACCATGTGCGAAGGTCCTACTAACTCTACTAAAACAGAGCTACTCTTGAATTTAAGTAGCAAGTTTGTATTTTAGAAAATGAAAGTAATTTATGCCACACAAAAATTTTTTAAGTGGCTCTCATCATACCTAGTTTATAGCAAAAACAACTTTCCAAAACACAAGATCATAAAGAACCTTCTCACAGTTTGCTGCTTTCCACCTCCCAGGGCACCACAGGCACGTCACTGCAGCAGCACCAGAACCTGACACAGCCTGACTTCCTCAAGTACTTCTGCATAATTAGGTTTTTTAGGGCTCACAGTGAAGTTAAAAATAATGTCAACCTTTACTCAACACATGGATGCTGATGTCTAAAAAAAACCAACTGTTTTGAAATACTTCACAATTACAAATAACTTACCATTTGGGAAAATATTTAAAACTCAAACAGGCCAAAAAGGAAATCACATTCTTTTCACCATCAGATTAAATTACTATGAAAGCATTTTACAAGGGTATCTAAAAGTGTTCTTTTGAACTCTGCATTTGTTTTTGTTTGTTTCACTGGGTGTTTATACATTTTGGTTGTATACTTATACATTTTTAAAGTGTAGAAAAAAAGCCCCTGAGAAAGAGAAACATCCATAGACCTCTCCATAAATTATATTTGCTTTCTCACGTGAGAAGACACTACTCTTGGATCACTTTTGTGTCAAAATGCACTTATCCTGTCTATTAAAAAAGAACAAACTATTTTTTTGAGAAAGATGAAACCAAGTTATGCAGCTGCAGTCCCACAATTCTGAATGCAAGCACTCAAAATTCTGTTTTCATCTCTCGAGTTAAATCACCATGAGCAACAAATCTAGTTTGCCAAGTATCAAGCTACATTTCACTGGAATGAGAAAAAATGCAACTTAAAACCAGCTCAACATTTTGGTTTTCCATGTTTAAAAGGTTAACAAATGAGTAAGAATTACAAAAAATAGTGATTACATCTACTGTTGACAGAATCTTGCGTGTCAGCTTTGTCCAAGTCTCACAGACTGGATCACAAGGAGTGACGTACTGTGGAATCACTGGCTGGGAGATTTTCACGGTCTCCACCAAAATGGAACACACATACTACAAACACAAAGATTGTTCCATACAGATTGATTTTCCACGGGCTTGATCTAAGAAATGAGAAGTTACATGTACCCTAGAATCACACAAGCAGAAATTCACTCAGACGTTCTTCAACAAAAAATTTGGGTTCATTTGCATTCAAATTTCTTATGCACACCAATGTATTAAATGTGGTGCTTTCCTTCACAGCATCTTTATTTTATCTTTAAAGCAGCAGGTTCTACACCCTCCTGCGACTTCTGTGCTCCTTTACTGAGCTCTAGACAACAGATTTCCCTAATATAAAAGTGCAAGTTCAATGACTCTCAGGCACAGGAGGCCCTCAATGGATGAGACATTGTCAAGCACCAAATGTAAAGTAACCTGGACTCTTAATTTCTATTTATTGTTCAAACATGTTTGAGGAGCCTGATTATAGGAGTTAAAACTTCACTTGTATTTCCTATAAAGGACAGTGACCTGCATGCTGCACTTGCAATGTTTGGTTTGCTGTGTGACCTGTACGATTCCCAAACTGTATTTCAAAAAAATCAGAATTTATATTTGTGAAGGAAATTTCAGACACCTGAGAAAAAGCTGTGAGAAGTAAACAGGCTTCAGAAAATGCCACTGCAGATGCTGAACTGGTTTGGTCTCTCAGGAAAAGCTAAAGAAAATATTTGTGCCGATTTTTCCAAGATGCTCACTGGAGATACCAGAGTCACAAGCTTGCAAGTGCTTCACAGTTTCCCGGGTCGGTGACCCATCGGAGGGAGGTTTATTTTGGAGCAGGGGGGAGCGAAGAAGGGGAGAGGGAAAGTATCCTGTAGGATTTTGTGTCTGAGAACCCAAACCACAGGTCCCGTGGAAATTTTAATCCAAGAGTTACATTCACACAGCATCCTACAGTCACTATAAAAAGCAGGATGGGAATTTATCCGTGCAACTTCCTTAAAAACACCCCAAAAAGACAGTAAAGAGGGGGCAGATGCGAGGGGGAAAGGGCAAAACCTCGAAAGCCCAAACAATGAGAGCAGAGCAGGTGACTAAAAATGACACAGAGAGAGCCCGCAGTCAGGGAGGTCTGGCAGACGACGCTGAGGGATCTCCAGGAAAGTTTACATCCTCCCGCGGGGAGCGGGAGATGGGCCGATAGCGGCATCTCTGCCGTCGCCTCCCCGGGGATGGACGGGGCAGGACGGCATCTCCCGGGGAGAACGGCCCGAGCTGCCCGCGGGCCCGGCCGGCACCGCCGGGATCCCGACCCCTCCCCAGCCCAGGGGGTACCGGGGGGGCGCAGGGGTACGCGACAAGGGCGACCCCCTCCCGACCCCGTGAAATTTTGGGGGAAACGGGACTGGGAGACAAGGGGGGGGGCGGATCCTCCCCGCAAAGAGGGCGCGGACCGGGACGGGCGGAGGCAGCGGCACCGCCGGCCCGGGGAGGGGGCAGGGGGGCGGTACCGGCACCCGGGGCGCCCCTGAGGGTATACTGCGGGGCGCCGCGACCCTCGCGGGGCTGCAGGGGCCGGCTGAAGCCCCGGGACCGGCGGCGGCTGCGGGCGGGCGGGCCCCGGGCCGGGGGCTGCGGGCGGGCCGGGGGCGCCGCGCCTCCCCCTGGCTCGCGGCGCAGCGGCGGCGGGGCGGGCAGCGGGCGCTCGGCGGGTCGGTCGTCGGTCACTCACCCGTGCGACGGGCGGAGTGCGGGCGGAGGAGCCGCTGGGCACGGCCCGTCCGCGCTTGCGGGTCGCTCAGGGCCGCTCGCCCGCCGGGACCGGCGCGTTCATTCGGGGCTCGGGACGCGCCGCCGCCGCCGCCGAGCGCACGCACGCACGCACGAGCGGACGCACGCACGCACGGCGCGCCTGGGCCGCCGCGGCGGGGCGGTGCCCGATTGGCGGGAGCCCGCCGGGGCCCGCTCACGGCCTCCTTTGCGCACGCGCGACGACGCGCGCGCCTTTCCCGCTCCCGGTTCCCGCTGCCCCCGCGGCGCTTCTCCGTGAGGCCGGGAAACGAAAGATGGGGGAAAAGACCAGCGGCTATGCGCATGCGCGCCCGCCAACACCACTTCCCCGCGAGGTTCCGGCGCGGGCAAGCCGGGCTGGCGGGAGGCAGACACACACAAGGAGCGGAGCGCAGCGCATGCGCAGCGCTCACCCGCAGCCGTTGTGCGGCGGGAGAGGGGGGGGGCCACACGGGGAGACGCGGTGCTGCGGCCGCGCAGCCGCAGTTTCCCGCGCGCGTGCGCAGAGCGGGCGGCGGAGGGCGGGCGTCGCTGCGGCACCGCGCGCGCGCCCCGCGGGGAGAGGGGAGCGGCCCCGCGCGCGCTCCCTCGCGCTGCCCCCTCCCCCCGTCCTTCAGGGCGCGCTGGGCGCGGCGGAGCGGGACGGGACGGAATGGAATGGTCAGGGTTGGAAGAAGACCATCGGGATCATCAAGTCCAGCCGAGCATCCGCTACTGCCACTACAACCCCTAAAACACATCTCTCAGACGCCTCTGAAACACGCCTTTGGTTCGAGCGTTGCAGTGGTTCAGTGGTGTTGGGGTTGTATGGCAGCGCTGAGCGGATGGCTGGACTTCGTGGTCTTGGAGATCTCTCCTAGCCTCGACGGTTCTGTGATCCTAAACCAGGTCCCTCAGCCACCAGATCAGACACCTCTTACAGAGCTGCGGGGCGGTGACTCCGCCGCCGCCCTCAGCCGCTGCCCATCAGACTCCTTCTCCACTCCTCCCAGGAGCTGAGCTGCCCTTCGCTCCAGAACCTCCACGTCCTTCTAACAGGTCCAGAACCGAATGTAGCGCTTGAGGTGTGGCCTCGCAATAAATAATAAAAATTACACTTCTGTTTTACAAAGTTGTCATCGTATTGCACATGTTGACCGAATTAAAATATAGTGAGTAACCCAAATGCCGATACACATTTAAATTTTGAAGGTGCTACCATTTTTACGTGACGATACATGGATGATTTACACGCTTATCCCTGCAGAATTTATTCTGCTATCTTGTTGTTTGTTATATTTTATTAAATAATTAACTTTATTAGTAAATTTTTTCTTTATGTAGTTCCAGAAGCTACTGCATGTGTTGAGGAAAACCTCTCCTTTCTCTTTCGTGTTCTTTGGTGTTTACTTATCAGTGAATGTTTGTTGAATATCAGTTGTTGGGGAAGGAAATAAAGCCATAAAACAATTGCTTTGGGTTTTGCCTGAAAAAAGTGGCTGTCATTCTGAAGACAATTATTTTTGTTCCCCTCTGGCAACATTTTTCGTCCTCCTTTGGCACAAGGAGCTATAGAGGGTAGCATTTGAAAATACAGCATTAAAGATGGTGGTGATGGTTGGTTGATTTTGAAGTTCCAGACACTGCTGTATAGTCCCGCACCTGTGGAGGTGGCAGGAAAAGCTTTCTGGGGAGAATCCTACAGATTTCGTGTTCAAGTACAGGGCTGAGAACCAAAGGTGTGGAGCACGGGGTAGAGGTGAAGGCTACAGTTTGTGTGCTTTGTCATAAAGTGATATTTAGTCCTATTTTATTCCTGATTTTCCAAGCGTGAGTGTATCTTCCTTTATTTCTAAAGGAACTTAAAATTAACACAGCCAGTAGCTTTACTCCTTACAGCACAGCATCTTGGGATGCTCCACCTCACAGGAATACCGACTTCTTGCACACTCATTGCCAATGAGAGGCTCAGCAAAGGCAGAAGGATTAATGAGTTTTAGAAAGACCACATCAAAGAGCGTATCAAAATCCAAAGAGCATGACTTCATGTTTTGTCATCGTGATGTTTTACAGCTAAAGATCCCAGGAATAATGGTCACACATTTAGTTAGAATTCCTAATACCGAGTTATGATGACCCAGTTGGTTTTGTGAGGGAAAATGAAAACACAAGGACATCCAAACTTTATGATAAACTATTTTGACCGTGTTGGTGAGGAGCCCACAGACATTAACAACTGCAAAGTAGCTTTCAGAACTTCTCAGTGCCTTGGGCTCATTACCCACAAACTCGATTACTTACTTTCATCCATCTCAAGAGAACAAAAAATGTTGTAATAAAGAATCTGAAAAAGACTGAATTTACAAAGTGGAGGTTGTCATTTAGTCACAGACTCAGCATTAGTTACTTTATAGACTTTAAACCCAGTTACTTTATAGACTTCAGACTTATATAGAAATTATTTATCTCTCATCAGACACATGATCAGCTTTGTTGATTTTCTGTAGCCCAGCTGTAGTGCAGTCCAGTGTACAGTGACTTCGGTGTGTGCAGCTAATTATTTTAATATTTATAATATTGCTTAATTAATAATATTTAAATTTTATATTTAATAGTTTAATTATGTTGATGTTTTATTTTAATTTTTTTAAATGCTGGGGAATAAAAACTCATTTATTTCCCACAAAGCAGTGCCTGATTAAAACAAACCCAAACACTATATAAGGTCTGTAAGAATAACCGGGGGAGGAATTATTTAAGAAAAATAATTTTAGGAAAAAGTTGAATCATCTAAAAAATATCTCTTTAGCTGTTGTATTTCTGTGAAGCGATTCAAGCACCATCCAAACAGGAGCAGTGAGACATTTCTTGCCCTTTCTGCAGTCTTGGTTTAGGTACAAGATGTAGCTGAAGTTAAAAAGAGTGAGACCTCTGCAGCTGCCAAGAACAAACCCAGCCCAACCAAACCCAGCCACTTGCTCAAACATCCCTCACGTTCCCTGTTTGGACAGTGCTTTACACCTTATGAACAAAGGCAACCTGTGTACAAGATAAGATTCCAAGACAAGCTCTGCCAACTTGGATTTGAGGACATTAAAAAAAACCTGACCGCAAGGAGATAAATCAAAATAATAAGAAAATTGATAATGGGCGTAAAGTGTTCAGGGAAAAGAGCACACTGAATGGCTCAGCCATGCTGCAGGTACTCCCAGTAATATCTTATCAGAAGGAAAAACAAAAACCCAAACAAACCAATAAAACTTCTTGTAATGTTATTAGTGGCCACTCAAATGTAGTTTAAAAATGATAATGAGTAAAGCTGACTATGTGTCCCAGTTGAAGTCAAATATGGACATCAAAGGCCTGTGCCAAGGGAACTTGTGTCAGAAAGCTTTGAGCTCCACCCCAAAACACTGCAGGCAAACAAATCTCTTCTCTGATTTTACTGTACAACAGCAGCTTGGTTTTAAACTCTGGAATAATTCTAAGACAATATGTGTTAGACACTTAATTGCATTTGCTTGGTTTTGTACAAGATTGTTGATCTTTCTTTCTTTTGTTCTCAAAGCAGCGACAAAATGCCCAGATTTTAAATCTAAAGTTAAGCAAAACAAGTCCCCATAAATCCCCTTCAAAAGAACAAATGTTGCCAATGGTGACTGAAACCCTAATTAGTACTACTGATTATTTTACCATAAAGATGTGTATAAGGTACAGCGTTCCCAGTCCTGAAGCAGCTCTTTCATCTTCCACAATTAGAAAATACAGAGGTTCCTCACTCACTCAAATTCACATTAATTGAGCTCAGAGCACATGAATCCAACAGCACATTGACTGGACAAGGTATGACAAGTGCACTGTGCTGTGTATCCGTAAGGACACTGGTTTATGTGTTCTGTCACCTCAATAGCTGCATCTTCTATGTGCCACACACTTCTTTCTGTTGTTCTGGGATAAATGCTGTGTTAATGCATGAACAAATGCTTTACCTAACCTAAGCCCAAGGTTTGTCTTTCAGTTTCTTGATGTTTCACACTGTATGTGTTGTACCCACAATTAGTCTCATGTCACTCCATCTCACTGCTTTTCTGTCTGTCTTATCCATATAGGTTCCACAGGTTACAAGCAAGAGTTTCTATCTACAGGCTTATACTGCAGCCAGCATCCTCCTATTTCCTAGGCTGTTATGTTATACAAGTATTTAAGAGATGATATTTCATATGTATGGACAGAGGTTTAGGTCTCAGTTACTTGATTCCTTACCTGTACTATGGCATCTTGCAGAGTTAAGCATGACACAAACAATAATCTTGGTCCTGCTCCTGTACAATTAATAAACTAATCCTTAAAAAGAGATGAGCATTACAGATCATCAGGATATTATAAATATAACGATATAATGGCAACGAGAAGTAAGAATTTCCCACCATTTATTAGGTGGGAAATATAAATCATTGTTCAGATTCTTCTTTTAGAAAAGGAAAGAATTGAGATAAATGTGAATGCTGTGTGTAGGCTTAATAGGTGGACTTCACTGCTAATACCAAGAACATTGGATTTGGTATTCTTTTATTTCCAAAAATAATAGAACAATTCCAAACAAATCTGCAAAGGATTGATACAATTTGTACTTGGTTTGATTTAAGATGTAATTAATGCAGATTCTGCCCTTTTTAAAAATACACAACAGATGTTTGTGGTTATAGTCAGTAACCGGAACATGCAAACCATTGAGACTAAAGGTATAAAGAAGATAAATTTAAAGATCAGTAAAAGCATTAGAACCATTTGGTTTCTAGTATTTTTGAAAGATTTTTTTTTCTTGCTAAAAAAAAATAGCTAATGCTACTCTCATTTAAATAACCATCTTTAAGTTTCTGAATTAAACAAGTCAGGAGTACTGGATAGTTCTGGGAGCCATTGTCAGAGCTGCTGTTTCGAGCCATCTATGGCTTATAGCAAACATCTTATTTGAATTCCATGTATTTTTAAAACCTCAGCACTTCCTTAAAAGTATACCAATTTCAGCTTGTACACCTCAGTTTTCCATCTAGGAGACAATTTCACAGCTATGGATTTAACACACCCTTATGTTTTTTGGTATAGAATATCTTCTTTATAGTCACACAATAAAGATATCTTATACCAGCAGTTCCTAAACTTTCTAGATGAACAAATACTGTTAACTTCTTGAAAAGTTAGGAATCCCTGTCAGATGGATCTGAAAACATTGGCTTGTGCATACTGGCAGGGGCATTGCAGAATGCCCTCTGGGAATACCTGCATGAGACATGTAAATCTGCAAAATGTGTGTAAGACATGGGCGTTAGAATGACATTCAGAGTGAATACATTCAGAGAAGTGCAGAGGGGAAAATGGGCCACTGAATAACTGAATCAATATGATTCCAACAGAAGCTCTTTATTGTTTACATTACATGGCAGATACAGATTCTAGGTCTACTGTCCACGTGGGCACACGTCTCTGGGTTGGCTGAGCTGCTTCTTCATGAGGCAGGCACACATCCTTCAGGACATCCAGCTGGTCAAACACCCATCCTCATGTTGTGTTTCCCCTATCTAGGGGTAACTACTTTTTCCCCTATCTAGGGTTACTACTGTAAACCCTATCTAGGTTTACATTTTTTGCAGACATTTTCTCAGGCTGTCTTCTTATTTTTGATCCTGTTGTTTTTTCAGTAACCTTGACGAATTCCCAAGAGCTCTAACAACAAAACTGCAGGTGGTTTGATAAGATTAGTCACAAACAGTTTGGCTGGTGCATCAGAATGGCCTGTTATGCAGATACATTGCTACAAAGAGAGTCCGTAGTTTTGGTCAGGCTCCCTCAAAAGAGGCAGATAATCTGTGTGTGTGATTTGGGACTTGACTCTTGCCTATGTGAAGTTTATACCCTTTTATCACAAAGAATACAGATCCTTCTGACTCCCAAAGGAGACGCGAGTGATCACCAGTATCTTTATTTTTATAAATAAAGCTCAACAACCTGTTCTGACTGATTTTAGGCCAGCAGCTCTGCCTGAGTTACAATGAGTGTCTGGGAGTGACAATGTGTGTCTGGGGAGGGGACCCACTTCCATTGTCAACACAGTCCCAGCTGGACTGACACAACTTTGGGAAGGAATTTTTTTCAGGCTGTTTTTCAAAGCACAATAGGACAATTTTGGTGTATGGCCCAGGACAGTCTGTTGTCTGGAAATCCACCTGGCCCTACAAGGTAGCATTCTGAGAGCTCTAACCTCTCCCTGAGAGAAGGGAGAGAAGACTGACTGATTATTCATTGAATATCAGTAACCAGCATATCACTACCTCTCACACAACATCAACAGATGACTGACTTGTTGCCAGATCTTGTCCCAGAGCTGTTGGCTTTGAGCTCAGCTGATACAAACCACCCTGCAGAGCTCTCATTACTTTACACTCCAGCAGCATTGTCTGTTTGAATGGTGTGGAACAGTCGGGCAGAAAAGCTGTAAACAAAACACACACACTGCCATTGTGCTTTATTGCAACTTCCATGGTTTTCTGAACTGAAATTGTGGACTTTCCAGTAAATTACAATAGCGCTGCTGCAAAGTCTTTGTATTACTATTTGTTACCTTCAGCAGCAGCACAGAAGCATCTCAGTGGTGTCTAAAATGCTTTCCCATTTCCAGTACTTTTGGCAATGTGTGTTTGCCTTCATACTCTTGTATCATCTTGGAGAAGATAAATTCAGTTATCACAAGAACTGCTGCCTGGCAGGAAAATAGCCTTCTGACAGGTATAGCAAAGGCTTGCAATAATAGAAGTATCTCTGTGTGGGCTAAATCTCACCAGGATTTTACGTATCCCATCACACAGTTCTTGCCAGTTTTCAGCTCATCACTTCATGGAAATGCATTGCAGTTATCAGCAACCTATTGCATTTAAGATTATAAAACAAAAAGCAATTCCCAGTGCAAATAGACTGTGAAATGTATTTGAAAAGCAATGTAACAATGGCAAATTATATTTTAAGAGCTTTCTTCTACAGTAACCATCACACTAACAGTACAACATTGGGACACTGGGAATACTTAAACTTGATAGTCTAGCCCATGGACTGCAGTAAGCTTTAATAAGACTGTAAAGTCATTACCTGGAGTACCATTTACCATGGTTTCACCTGTCAGAAGTCGAGATATGGACAGTATTATGAAGATCCATGGCTCAGACTCTGCCATTGTACACTGCCATGCTTCCATAGTCTGAACCTGAGCATTAATTCCCAGAAATATCCCGGGAGTATGAAAAAAATGTGCTAATCAGATTAAGTGCAGTGTTGGATTTTTCCACTTTAAAATAGTAATCCTTACCTTAAACATACCTAAGATCTAGCAAGTGCTGCAGTGCTGAATTTGTGTTTATCCCCTCTTATTTCTGTAGTTAATTTGGTGACATCATCTATACAACAAAATTGTGGGAATAAAGCCCCAAAAGCATTTAAACCCAGGAAAGGCACCAAACCAATCACTCCAAAGAGATTTTAAATTAAATTATGTAACAAATTTTCAGGTTCTTCCTTCCAGAACAGGCATGAGGGGAGAAGGTGCAATGCTGGGCAACATTCTCATGTGAGAGCAAGGACCCAAGGACTGAAATCAGCAAATGACAAGTGAGGGAGTTTTACTGCAGGAGAGGAGAGAATTAGGGAGAGTTCACCACGAGAGTCAGGCAGGAGATTAGTTTTCATTTGGTTTAGCTTCAAGTCAAATGTGCTTCTAAATCATCACAGAGAGAGATGAATGCAGTTGTGGTTGTGGATTTGGGAAACAGAGGAAGAGGGAAAAGATTGGCAGCAAATTGCCCTTGGCCACAAACGCTGTTCTTGCTTTACAAAAGCAGAGATGAATACTGCGCTGTGCAGGCTCAGCCCTATGCAGAGCAGCCTGGAGAAGACAAGCCTCAAACACAGGACAGGACAAAGGCCACAGAAAGCTGCTTCAGCCTGTCACCCCTGGACTGGATGCTTCTGCTTAAAATATCCCAATCAATTCCACACTCTCTCCCCTTCTTCCCCTTACTGAGCTGCAGACTCGACTATAGTACAGCTGTAATAAAAATAAATTAATAAACCAACAAGTTTGAATCCCTGGAATTCACTTTACTCTCTTGCACCCATTTTTTGTTTTTATTAAATTGCCTCTACCCAGTTACTTTTCCATTTTGAACACCCATCCCCTGCACCCCTCTCATAAAATGTAGCCTCTAGTTATAGGGTAATTTCGTCCTATAGCTTCTTATAACTTTATTTTTTAAGCTAGCTATTGTTTAATTACTACTTTGAAGTCAATTTAGCAGAAGAAAAATCCTTAGTTTAAGGTGGCTTTTTGCATCCCCACCAAGCTATTCAGCCGGGCATTCATCCAGGATACAAAACTAGTCTGAAGCTTTAGGAGCTGAATGGATCACTCCAGTAGAGATTTAATTTCCATGAAATTCCTCCATGAAAATCCACTCACTCCTCTTAGATCTGACAGACAGGCAAAGACCAGCCACTACCTTTGAACGGAGTAATTTTTAAATGCATCCCACCCCTCTTTGCCCCCCCTATGTAAATATGAATTGTTGAGGCTCAGAGAGCCCTGGTAGACTTAAAACCACTCTGGGAGTGCGGGCAGGAGGGGAAGCAAAGGCAAGCGCATGATGACCAAACTTAGGGTGGTCCGACGAAGGAGCCCCAAATCGCTGTGCCGCGGGCTCAGCCCCGCTGCGGCCGATCCCGGCGCTGTTCCCGCAGGAGCAGCGGAGCCGCCGGCTCCCCCCGCGCCGTGCCGGGCCGCGCTTCGCGGAACCCCGCGGGCCTGGGGCAGAGCCCCGCTCCTCTGGCCCCGTGTGACAGCTGCCGGAGGTGCCCCGCCCGCCTGATGCGCGATTTCATTGCCGCTTACAAACCAAACTCTCCCCGCGGGCGCGGCGAGCCCGGCCGGGTGCGCCTCGGTTCCCGAGTGTAACACGGGATAATCCGCCGCTGCCGCCGGGAGCTCGGTGTGCCACCCCAGTGCTGCCGGCAGCACGGTCCCGGTCCTGTGCGGGCGCTTCCCTGTTCCCTTCGCAGCGGGAATCATCCCCATCCCCGGCCGTGTGCGGAGCCCCGGCCGCGCCCGACCCGCTCGGACCCGGGAGGTTTCTGGACAGACAGCACGAAGCCGAGCCGCCGCCGCGGGTGTGGATCCAGCATCTCTCCCCTCGCCTTTTTCCGCCCCCTGCAACTCCTGGACTTCCTTTCCCCTCGTGTGTTTTAGAAAACGCTCATCGCGAAGTGACCACGTGCGTCACTTAATGGTTGGGATGAAAATCTGTTAATAAAGTTTTAATATACTAGCCAGGCAAGATTTTTCTAGGTTTATTCACTTCACTTTTCTTCATTTAGCAGCTGCCAACTCGCTCCTTATTTTCTCGAGTGGTGCTGCTTTCCCACCTCTCTGTGCAAACCCTATTCCCGAGCTCTGGCTGCTGTTTTAACTTCGCTCGGACGCACACTTGGTTATTCGAATTTCAGTCCATAGCCCAGCTCTGCTTTCCTGCCTGGAGCAACTCTTCAATTCATCTCCTGAAGTTTGCTGATTTTTCCCTTAAGCCTTGTTTTAAAACCCTCAGTTTGGAGACGTTTCCTGAATCTTGCCCGTGGGCTCTGTGAGCGGGGCGGGGGGTGTCCGAGTGAACCCCATTTTCCCTCCTCCCGTTCCTGCTCCCCCTCCCCGGAGCTCCACTCTCGGCTCTGAGCGAGCTCCGGCGGCTCCCGGGCATTTCTCGCCGCAAAGCTGCGGATGCCTTTGCATTCCAGGCACAATGACCCTCTGTTCCCTGGAATCTTTCTTCAGCTCCAACATCTAAATCACCAGCCCCACAGCAGGCAGAATTCCCTGCTCTTTCCTCCTCTGAAATGTTTATCTTTGCACCTCCTAATTCAGGTTCATATGCTCCAATAAGGAATTTGGGAACCTTTTCTTTTCCTTTTGAATTCTTTTTCCTGTAGAATTTTTGTAATTGCCGCGTTGCAGTGGGGTCTTTTTGTTTGTTTGTTTGCTTGTTTGTTTTCACTCTTCTTTCTCCCTCTCAATCCAATTTTTCAAACATCAGTAATTCAGATTGATTAGCTTGACTAAAAAAGTCCTGAGCACTGAAACTGGGAGATGATATCTCCTCCCAGTGTTTTCTCTCCATTCTTAAAAGTTTGTTTGCTGTCACAGGGAAAAAAGAAAAAGAAAAAAAAAATTTAACAATACAATTATACTTTGATGTGAATGCTGACCAGTTTTATTTTAGAAAGGCTTAAAACTTTTAATACCTTTCCTTAGCAGTACTGACATAAGGAAATTCAAACACCAAGGTGGTTTCATTCAGTGTGTGAAGGTTTCTGAAAATACACCAACTAAACACACAGGGAGCTCAGCTGTGTTTTAGCTGTTGGTGTGATACTAGTTTGTTGGAGCAAATATATCCTTTAAAAAACAAAAAAAATATTACTGCTCATCTGTTAATCAAAACTTACTTTTAAAATTCAGCCAGTTTTATAGGACCTGTGTTTGAAATGCTTACATTTAAGGATTACAAACTATATTTGTTGTAAACTCACTTAATTTAATCGCATCACCACTCAAACTCCTCAGAGGTTCTTTCTTTGCTCTAACATTTGCATTGGGATCTGAATATATGAAACATGGCTGTGGTTTAGCTGCTAAGTGTTATTTGAGAACTGTGGAGGTGTCAGACCTCATTACACCGAATTACTAGAAAGCTCTGCAGAGTATAGACAGGCAATATAGGCTGCCTCTGGTAACCCTGACAATTGCCCTTTAATCCTGACCTACAGGATTCCTGATATTCCAGCCACAGCCCATTCTTTGTGTACAAACCTGAGCAGAGACACGTTTATACAGAAACATATTTCCAGAGGAGCTTCAAGGGTATGTCCAAATCCCTGTCAATTGAAACTAACTTAGGACATGAATCAAAACTTCCAGGAGTGAAAAACTTGGAATACATTCTTATGTTTAATCAGAGTTATCTGTTCAGGTGTGTTTTATTGCACCTTAATGTCTGAACTGAGAGAATGAAAAACAGTTGTTGTTAAAAACAGAACAGTAACCATTTTTATCTGGATTTACATCAAAATCCCATAAGAAAAACTGTAATAAGTGAAATATGTTGCAGAAGGATTATGGTAAATATTTGCTTGTTCTCAGAATTGAATAATCTAAAATTAAGAAAAATTATAAAAATTATAAGGAATATAAATGACACAAAAATATTTTTGACACAGACTTTATATTTGTGGATGACGAAAGTATTAACTAAATAACAACAGTAATATTTCACTTAATCAGAATTAACTAATTGGGCAATAGTGAGTTCAGAGATGCTTTATTAGGTGTTGAGGTACCCCTATGTGGTATGAGTATGAGTAAATCGAAATACAAATGCTGCAGAAAGGATATCTTCTACTTCAGCTTCCTCTTAAACTTCTCACTGACATAAGAGGAGGTTCAGTATGAAGTGGAGGCAGTCTGAAGTCCTGAATTTCTGTCTCGGTTGACTGAGGATTAATAATCATAGAACCTGTCTTCCTCCTCTGTGGGATTTTGATCCTCCTGATCCAGCAGTGATCAGACAGTAGTAAGGTTGTTTCAGCCCAGATTCAAACAAGCAGGTACCTCTGTCTCAGAGGTCAGCACCATGCTGGGCTCAGGGACTAAATTAATGTGGAAAGGAGTCTGAAGTCACACAGGAAGTATCTTATTGATCATAAGAGAATGGAAACTTCCCCTGAAGTCATCCTACAACACAAATGATGTGCACTAAGAGCACAGATGACAGAAATCTGCAGCCTGTTCTGCAGTGAGCAGCCTTTCAGGGCTTCTGTAGGGCAATTTGCCAGAGTGGGGCTTTTATGGAACAGGTCGGGAACAAACCCACAGCCAGATAAAGAACAAAGGGAAAAAGAAGAAAAGAAGCGAGACAGGATGAAAGAGAAAGAAAAAGCAGGAAGAGAGAAAGGAAGGAAGGAAGGAAGGAAGGAAGGAAGGAAGGAAGGAAGGAAGGAAGGAAGGAAGGAAGGAAGGAAGGGAAGGAAGGAAGGAAGGAAGGAAGGAAGGAAGGAAGGAAGGAAGGAAGGAAGGAAGGAAGGAAGGAAGGAAGGAAGGAAGGAAGGAAGGAAGGAAGGAAGGAAGGAAGGAAGGAAGGAAGGAAGGAAGGAAAAAGAGAATGTAAATACTATTATTTATCTGCTATAGTGCTAACCTTTGACTCATTCCAACTATGTGTCCCAAAACTCAGCTCCAAACTTTGGAAACAGGATTTCTGACCAGATTACCAATGAACACAATTAGCCATGACACATTTGCTTCATAATAAGAGTAGGCTAATTTCCAGTGCAGCAAAAGAGCAAAGTAAAACCAAACAACAAATATGCATTTAGTCAGACACTGAAAGTTTGAATTTGCTTACCACAAAGGACATGATACTGTGTGAGCAAAAGAAGCACTCTAATTTCCTCCCACCATCCTCAGCTGAGTTTGTCTACATCCTTGTTCCACCTCCAGCCTTTGCTTCATGCTGCAATCAGCCAATTAAGCGCAGTGAGGAGAGACTGAAGAAGAGCCCCCTTTTACCTCTGTCCTGCTTCAACACCAACTTGGGCACACAGGGAACTGCCCCAAGCACCCACCCAGCTCTGCCAAGCTGGTTTGCCACAGAAACCTCAGCAGGACAGTAACTCTGGATCTCAAAACTTTGGATACCATCAGATAAATTGATTTTATGCATCTGTGTGAGACAGTGCACAATGTGACCTACAAAAATAATTTGTGCCATCATAATTGCCTGATAAATCAATTAAAAATTACATAGTAACAGAAGGAGTTGCCAAAACACTATTCCCAAATGGATACACGTACTCTGGGCAGCTTAATCCTCTTCTACTACAGAGTTAAATTATACAAGTTCAAAGCAACTGACATGAGTTATACCTGCTTTTGGAGCTTCCCACATTCAAGCAGCAGCTCTCCAGCCATGGGCTGATGAAAAGCTCTGGAAATGCAACGATTTTGGTTCAAAATCTCTGGGACTGGAAGATTATCCTCTCAGTCTTGCCCTAAAAATGGGCTTCCTTACAGCATGTATTAGACCTCTGAGCTAAACTGATAGCAAAGGGGCACAGGAGAGGAGAGGAAGAGAATTTCATCACATATCCTGCTGCAGCCAGATCTCAGAGGAAGTTGTTGCTTCCTGCAGCTTGGGTAGGGGAGCCCTACAAGCCAGATGGAGATTCACTTCAAGAAATACCTATTTAGGTAAGTCAAAAGCTGGGCAGGAGCAATCAGAGAGAAGTGCCAAACAAGGCTGGAAAGAACACCACTTGTCACAGAATCACATAATGATCTGGGCTGCCAAAAAAAAAAAAAAAGAATCAGAAGAGACTGTATCTTGTGCTCTGAGGGTGATAGATAATCCTATCATGATGTTATAGGTACATCCACAGTCAAGCCCTGTATTTGTGGAGTGACAAGGAAGGGAATGGAGAGATATTGCTGCCTCTAGCTTGTTACCTTAGTCCTCTGCCAAAGATTGCTGAGCTGCAGATCCAAGGACAGAGTGACTGCTACTGCACACTCCCTCCTTTTTCTGCCTTGCCTTGCCTTGCCTTGCCTTGCCTTCCTTTCCTTTCCTTTCCTTTCCTTTCCTTTCCTTTCCTTTCCTTTCCTTTCCTTTCCTTTCCTTTCCTTTCCTTTCCTTTCCTTTCCTTTCCTTTCCTTTCCTTTTCCTGTTCCTTTCCTTTCCTTTCCTTTCCTTTCCTTTCCTTTCCTTTCCTTACTTTTCTTTTCCTTCCTATTCCTTTCCTTTCCTTTCCTTTCCTTTCCTTTCCTTTCCTTTCCTTTCCTTTCCTTTTCTTCCTTTCCTTTCCTTTCCTTTTCCTTTCCTTTTTTCCTTTCCTTTCCTTTCCTTCCTCCCCTCCCCTCCCCCTCCCTCCCCTCCCCTCCCCTCCCCTCCCCTCCCCTCCCCTCCCCTCCCCTCCCCTCCCCTCCCCTCCCCTCCTCCCCTCCCTCCCCTCCCCTCCCCTCCCTCCCCTCCCCTCCCCGCCCTCCTCCCTTCCCTTCCCTTCCCTTCCTTCCCTTCCCTTCCCTTTCCCTCCCTTCCCTTCCCTTCCCTCCTTCCCTTCCCTTCCCTTCCCTTCCCTTCCCTTCCCTTCCCTTCCCTTCCTTCCCTTCCTTCCTTCCCTTCCCTTCCTTCCCCTTCCCTTCCCTTCCCTTCCCTTCCCTTCCCTTCCCTTCCCTTCCCTTCCCTTCCCTTCCCTCCCCTCCCCTCCCCCCCCCCCCTCCCCCTCCCCCTCCCCCTCCCCCTCCCCCTCCCCCTCCCCCTCCCCCTCCCCCCTCCCCCTCCCCCTCCCCCTCCCCCTCTCCCTTTCCCTTTCCCTTTCCCTTTCCCTTTCCCTTTCCCTTTCCCTTTCCCTTTCCCTTTCCCTTTCCCTTTCCCTTTCCCTTTCCCTTTTATTTTAGTGCAAGTTGGTTGGAGAAGCAGCTTTGGTTTGGAAAGTATCCCTTACCTGACCCTCTCCCATCTGACTTGTGAAGAGCTGTGTTGCTCTGTACCTTCCCAGGTTGTCCTGCAGGTTCAGGACTGTATATTAAGAAGAAATTTCTTTGCCTCCTTTTAATAAAGATTTCTCCTCCTGCCAGCATGTCTGTGTTCCTTTTGAGCAGTGGGAGGGTTTGGAGATGTCTTTACCTGACATCTGTGATTTCCATGGGTTGTAGCAGTTGTTGGACACAGAAGTGCAAGGGAATGGTTGGAAAAAAACTGTTTCCCATGCTGCACTCCATCCTCCTGCAGAACAGCCCTGAGTGCACCTCTGACAGGGTTAATGGAGGTGGGGAGCCTACTGTTGCCCTTTCAAAGCTGAAAGGGCACAGGAGAGCAATTACAGCTCTTCAGACTCCCTTAAAGGTATTTTGCTTTTCGTCAAAACAAGAAGCATAAATATGTTCCCAAGGCTCATAATAAACGATGGTAATTTTTGTAGTGTGTAACTTTAAACATGAAATTATAAAATAATATTTAAAATGTAATTATATGGTTTGAAGTGTATTTTATATGTGACTTTCTTGTCCATGGTGCAGGTTCATCTATATAATATGTCATGGAAATGTCTGAGATGTATTATTATGTGCTTCAGCCTCAACATTTACTGAGCCAAGGATGTAATTAACACCTTGATAGAATGAAGTACATCTGATTTGAATAAGTAGTGAGTGTTTGGTCTATATTGAGCAAGAGCTCAATATATGAACATTTATTGGAACAAGCCATCCCCTCAGTTCTTTCAGCTTCTGTCCTTGTCTTAAATGGAAGCACTGAACAAAACAAAAACTGACCATTCTTAGCCCCAAAATCTGTATTTTTGTCTGATATTAGTTTCTTTTTGTTTTAGGAAATCTGATTTTAAATTACCCTTCAGACTGCTGGAGGTACCTGGCTGAGATGAGGACATGGAAATAGCAAGCTGAGTTTAGGAAAACTGGGTCATCAAACAAGACAGGATAGTTTGGAGCAGCCAGGAACTGCTGCTTCATTAGAAATTAAACCTTCACTCATTAAATGTCATAGCCACCAGCTGCAAAAGAATCATCATCTTATGGCATAAATTAGTGTAATCCATACATTCAATCAGACAGAATACACCCAGCATTACATATCAGTGATTCAAGGCTGCTAATCTGGAAGTGACTCTCCAGTCTGGATTAGATACAGCCAGTATTTGAGCATTCCAGTGCTGAGAGAGAAACTGGTTTAGTATAGTTCTGGTAAATTAGAAATACCTTCCATTTACAAAGAGACAAGATATCTGAACAACACAAATGAAAAAGTCTTCTGCATGTGGTCTTTTTTTCCAGTTTCCAGGTGCACTCCATCTGCTCTTAGGAAAATCAGTATTGTACCTTGAGACTACAAGGTTGAATTCTTGGAAAGGAGAGGGACTACAGAGGATCTAGAAAACAGCTTTAAACAGATTCTCTTACATTGTTTTCCAGGGAAGATTTGGGAGGCTTTGGTATACATTTCAGTACAAAACCCATTAATTTACAAAGTGCACTGTTTATGTTAGGAAATGCATCCTGCTCTTCTGTAAGCAAAACAAAACGTCCTTATCTTGATGGATTCTTTTCTGAGAAAAAAGAAAAAAGTGAATGGATCACAGAAGCTTCTGCCTGCCTCGTGGTAATTTGGCTGAAAAGGGAAGATGAGAACATGTGGCAATCCACTGACAAGTGCCATGAAGCTTTTTGGAATCAACTGTTTCAGGTTTTGCACACACCTTGTTGTTTTATTTATTAGGAAACTAAACAGAACAACACTTGTTCAGAGGTAACACACTTTCCATGGAACACTTTGCCTTTGGAAATAACTAATTTTCCATCTTTAAAGGATGGGATCAGCCTGACTCCTGAAGCACAGAGGAGCCTGATGTGCCACCACAGGCTCCAACACTTGGAGTCAATAAATAAATCAGGAGTCTTATCTCAGCCCCCAGTGTCAGGGAATGACTCTCCTCTCTCCCAGTCTCTCTCCTGCCAGGACACAACCTCGTGTTTGATCATTCCTCACCCCTTGCAGCCCTGCTCCAGCTCTTAAACAGCTTCTGCCTTTTTTCTACCCTTCTTCTATTGCTCTTACTGGGACCTTGGGAACTGCTTCAGAGGATGTGGATGTGCACGAAGGAGGGGGAGTGACCACTGGAATCCCTCTTCTTTGGAGATGGCTTTACCCCAACACTTCCAGCCCCAAATTCCAGCAATTATGTGCTGGACTGCACCACCCCTTTATGCTTCCACAGAAGCTGAAACAGGGATGAGGGTGTGCTGTGAGGATGTTAAAGAGATGGACTTCTGCAAATAACAACATTTATTCAGTATGATTCATCTTATTTTAAAGATGAAACGCACATATTTAAGAAATGTACTTATTTCTTTCTTGACGGATTTCAAAGGTGGGCTGTCAATTTCTTGTCTGAAATTTAGTTTTCGTTAGTCTTTTTAAAAGTGTAATGGATCCTTAAGAACCATGATTTAAGTGGAAGAAATAATAAGATAATATTTAGATAGTAAAGAAAATAATATTTACTTCTTCACAATAAAGTTAGAAATACATAGTGAAGTCATTTTGAAAAGGCAGTACAAAATTAACTAACCAATTTAGTTACAGCTAGATACTAAAATAATATTTAATTTTTTCTGCTTAGCAATCATTATTTGAATGCTAAGAAATGCTTCACGATTAATTATGTGACTTTATTAATAGATATTTATTAAAATTTGTATATTGAACTGTGTGTTTAGTGAAACCTTTTCTCTTGAACTGCATTATTAACTGTAATTTAACAAATCCTGCAACTTGAGTTCTGCTAAATGAAATATCCTCTATGCTTTAACCAAATTTAAGGTCCTTTAGCTGCCTTTTTATACAGAATTTTAGGCTAGGAGGAACAAAAGGATGCACTTTTCACGACCCTGGAACCCTGTGACCACTGGGAAATCAAAAGGGTGGTGACACGAAGGAAAACTATTGTCCACAAAAATAAGCTCTTCAAGGGGCACCAGGAATGCACAATAAAATCCCAGTTTCCTTTGTGTAGCTGTTTATGCCTATGACTTGCATCATCCAGAGCTCAAGAATAGATCTAAGCTAAAAAGCATTTCAGGTTTCTAAGAAAAATCTATATTCTTAAAAAGAAAAATCCAAAAACTATGTGAAAGAAATCTTTTAAAAATTCATAATTTCTTTACAAATAAAATGTGTTAAGTCTGAGGTAATGGAAATCCTCCTGTCCTCTCTTTGGGAATTGGAGAGGTAGATTTAAAAAGTGATTCCAGCAAGTAGGAGCAGATGGGAAAATAATCTGATTTATCAGAACTGGCAAATTTAGTGAATTTGTTGCCTTCTTTCATTACTAGAACGTAGCAGCATGTAAGAGGTTAATTAGAGAATGAGCTCTACTTTGACCTGAAAACATTTCAAGTAAAAATTAAAAAAAAAAAAAAAAAAAAAAAAAAAAAAAAAAAAAAAAAGAAGATTGGTCTTAAATTCTTAATGAAGCAAAGCTGCAATTTAACCTAGTAGCCTTTTCCCCCAGAAGATTGAAAAATATAGCAAACTAGCAAACAAAAAATATAAATAAAATTATGTGTGAGACACGTTACACTTTCTGAAAAAAAAATTGTGTCACATTTTTTAGAATTTTTTTAAAAGTTATTGCTGCTTAAGTCTTATTCAAAGCCTTTTTCTAATCCAACTTGAAATCAGTGAAGAGAAAAAATTCCATTGACTTTAGTAACCTTTGTCGGGGAACTGCCTGGCAATTTATGCAAGAACATTATAATTAAACTTTCTTCTCATAAAATTGTTCAATAAAAATGTGTAAAATCTGCAGTTGCCACAGTTTTGTTCGTGTTTAAATGTTACTCGGGTATTTGCCGAGCAAAGTGAAAAAGATGTGAGTGGAGCAAGTTTAGGCAATGAAAATGGCCAGATACTACTTGTAAGCAAAACTGAAATCAACAGATTTTTCTCATTTCTCCATAGGGACTTTCCAAAATAGTAAGCAGCAGCAGATTTGGAGGAAAAACCCAAACAAACAAACCCACCGTTCAGAAAGTTGTTGCTTTAACTGTTTGCTTTTATATCTGGAAAGTGAAGAAGGTGCTTTTGCTGTTTTGTTTTTTGTTTTTTTTTTAAAGATTGTTTTAAAATAGTATATTGTTACAATTAAACCGATGGTGCGAATTTATTCATAGGGAATGATGCTAAAAGCAGACACATTCTGTGCTGCAGCTGTTGGCCGTCTCTAAAGAAATACGTAAAATAATCACTTCTGAAAAAGACGAACCGCCCTGGAGGCAGTAACTTTTAAGCTGCTAATACGCGCATTACGAACCTTTTTTTTTTTTTTTACCAATCATTTTTGGCCGCGTGTTTTACGGGGAGAGCGGAGGAAGCGATCCTGCTGGAACTGGTCGTGCAGAAGCCGGGAGGAGCTGCAGGACAAAGCCCCGAGGAGCCCTCGCCGGGAGCCCAAAGGCAGCGGTGACCTCTGGAGCCCTGGGGCAGCTCACGCCTCCTGCACACCCTGCACACACACTCCGCACTCGGGCTGCAAGCCCTTCGTGAAGTGAGCCGCCAGATTTCCTACATGGCAAAGGATCAATTTACCTGGAGTCCTGCTCAATCTTGTAACAGAAAACAAAGAATTGGAACGCTCTGAAATGTTGGTGTGGTTTCTTCACATGTAATCAAGACTTGCTGTTACAGAGGTCGAAAGGAGATTGCAGACAGGCAAACCTCAAGGAGGAGGAATCATGTTAGAATCTATATTAGTCTCACTGAATCTTCAGTCTTCATAAAGTTTTGTGCTTTCTGGTTAGTAAAAAGAGGATCTATTTCCCTTCTGGGCAAGGCAAAGCACTGTCACACACTACAGTGATGCCACAAGCCATGGCAGTCATCAACATTTTTTAATGCAACACTCATCAGGAGGAATTTAAGAGAAGAGAATCTGTCTATATGAGTAATGTAAAAAGGAAAAGTCTAGCTAAATCAAAATAAACAAAAGAGAAAGGCATATTTTCTTAATACTTTACACTCTGTGTAAGGTACAAAATCTCTGATGCACTGAATGCTTAAATTATACAGAGGTTCGTGTGGAAAATCCTGCTGCAGAATCTGTATTTCGGTATTAGATTAAAAAAAAAAATATATATATATATATACTGCATGTACTCATGTATTTTGTTTTCAAACATTTTATGTTCTTAGCAAATTGCATAGAGTTTTTTTAAGCAGAACCTCCAAAACCTATCACAGAGATACACGGCAGAAAATATACTTTAAAACACTAGACAGATATTTTTTTCTGCCTTTTAATACAAAATTCTGTGTCCATTATAACAAAAGGATGCACTTTGCACGACCTTGAGAGTCTGTGACCATTGAGAAATCAAAAGGGTAGTGACACTAAGAAAAACTATTGTCCAGAAAAATAAGCCTCTCCAAGGGGCACCAGGAATCCACAATAAAATCCCTGTTTCCAAGAAAATTCAGACATTTCCATCAAAAAAGACTAGTAAGATAAATAGAATGTCCTCATAAGCCACAGATTCTTAATAATACAAAATGTCTAAGTCCATGGTAAACAAAGCCCCGAGGAAAACTAACATCTCCTAACTCAGGCTTCTCAAGACCTGGGTCATGACCCAGTGTCTTGTCACAAGGTACCTCAAAAACATTTCTGAGCTGAAATTGCAGGGAATTTGTTTTGCATAACATATTTCAGTTAGAGTGTCACTCCTTGCAGAGCTCATAAAACTCCTATTAGGAGTGTCTCCTTGCCCATAGATGTGATTTCAGGGTTAACAAGGATTTCTGCAGTTATCTTTTAAGGATTTCAGTTTCCATGTGAACACACACTGATGTGAAAGAAACCCCAGCATGTTAGTTGCTTTCTTGTTTTCTGCCCTTAAATTTTGTGCATTTTTTGGTTTTTATTCCCAAGTTTTCAATAAACTGACGTGGAGACTTTAAAAAATCAATACTAAATGAATTTTGCTACACATTTTGCATTTTGCTTTATAATTTGGTATTAAGACTCTTAACCTTTCAATTACTTTTTTTAGACTTGAGTGTTTTCAGTTTCTTTTTATTCATGGGAGAATAAAATATTTGTGACAGATTCAAATCTCAGAATGTACTATTTTGTGACAAATTAGTGTGGCTATGGTGACAAAGTCGTTTGCAGAACACCTGAGTTTAGGCTGAGTCCTGCCTTTAGCACTAAACTCACCTTATTCTACCCTAATCCTGAAGGAGGCAGAAGCCAGCAGATCTTTAATAATTTTTTACTGTTCAAAGGCATTTTTGCTATCAAATGCTAAGGTTTTGCTAGTCAGCACTAGCAAGAAATAATTCAACAACAGAAGTTATACATATCAATATTTTTAGTTGATATATATACTTTTGAAAGCTTACTCTGCGAATATTTATATACATGAGTACATCTGCCCATATAAATAAAATTACTTGCATGTTTGGTGCTTGCAGAATTGATCTATAATTTCCATAAAAATCTAAAGAAAATCATGTCTGATCTCAAAGAGTTAATAAAAGGGCATATGTAATAGGAAGATGTGAGAACTAGATGATTTATTTTTTAACTCAGTTTAATACAAATCCTTAAGAATTTCTGCCTCCAAGGCTTTCTACACTTTGGCTTCAATTTTAACTTTTTATTCCTGCAAAAAGCTTGTGGGGAGCATTATTAAAGGTAGAATATAATGAGTTTCAAGGGCTGAATCCCAATAATCTGTGTCTTCACTAATTTTTGCAAAGCTGACAACTCTGTGATGTAAACTGCAAATCTGCCATAGCTGGCTGCATATGTCTCATGTTTAACCAGAAAATAATTTCATGTAAGGAGTTGCACAGTAAACAGTTCTTTAACACTGACAGGACCTGGTGTCTTGAGATGCGTGACTCACATGGAAAAATACCTTTTGTCCGCATCAGTTTTGTGTTCTTTGTGGGTTAATGAAATTACAGCACGGAAGTGTTGCTTTGTAATAGGCTACAGAGCAGGAGTAAATTTATGCAGACAGGGAGAGGGATGTCTTTCCCGAACTCACAACCCTAATTACTGGGAAAAGACTACGCCAGGACGGATGATTTTTTTTGCACATCAGAGGAGGCAGGAGCTGACTCCTGGCTGGAAGGCGGCGGGAGGAGGCAGTGGCAGGACGGACGGAAGGCGCTGTGTCCGCCCGCGGATCGCCGGGGCTGCGAGCCAATCTCATTAGCCGTGCAGAGCAGCTTTTCCTGCCGCGCCGGATCCTGGACTTCCATCAGATCCTGGACTCCCATCGGATCCTGGACTGCCATCGCATCCCGGGCTGCCGCTGCCACCGCGGAGATGCTGCTGCGCGTCCCGGCTGCCAGCGGTGCCCACTTCCAGCCGCTTCCCCGGCGTCTCTGGCTTCACCTCAGATGTCCCTGTCCCTCCCTGTTATTAAAGCGAGCAGTTATTATTCCGTCCTTGGAATACTTTCCTTTCCTAGCGCTGTACTTCAGCCTGTTTGCAGCCTGGGGGCAGAGCCACACCGGCTGGTGCCGGCAGCCAGGAAAAGCCGCTTCCAGACGGGTTTTGCAGCTGGGACAGGTTCTGGACGGGGAGTAACACCCCCTTCCCTCTGTTAGACATTTAGTTACCCCATTCTGAGGCAGAAAGGAACTTCTCTCCTAAAAGGATTTTTTTTTTTTTTTAACCCCATCATTGTATGTTTTTATGTGAACTCCAGCCTGTATCCTTACTCAGCCTTATTTCTCATCTGGGCTGGATCTGTGGACTATATTACTCCAAGCAAGCACATTTTCCCACTGTGCTGAGGTCAATTACACATTCTTCCTCGTGGTAAGATTTGTTTACCTCCTGTCATGCTGTTCTTTTCCAACAGAACATTTTGAGCTCGGGATAACAGGATCATCCTTTTAGTATGCACATCCCAAATTCTGTTAAACTACTATTAATATGTTTTATCTTCTTAGCAGGGATCTGGAGCACTCATGACACACGCACTGGAAAAAAAGAGTTGCCTTGGGATCAGAGGTGAGATCCTGTGTTATGCCTGTAGGTGTAAAAATGGGAATATATAGCAGGTTTAAGGTGGCTTTGTGCCCTTCTAATCCTGAGCTGCTCTGCAGGCTGGTGTAGATATCCTAGTGCTTAGTCAGCCTGAATCTCAATGTGTTTTAACTAGCCTGTGAACTCAGCTGTTCCCTGAATTTACAAAATGCTCCTATGAGAGGCAACAACCTCTGAAATGCACCTTCCAGTGCTCAGTTCCTGCACAAGTGTTGGGAAGGGAAACCACCGAAGGGGAACTTTGACAAGCTGCATAATGAAATACCTCCCCCAAATGGATGTAAAAACTACTTCACACTGTCCTGCTCCAAGGAGCTCATCCTAACTGGCAGTATTGATGATTTTGAATGTGTTCACTAAATTTTGAATTTAATGAACACATACAGAGATTTCTTTCTAGGACATATGCTCCTATCAGTCTCCTGAAGAACAAACTGATGTTACACAGAGAAAAGGGCCTGAGGGATGCTCTGGGTGCTGGGTGAAGGACAAGCATCCTGCCACTTGCAGGTGGTTTACAGAGCCTGCCCTGCACCTGCACAAGTTTTGTACATTTAACAGGCAACCCGAGAGCTTCTGTAACTTGCTCATGTTTCTGCTGAAAAAAAGAGAGGAATCCTTGCATTTCCTATTGCGTGCAACTGTTGGAATTCAAGAGTGGAAAAAAGTGCCAGCTGTTTTTTTTTTTTTTTTTTTTTTTTTTGCTGTGCATGAAGATCAGGTGTGTGTGTAAACTCCCAGATTTCTTACATGTACAATACCCAAACCTCTGCCTCTTCTCAGAGGCTGCCTGACAGAAAGAGCTCTCAATATCTAATACCTGCTTGACTCCCCTGAGTGCACTTCCCTGAATCAACAGGGGAGAGGTATATCTTCCCTGGAATCAACATACAAACCATAAGACACAATGGAAACATGACGACAAGGTCTGGTCCCTGGGTCTTCTCATCAGGTCCTGACATCAAATATTGATAATATATTTGGATTTCAGAGAAAAATGCAGGAAACGCTGCACATCATCCTGCAGTAACAGTTAATGAGCCTGACAAAATAACGATTTTATGTGTAACCTGGAGTAAAACAGTAATTTATTGACTCATTTCTAAAATGCCACGTGGTGTAAGGGAAGTATATTTTGGAAGGGCATGTCTCATCTAGAAATGACTTGAGCATATTTTTAAGTTTAGGCACAGAAAAAAAAGGTTAAACCAGTCCTGTTTAGTTCCCCTGCCCTGAAGGAGGAGTTCAGAGAGTACACGAAGGTGTGTGCAGGGCTGGGGCCAATTCTTCCTGAGCTGAACCTATGGATGGGCTGAAGCATCAACAGGAGCACTCATATCCAAATTACTCACCATGTGTATAAAATGTGTAGGACCAGATTCATGGTGCAGCCTTTGTCGCTTGTTTTGATGGAAAGAATAGTGCTCCTTAGGACACAACTTTCATGGTTTGCAAACTTACATACTCCTCATTTAGGCTATTTACATGGTTTTAAGGACTTAGACACATATTTGGATTATGTGGCTCGTCCAAATATTAACAGAAAATCTAGAGAGCTCACAATATATTCTGATTGCCAGCTGTGGAAAAATAAAATCAGTTTTACAAAAGGGGAAGTTGTGCATAGTTACAAAATGGAAACTGTACTCCAGAATTAATATACAGGAACATATGCATGAATTAAAATGCTGTGTTATATACACAAGTTAGAAAACTCATCAAAATACCAATAATATTTGGCAAAATTGGAAACCTGTGTGTGAGAGGAAATCACCCATCTGGAGTGAAGCGAAGCAGAGAAGTTGTTACACAACAAAAACCTACTAATGAGAAAAGCAAACCTCAAACCACAGAGACTTTAACGCAGTGGTGTGGACAAGTACAATCCATGATCTATCAAAACTGCAGCGGGATGTGTGGGGTGTCTGAAAAGGTGTTTAACAAGACAGACAATCCAGAGGATCTGAAACAGAAAATAGATGGCCAGCATTCAAAACCCTGCCTTCCAAGAATTGATTTTGACATGAAAGAAATATAAACCCTGTTCCTCAGCAGGTTCATGTGGCAAACATTTCTAATTTCAGCACTACACATGGCCCTATCCTGTACCACAAAGTTCATTTTGTCATGCAAGTAGCTGCCTTTCATTATGAGAATTTATAATCAAGTTTCAGAATTTAAGCCACATGAAATGGGAAAGAAATAGATGAAGAACTGAGTGCTGCGAAAGGATGAGTTCATTTAACTCCCCATGATGTTATGAAGGTGGAGACAACTGACAGAATCAAACCCTATAGAAATTGCATAAAAGAGCTTTACAGAAATGTAATTTCAGCCTGCTACAAAGTAATACAGATACATAATAAATGAGCAGGATTAGAAAGCTAATATACTTTAATATACTTAGCTACCAAAAAAGATAAATGAGGCAGAGTTCATTCTATAAATTTAAATTTCGTTATAATAAACATGTTTATAATAAATTGTCAAAGAGCTCCTAAAAGGACAGGTTTGAGACATAAGTATACAGCAGCCACTTGCAACATGTCAGAAATACAGCAAATGTTACATTATTTATTACAGCAATCAATACAGTAAAAAAAAAACCCTGAAACAACTTAAATTAGACATGAAGTCTATGACATTACTGTACCCTTGTTTCTTATTTTATACATAGATTTGTCTTATATTGGAGAGGACTTAGTGTTTTTATAAGGATAGTTCACTTAGCTAAAATGCAAGGTAACTCAGCTTATTTGTATCCCATTTAAATAGTTTTACATCCCCTATTAAATAGTTTTACAAATGAAGCAAATAGAAACTAAAAGGTGAATGACAGTTTCAAATGTCTTACTAATACAATGACAAAAGTGTGAAATATTTTAAAATGAAACCTTTATTATCAGTCATTTTTCATGACAAATGCAAGCATATAGAAACAACTCAGAAAACCAATACTGAATTAAAATTTTCATTAACACTGAGGAAAATCTCAAAATACCTCTTTTTATTCTGTCCTCACAAGAGGAAAATTTTCATTCTACATCTTTTTCAGCTGAATGATTTAAAATAAAGACAGTTCAGCAGCACATGACAGGTAATCCACAGTTACACAAAACCCCCAAAGTGTACAGAGGACAAATGAAGACAGATCTTTAAGGAACTACACTGCTTCAAAGATTTACCAGAGTTGTGACTGTGTGAGAATTCACAGAAAGAATTTGCAGGCTCCCTCTTATCAGGGGGATAACTCTGTAGCTAATTAATAAAGTGTCTTCTCTTAAATATTCCTTTGGGGTTTTTTTGCTTCTTTTTAAGATGACCAGATCTCTCCAAACATTTTCTTCCAAAGGTATAAATATGGTGTCTGAAAGGCTCCAGACCTGGCTATGAAATAGAGGTTTGGACACTGACTTCATGCTGGTGTTCTGCAAGTTTAGGAGATCTTCAGGCTTTCAACTATTCCCAAAGTTTTGAGAAATAAGTTAGATTTTATTAATCTGACAGAAATATTTCGATACAGGAACTGATCTTTGGATAGTTTGTTTTGAAAAGAAATTTGTTGTTTCACAAAAATTCATTTCTCTTAGCTGCTTCTGATTTCTTTTATGCATTTGGATAGTTCAGCACAATTCACTGTGCCTTCTCCAGCATGAAAAAGCTCAGACAATAACTGATTTTGGTAGGGATCAGAAGTGGAGCAAAGAGTCCAAGGCAAGCCTAGATCATAGTTGTTAAGAGTATGAATGCATCACTATCCAAGAAGAGAGAGAAAAAAACTATCTGCAGCAGTGAGAAGTGCAGTGAAGAAAACAGAAATATCTTCTCAGCACCTATGCATGAATGTGGTTTCGTTACAGGAAAAAAATTCCAAATTTCAGTATATTCGTTGTAAGGGTGAGGTATAGAATTTCAGAATAAACGTTGTAAGTTTTTTTCAGTAATTTTTAGAAATTTTTTCTCTCATCTCTGTGTATGGGTTGCACCTTGCTTAGTTTTGCTAAGAAACCTCCAAAACCTTCCCACAGTAACGTGTTTTACAAGCACCACCTTGCAACCTATAAATCACCGTGTGCTTGAAAAGGCCGTCAAAACTCTCTGCCCAGCTGACATGGCAGAGAACTGCTTTCACTACACAATGCCCTTTAAAATATTAAGAAAAGTTCTGGCACTTTTTTCTTCAACCATTACTTTTTTTAGCAACTGATGTATTTGCAGATCCCAGGACTGCCTTCCAAGATACACAAAAGCACAAGTCAAAGGTCAGCAGGAGGATGTAAAAATACCATTTAATCTTATCTGTGCAACACTTCATGTAGACTTATTTCACCATTTTCAGGCTCTCTTTGTTGAAAGACTAATTTACTTCTGAACTGTCAAAAAAGAGATAATCAATTTGCAGCATGAATTGGGTAAAAACTCCTACCCTTACATGTAACTTTATTCATATATAAGATTTGAAGATGCTTATGGTATGTTTATATTAAAGAATTAAAAATCAATGCACAGAGCATATAAAACGTTTTTTATATAAAGAAGAAAGTTTTCTAGTACTGTGTCACGTTTATCTGCTGCCAGTTTAAAACTGTTTTACAGAGCTAGACATGAAGTAGCTTTTCTTTAGGAATGTTTTCCCCGTAGTACTGGGACACTTTTGCATTTGCCATCGCTGTGTAAATTCACTATTCTGTTTCTGCAGAGGTGTTGATAACAAATTCACACACCCATGCTAAATTGCTGAATTCAATGTCGAGCATTTCGCCCTCTTTTAGCATTTGTGGGTCGGGACCTCAGAAAGGCACTTAGCCTAATCCGGAGAAAATCTGAATTTCGAATTTGACTGCCGTCCTCCATTACGCGCGATCTTCCTGCAGCTCCGAACCGGCAAATTCCCTATCAGTCCCGCGCACTGACAACACAAGAAGTTTGCAGAGAGCAGCCCGGCTGAGGGTTTCCACCGATGATGAAGAAATGGATTGCAGTGTGTGGAAGAAAAGCAGAAGGAGCCCGCGGCCGGGTGTGCCTGCGCGGAGCCGTCCTGCTCCTCAGCGCCCGGGCTCGGCCGCTTTGTCTGAGGCCTCACACGCGCTGCACCTCGCCAGCCTCGCCCTCCAACCTGCGACCACGGGGCCGCCGAGCCCTAATAAAGAAATTAAACACTAATAAATACGGGCGGGGACGACACAAAAGCCCTTTCCTCTTTGTGCGCGAACGCGGTCCCGATGGATACTGCCCGGTTTCCATGGGGACATTTTGTTCTGACTTCAGGTCCCGATGGTCGGGGTGAGACGAGGCGCTCTTGGGGCTTTATCGCCGAACCGAGGAGACCCGCCCGGGGAAGTGGGGCAAAACTGTTCGTTATCAATCGATTTTAGGTTATTTATTCTTCTTGAAAAAGATGATTACTTCTAATCCCTGAGGAACCGTGGCCGCCGGCTGGGCACAATTAGCACATTTTTAGCATTCCTGCGAGGGCCGCCGGCCAGGGCAGGACGAACACCCCGCGCTGGGGTCCCTAACACACCCCGGGCGCGGGGAGAGACCCCTCGGGGCGCGCCCGGGGGGCTCCAGGTGCCGCAGGACCCTTCGGGATGCACCTCAGGAGCCCTCAGGCGCTGGCAGGCCATGGCGGGTGGACGGCCAGAGCCGCCAGCAGAACCGTGTGAGCCCAGCTCGGCCAGGATAGGACCCGCCACGTCATTTAGGGGCCTTTCACCCCAAAACGGCCCAAATTTCCTCCCGTCATTGCGCCGGTGGCCCTGAGCGGCTGCGGCCACGCGTGGCCGTGGCGGCTGCGGGGGCTCGCGTTCCACGAGGGACGGGCGCAGCCCCCGCAGCCCCAAATCCCCTCAGATGCCGCTCTCTCGGTCCCTCGCTCCCCGTCCCGCCGAACCCCGCGGCCGGCCCGCCCCGTCCCGGCCCTGCCCGCGGTCCGCTCCATCGCCATCCCCCCGCGGGAGGAAGGGGCGGCCGGGGGCGGCGGCTGCCATTGGCCGGGCAGCGGCGGCCGCAGCTGCAGGACACAATTAATTATGCTAATGGCGCGGGGAGCGGATGTGCTCGCTTCCCCCCGATCCCTCTCCCCGTTTTTGGCTGGCCGGGCGGGAGGAGCCGCCCTGGCCCGATCACATGATATTGTCTTCGCGCCACTTTCGTAAAACCCTTTTTATTCCAGGGCTCGGCTCGGCTCTAAGGTATCGTGTTTATCTTCCCTTTTCCCTGATCTCTCCTTCGCGCTCCTTTTTTTTATTTTGCCTTCCCAAAGCCGGCGCGAGCCCAAGGGCACCCCACTTTGCACCTCTTCTATTATTTTTTTTATTTTATCGCTTTTCTCTTTCCCCCACCCCCCTCCCCTCCTTCTTTCTCTCTCTCCCCTGCAAGCTTCCCGAGCCCCGCCGCAATCAGTGCCGGGCTGCCGGGGGACGCGCATCGGGACGGGCACCCCGGACCGCGGGGAGCGGCCGCGCTGTGGGGGCGCGGGCAGCCGCCGCCCACCTGTAGGAGTGCGTGGGGCTCGCCCCGCGTTCTGCGTGGGCCCGCGGCTCCTCCGCACCGCGGGGCCCCTCAGCCCGGCCCGTCCATTGCCGCCGGCTCCCGCGGCACCAACAATGGACCGGGGCGGCAGCGGCGGGAGAGGCCGAAACTCGGGGCCGTGCGGGGAGCGGGGGCCGGGGCTGGGGAGTCGGGGCTGTTTTTTGGGGGTCCCCCCGCGTGTTGCCCCGGGCGCTGAGGGGTGTACGCGTGTGTGTGTGTGTGTGTGTGTGTGTGTGTATGTGTATGTGTATGTGGGGGGGAGGGGGGGGGGTGTCTCGCGCCGCCCCCGCGTGGCCGGTGCGCGTGGGGCGGGGGGGGAGGGGGAGCGCGCGCGGCGAGCACATGGCGGCGGCGGGGGGGAGTGTGTGCCGGCGGCGCGCATGCGCGAAGAGCGCGGGGCGCGCTGGGGGTTGTAGTGCGGAGATGGGGCGGGCCGGCGGCGCGCGCGCGCGGGCGGAGGGGGGCGGTCGGGCGCGAGCCGCACCACGCGCTCGGCGGAGCCGCCGCCGTCGGGGCTCCGCGAGATCCCCCCGCGCGCGCTCCCGCGGCGGCCCCGCGCAGGCAGGACCGGGCCGGGGCCGGGATACGGCGGGACCGGGCGGGGCGGGGGCCGCGGGGAGCCGGAGCGGCGCGGACACGGCGGCGGGAGGCGGCCGCGCTGCCCCGTCGGGCCGGGACAAAGGGGCCGCCCGCGGCCGTGCGGAGCCGCCCTCGGCGCAACTTCTCGCTGCGCTCGCTGCTCCTCTTTGCCCCGGGGCCGCGGGGCGGGCCGGGGTCCCTCGCGGTGGCGGCGGCTGCGGAGGGGGGGCGGGCGGGCGGCTTGGCGCGTTTTTGGGGCTTTGAATGGAGAACTGCATTTCCCACCGTGCTTTGTTCCGCCGCGCGCGGCCCCGGACGGGGCGGGCAGCACGTGGCGGGGCGCCCCGAGACCCCTCCCGGGACGGGGCCGCCGCTCCCCCTCTGCCGGTGCCGGTGCCGGCTCCGAGCGCTTCCCCCGGGGATGCTCTGGTGGCCCCGGGCGCGGGGGACGCCGTGCACGTGGCGAGCAGGGCCGAGCACTCCCGGTGCCCGCACCGCCGAGCAGATGGTCAGTGCTGGGAGATAACGGCGGCCCGGGGGCAGAGGATTCCCCGCGGGGGTGGGGGCCTTCCCTGCCACAGCCACCGGCACCGGGAGCGGCTTCGCTTCGCGGGGAGCCCCTCGGGGTGCTGCCCCGGGGCATTCCCGGCCAGAGCCATCCCACCCCCGCAGGTTTGTAAGGCCGGGTTCTGACAGCGCGGCTGCGGGGGGGAATAGAAATCTGTTAATAAGAAATTTTCCCTCTTCCTCTCCTGTGTGGAGGGTCCGTCGCTTTTGTGCCGCACCACAGCTCACGCATAATCTGAAGTACAGAGAGTACATTATCTGATGCGGAGGGTGTGGGATCATGTGTCAGAACTTTTCTTGTGCTACTCGGGGGGGATATGTTTGGTGGTTGGGTGATGCAAGACCCTCGGTAAAGCTCCAGGAGAAAGGTCAGCTAAAATGTCTCGTGTGCTGTAGTAACACATGAGAGCAGGAAATTAAAAGATTTTGGTATTATGGTGCTTTTCAACTGCCGTTAAAATCTAGAAGAAGCCATTTTTACCTTAGTTGAAGGCAAAACTGGCTGCAAACCTTTCCTCATTTGGTGTGCCCTCAGTTTCACTGCCTTCTTAAAACTCTGAACCTGTTTGTGCTCTATGCTTTAATAAGAAGAATCTCCTAAACTGAGTAGCAAATCCATATCTGTGTTATGCATCATTAATATAGGTCTTCTCTCTTGGCAGGTACCGTTGGCTCCTGTGCTTCAGTCAAGATGCTTCTGTGGTGCTTCAGTTGCACTGAAGCAAGACCTTGAAGTAGAAGAAATTGTCTCTGGTGATGGGCCTCGAGTTGTGCAAAAGTGCTTACAGTGCAGGTAGAGTTTAGGATCTACTGCAGTTTAAGCACTTCTGGCACTACTGTGGCGATTCCATAATGTTGGCAGGGCATGGACAGAACCAGGATTGTTGTGCTGCGTTAGAGCCACGCTGCAAATGGTCCTTGTGTTAAGGTGCATCTAGTGCAGTTAGTGAAGTAGCGTAGAATCTACTGCCCTAAATGCTCCTTCTGGCACAAGCTGCTGCTGCACATCCCAAAAATCTGCGTCCCTCTGGCTTTGGCTCAGCGGTTACTGTTTTTAGTTAAAGGGGCTTTTTTTTCCATTGAAGGCAATTGCTCAGGAAGTAGTTTTGTCCTAGCAGTATCAAAGTGCTCATAGTGCAGGTAGCTTGGAATTGGACCTACTGTAATATGGGCACTTACAGTACTGCTAGATAAAGTGCATCCTAGCCAGTGCCAGTCGCTGGAGAAGATGGTGCTGATTACAGTCAGTTTTGCAGGTTTGCATCCCAGCTTACTAAAATTGCTGTGCAAATCCATGCAAAACTGACTGTGGTGGTGGTGAATCTGTGGTGAATAATGGGTTTTCAAGCTTTTCTGTTCTTCCCTTCCTCCCTCTTCCACTGTTTTTTGGTTTGTTGGTTGTTTTTTTTTTTTTTTTTCTTTCATGGAAGATTGGAAGATTCCTTGCGCTGATTTCTCCATGGGTGGGGATTTGTTGCATTACTTGTAGATGTATGTAGAGTATTGCACTTGTCCCGGCCTGTGGAGGAAAGGAGGACTTGTCATCAGGCTGAACTGCCCCAAATTCGCCGGTTCGGTAAAGCTCTTGTTTTGCTGTTGTCGGGTGGATCACGATGCAATTTTGATTAGTTTAGTAGGAGAAAAATTGCACGGTATCCATCTGTAAACCGCAAGACCTTCATCGCTGACGGTGTGGCTTGTATCAATAATCACTGCTCACAGGACTCTCCTTGCTGGTGGCTCCACAGCTGCAAGGAACTCGAAGAAAGAAAACTTCTATACTAAGGTTTGTCGATCATTTAAAAAGATCAAAAAGGCCCAAAACACGACTGAAAAGGAAACCCCTGTTTCACCTGTGGTGGTCCAGGGAAGCACATTTTGCGGGTTTGTTCCTGTAATATATAAATAATTATGGCGGACCTACCAATAAAAACATTTTAAAAGAAAACTTGTGTTTAATGGATTTCACTAAGCGTGGTTTCAGTAGACAAGTAAGAAATAAAGGACCTTTTTTTGCTGATTGTGGATTACAGCTTCCAGCAACCTCTTCCACCTTGATTTTAAAGCAGGTGAATCTTGCTGCTGCTAAGTCAGGGAGAATCTTTGCTGGGAAGGGGGATGTTTCTTTCCAGGCAAGAAAGGTGTCCACTCAATGCTCACCCTTAAGCCATGGTCATGCTCCCCCCCCCTTTTTTTTTTTTTTTTTAAGCTCTTTGACTCTCAGCCTTGAAGTTGGGAGTGGAGCTGCATCCTATCTGGAATTGCTGCCCTGGGAATGGGGACCCCTTGGTTTCTCCCAGCTTCACACTGGCAGAATGGTGTGATCAGAAGTGGAGCTGGAGCTGAGGGTGCTGTAGAAGCTGAATGTAAGGGCTGTGGGAGTCTGTGCTGATTAAATGGTGAGATCTGGGTTCTTTGGCAAGGGTGGCAGCTGAGCCTGAGCTGTGGATGTGCAATGGTTGATGAACATTGTGGTGTTGAGACTGCTGCTTGATGTCCTGTGCTGATCTGGGTTGCCATTGGCCTTTTTTGAGTGATTTGTCTGCTATGGGGAGCCTCTTGAGAGAGTTGTTTGGATTCTTGATTTTCTGGGTGTTTTTCTTAGGCTGCCCTCCTAAAACTCTGTGTTTACATGCACACTGTGGCCAAACTTGTGGATGTGCTCCAGCACTGCAGTGTGGGGTTGCTGCTGTGGCCTTGACACAAACAGATGTGGTCTGAGAAGTGGGAGGGCAGCACAAGTGATTCTTCAACACCCTTTTTTCCCCCAGCTAAAATACTGTGAGATCCAGAAGAATGTTATTGCTGGTCTGGCTTATTGTGGCCAGCTGGGCTGATACCACTGAATCCCTGATGGAAGCCTGTCCCCAGTGTTCAGATGTGATCTGGGGGTGGTTGTGAGCAGCAGAGAAGGCAACAGGCCAAACACAACAATACTTCCTTGGTTGAAGCATGACTGCAGGGACACAAGGGTGTCCTTGCAGCTAGTGGCTCTTGATGATTTTCTACTCCAGAATTTAATCTGAGGCTGAATTGTAATTTTCCTTATGCCTGGATAGATATAATCTGGTCTTCAAATCGCTGTGCAAACAAGAGGAAAAGATGTTCCTTAAGTATGGAACCCTTTTGGCTGTACCACTTAGTGACAGTGAGGAACAATGATTTGGAGTAGTGATTTAGTAGTAGGCTAGTAGTGATTTAGTGTAGTGTACCATACTCGAGCTGAATGGAGGGCATTGGGATGTGTCTGCCGGGAGTGGAACTCAAGTTTGCTACTGTTAGTGCACTCTTGAGAGATGCTCCAAGCCTGGCTTTGTATTGCTAATACTGGAGCCACACCCAGCTCTTGCTTGGGGTCTTACTGGTGGTTCTGGGATGATGCAGAGTTGTATTGTAGGGTGGGTGCAGGAGGCAATTCTGTGCCACCAGTGTGTGTATTCAGCACAGCCAGTGTTTGGTGTGAGGGGCTGGTGTGGTCATCCCAGGATGTGTCACTAGTGAGGGCTTCTGAGCACCGTGTGTGGGCCAGAGCCTGAGAAGAGCCCCAAAGCCACTCCAGCCAGGCTGAGCTGTGGACAGACCACCGATGGCTCCAGCAGTGAGTGGGGTGCTGTGGATTGTGGTCTGTTCCCGTGAGTGAAAGCTCTCCATTAGCAGTGTAGGTGTTGTGCTGCACGGTGAGTATTTACACAGTCTGTTCTGACTGACAAGCCTGCAGTGTGCAATTTGGGTGGCTTTCGTGTGGATTTCACTGACTGTGCTCAAAGTGCTGAGATGTGGAAGCCAGCTGAGTGTTTCTGCAGTTGTAAACCAGCTCAGGGCGAAGCGAGATCTGTTCCCTGGGAGCAGCTTCTGCAAAGTGGTGCCCTGTGTGTGCTTATGCTCAGTAAGTTAGTTGATTTTATTCTCAGGTTCTGGTACTTGAGAACACAGCAGGGCAGGTGGTGCCTCTCCAGGGCTGATGGAGGAATGGTGGGGAGGGGTTAACCTGCAGGGTATTTGCATCGCAGGATTTGGAGGTCAAATGCTGCTCCTATTATCACCTGAGCAAATCTCTAAGGCTGGTGAGGAGTGAAATAGTGTGAAAAGAGGCTCCGTGTGACAGCAGAGTCTGCTGATTCTAAACTAGCTCATCACTGCATCTCCCATCGAGGCATCTGGATTATCTGTGAGCTCTTCTCTCCTGTCCTCTTACTGAGGATAAACTATTGACTTACACATTGCAGAACCCCCTTTCTGAAGAGATCTCCTAGCCTTGCTCACAGCTGTGCCCAGCCTACAGCCTGTTTTACACTATCTCAGTCTCTGTGTCAAGACTTAGGTTTCCAAAGGTTTAAAAATGCTGAACCTACTGTTTTGAAGCAACAAATGACCTGTTTTTACACTAGCAGCGCTGAGCAGAATTGCCTTGTCTTAAGCCCAGAGCATTGCTTCGGGAGCTTTTCCAGGAGATGCCTTTGTGAGGTTTTGGGTGCTCTGTATGATCAGCTGGAGCTCCAGAAGGACAGAAAAAGCTCAGAAAAACCCCACAAACAGGCTGTACTCCGAAGCAAACCAGCCTGAGAATGGTGGGTTTGGGTACTTTGGATATCTGAACCCTGAGGGAGGATGCAGAGATGAGAAGTGCAGAGCTGTGCAGTGGGGTACCCACTCTGTTTCTGGAGCTGTGGAGTTTTATCTCCAGCTCCCTGCAAGGAGGGAATCTATGGGATCTTGGGCTTTTACGATGTACCTTTTGGCTTGCCCTGACCCTGCCTTTGGAAATGCTGAAGTGGGGGTTCCCCCATCTGTTTTGGGATGCTCTGTGCAGCCCCTTCTCCCATGGGAAGCTCTGGGGGGGTGCAGGGCTGGGTTTTCCAGTGCTCCAGCGAAGGAGCAAAGGGATGGAATCCCAATGGCTGTGCATGCAGTGCTTCTGTGGTGGTGCAGGGGTGGCTGTATTGCTTTTAAAATGAGGTTCTTTTAACCCATGAGAAGTTGAGTTGTGGTGTGGCTGTTGGGCATTGGTGCCAAGGGGCTGAGGCTGTTCCAGGAGCTGCTGCAGAGGCTATTCCTGGGAGTGGGACACCAGAAAGGAGTCAGCACTGGTAATTTTTTACTACAAGTATATAAATAAGTACAAGCACAATGAGACGTGAGGCCTGATCGTGGAAAGGGACAACTCTTGTTCTGGAAACTCCAGAGGGCTGCTAACATCAGAGTGCCTAGGCTATTTTTGTAGAGTATTTCATATTATTTCAGTCTTCCTGTCACATAACACTTTGTTGTTTAATCTGTGTGTGGTTATTCTCAGCTGTAATAAGTAGTTATCCTGTGGAGCACCCAGTGGGTGCTTTGTTTTTCTCTTAAGGGAAGCTTGTTAAGATAATTCTTAATACTTCTGAATTATCTTGTTTTTAAAAAAGGTATCTTCTGCTCTTCTGCTGTTGATGGTCTTCAGAGTGGTTTTAAAATAGTGTGTTCATCTCTGAGTCAGTGCAATACACCCAGGTAAGCATTTCTGACTGGTGAATTTTTCCCACAGTGTCTGTGCTCACTTCCTGTCATCTTTGGTTGCTCCCAAGTTACCTTTTTCAAAGTAATCATAGTCATGTCCAAAATATCTGAGGTGTGTGGTTTTTTTTTTTCCTTCCACATGTTGTTAGGTTTAAATCATAGCTGACAGAGAGGAGTAAGTATTTCTAATTTGCTTCTATTGGTCACTGGACCAAGTATTGTCCAGATCCAAAACAGCTTTTGACCAGGACCTGCTGGCTGAGAAAGTGATTATGTGCCTGCCCTTGTGTCCTCCTGGCTTTTGTACCAAATCCCTGTGATAATACATCACAATAACATGCCTCATTCTTTTTGCCTTTTTGCATCTACCTAGGGATTTAAGTTGCTGTCAGTGTGCTGGCTGCTGCAGCCAGGTTATAAGTCACCAGTTATTTGGCTAATTGCCTTTCCCACTAGAAGTGTTGCTTTATAAAGGTTAAGTTTCATTTGCCAAAGGATTTTATAAAATGTAGAGAATTACTCTACTGAATCGAAGGGGGAACCATCAATGCTTTTTTACACACACACACACACACACATATATATATATATAAAATGATACACAATACATTTTGTTATTCTGGTGATACAGAGCTGAAGTGAAGTAATTTTTTAAAAAAACTTTTTGGTTTTTTTTTTTTTTTTTTTTTAGTGGAAATGGTTTCTTGGGTGCCAAGTACCATCCTTGTGCTGTTCTCTGCTGGAGGAAGTACCCAAGCTGTTTCCTGGGTATGTACAATGCAGCAACAGCAAATGGCTGGCAGGACAGATTGAAAGCTTCAAAGAAGTAACAAATCTGGTGGCATTTCAAAGGCCACTCTGTCAGCCTGCCTGCCTGCCCAGAGCTTCATTGCAGCAACGAAAAGAAAATTAGTATCTTCCTGCCTTGAACCCACAGCCCCCTTCCTTCCTCCAAGGCCAGACCACTTCTCTGTGTTCTCTTGTCCCTTCCCATACCAAGCAATGATGCAGGTGCCCGTTTAATAAGCAGCAGTTTTTGAAGTAGCACTGGCTTCCAGAACATCCACTTGTATTAATTTTTAGTGCTTGGAAATGGGCACTTAAATCCCAGTGTAGCAGTGGATCTGTATAACAGGCCATTCTGATGCACCAGCCAAACTGTTTGTGACTAATCTTATCAAACCACCTGCAGTTTTGTTGTTAGAGCTCTTGGGAATTTTTCAAGGTCACTGAAAAAACAACAGGATCAAAAATAAGAAGACAGCCTGAGAAATTGTCTGCAAAAAATGTAAACCCTAGATAGGGGAAACACAACATGAGGATGGATGTTTGACCGCTTGGATGTCCTGAAGGATGTGTGCCTGCCTCATGAAGAAGCAGCTCAGCCAACCCAGAGATGTGTGCCCATGTGGACAGCAGAACCAGAATCTGTATCTGCCATGTAATGTAAACAATAAAGGACTTCTGGAATCATACTGATTCGTGTATTCAGTAGCCCATTTCCCCCCTGTATCCCAGCCTGCATCCCTGTGCTGAGATGGCTGCTGGAGGTTTTGAAGGACCTTCAGCTGCAAACCAGTGATGCCTGCAGCTGAGTTTGCAGCTTTCCAGCTGGGATGTGGCAGGATTTAGGGACTGATAGGGAAGCACCATCCCAGGAGATGGGAGGTTTCCCCTGCCCATCTACTCCAGACACTTCCCTCGGAGAGGCTGCAGGACTGGCCTCTCACATGCCTCCTCACTTTCTTTTTAATTTTCCTCTAACTCCCTTACTAAAAAAAGTCTGTTTGTACCAACAGAAGTTTACTGGTTTCACCGGTGAAAAATGCAGATTTGCATTGATATGCAGTAAAAAGGATGCAGAAAGATGGAAAAAGAATTTAGTCTTTGCTTTCTTTCAAAAGACTGTGCAAACCTCCAAATACTTCTTTCCTCAAAAAACCAATTTCTACTGAAACAAAATGGTGATGATGATGGTGATGAAAACCTTGTAAAACCTTATAAATCGACCCTACAGCCGAAAAATGTTAAACCTTATCCTTCAACTCAAGGGTAGCATATGACAGAGCTTGATTGGCTAAAAAGGTTTTAGTTTATCTTTTTATCACGAGATAAGAGAGAAGAATGAGATGGTTGCTCACCCTCTGTTTTGGGGAGGCTTCAAGGTAAGTGCTTCATCTGCAGTAAAAGCAGTGGTTAGCTTTGAAGAAAAAATGAAAAGTAACAGAATTAGGGCTGGGTCAGCAGAGCGTAGCTCTTCCACCACCAATCCCGTGTGTGAGCAGTGGGGATGGAAGGAGCATTGCTTGTCATTCATTGCTCCTTCCTGTGCAATTCTATTAGTGTGGTAAATATAGCAAAATACCCTGGTGTTAACCCTGATTGCTGCGTTGCCTTGGCTCTGCTGACGGGCCATTCCCGAGGCAGCCCTAGCATAAACAGACCTGCTCAGAATTATTTTTATGTACCAAAAATCTCTTTTACTCAGTTACGCCTCACTCTCCAACTAAAACATGGGCCTGGCTTGTTTTAGGAGGTGATGACAAGCAGATAAAATGGAATTAGAGCCTCGGCTTGCTGCGGGCAGAGCTGCAGTGCTGCCTTTCATAGTTTCTCGCCCGGGCAGTTTGCATTGCAGTGCTGGTGCTCCAGCTGCTGGGAGGTTGCTGGCAGAAGGCTGGGATTAGCAGGTCTCAGAACTTCTTGGATGTGGATCTGTGTGAGCATCCTGCTCTGTGCACTTAGACCTCCTTGTGCATCTGCCCTGCCCGAGGTGCCTCAGAAGGCAGTGCCCACTGCTGTGAGAAACTCATGTACAGTGTGGATGTGAGGTGAAACTGCAGCTGCTGCTTGTCCAGGCTGTAAAAAACCCCATGACCACCATCCAGACTGACGCCTTTCCCTGCATTTCTCCTTATTTTCTATTGGCTGTTGTAAGTCAGTGCCTTTGGAGAGGCCTTGAAGCTGCACAGGTGAGATGGGGGCAGGACAGGTCGTTGGTGCTTGGACTGCAGTCCTGGAGTTTTGCAAACAGGAGCATTAAATGAAGGTGTTTGGAAGAAGTGGGAAGATTCCTCCCCTGTCTCTCCACATCAGCTTGTGGTGCTCAGCTGGGCACCAGCTATCCTGCAGCAGGTATTGGAGTGGTAGCACAAGACCTCAGTGACTCAGCCTGGGGTTAGAAACTTGTCCCGGTTCAGGGAAAATTTGGGAGGAAACCTCTGAATGGAGTTCTTCTGGAGAGCAAACCCAAACAGCCCCTCCTTCTAGCCAGTCCAGGAAAAGAACTTCCTCAGAGAAAAGTGGAAAAAACTATTTATTTAAACAAACAAAATGCCCACAAAGAGTGAATAATATGAAACAATAAAGCCTCTCTTTGAAGAGAGATGGCAAAACTGAGGAAATCCTTGCCGTGGGTGTAGCTCAGCTCACTCAGTCTCCAACCAGTCCCAGCCCCTCTGGAGGTCCAAGCCCTGGTGGGCTGCAGGTGCCAACCCTCGGTGCCCCTCTGGGTTTTCAGTACAGAGTAGGTTTAAAAAGTCCCAAGAAAAAGGAAAAACAAAAACCAGTCCGGGGAGCTTCTTTGCCTCAGCTAGCTAAACTAACTTAAAGCAAAAAACCCCAAACATCTGTCTGGCCACTGTCCATGCATCTGATGGACAACACCGTCCTGAGAAGAAGAAAATGCAGAGGAGTGAAGGCTGTTTTTCAAAACAAACTGCGCTCTTCTTTTCCTGCTTCATTCTCAGAACCAATCTTAAAGGTACAGAACACAACATACAGCACACACAGAGCACACTACTGGGGATACAGGCACCACAAACTCACTCTAGGACAAAACTGCATCTGTGTTGGGCAGGATTTGCTTCACTGCAACTTCCTTCCCACTGTGGGATTCTGTTCTGCTTTTCCCATGCTGTTCAGAAGTGACTGGCAGTGAGAATCAGCTCTGCTTTTCCTGTGTCCCATCAGAGGCTGGAGCTGCACTGTGGATGTGCTGGCTCTCGGGGTGATGTGCAGGGACATTCTCTTGTTTTCTCACTGGATTTTGGGATCACGCAAGCCCCAAACAGGAGTCACTGTGTCCTGTTTGCATATCAAGGGGTCCTGTCTGAGCCATGAGCTGCAGCCCCATACCAGGGCTCTCACTGGGCTGGCTGCTGGGCAGTCTTGGCTCCTGGCCTGCAGCATCCTTCGCTGCCCCTGAGTTACTGTCCCAGCTGCTTTTTGGTGAGTCTGGTCTTGCCTCACAGCTGGTTTTTCAATGCTGGTTTGGAAGATTTGTACATATCACTAATGTAAAAAAAAAAAAAAGTTGATTGGGTGGGGTAAATACAGCTTTCTTGGCCCTCACTCAACTTGGTTTTATTTATTCTGGTTAGTGTTGATTCTGGGTAAAGCTTTTATTCCCTGTCACGATAAGCTGTGCCTGCTCCAAGAGGCTGCCCAGAAGCCACCTTGTGTGATGTGAGTGCAATTGCCTTTCTGAGCAAAGGCTGCACCCTCATGGAAAGTGTCACTGGAGCTGTTCAAGAAATTTTACTTTCTGTTCTGCCAGCAAACTGACAGCAAATGGGGCTTTTTCTCATTTTGGCTGTTGTAGCCCCAGTGCTCTGCCTCCATGGAGGGCTTGCCCTGGCTTTGTGGAGCCCCTCACGGCCGTGGTGTGGGACCAGCCCAGCCATGGGAGCAGTGCTGCAGCCCTGGGGCTGTGCTGGGCACACTGGGGATCTGCCAGGACACTTGCCTTGGGCTATCTGGAAATCACCAGCCCAGCAGAAGTGGGTGCTGTGCAGATGGGAAGGGAAATAGGCATGAAAAGGACTGAGGAAAAGCTCTGTGTGACTTAGCTGTGAGGGATTTTCTCCCTGCCTGGCTCCTGGCCCCTGCCCTGACACATTTCTGGATAGTCTTAGTCCATAATCCTCAGCCTCCTGGTTTTTCATTCACCACATGAGGGCAGGCTGCTTCTAAATAAAATACAGCGAGAAATCTTTAGCTCAGTGGATAAATTCTCCAGCTCCAGGCTCTCTCTGTCCCGGAGAGGGCTGACTGCTGCAGCCCCCTCCAGGTTTTGTCCCCCAAAAGCCAAGGGGGATGTGGTGAATGAGGATGGACGTTCCCAGGGCCTGGATGTGCAGAGTCTACCCGAGCACCATCATTCCCTGTGCCCAAGAGAACCCTTCCAGCGTCTCCTGTAACCAGCTCACTGCTCTGTTATTCCTCTGGGCAAACTCCACTTACTCTAATGGCATTATTAGCTCTGCATAATAAATGTCCTTTCCCATCGTGCTGCTGCTCCTCCAGCCTCAGGTTTGTGGCGTTTGCTTGTCGTGGTACTCACATCCCCCTGAGTGCAGGGATGCTCTCGGCAGCATCACCGTGCTCTCAGCCAGCTCCCTGGGGATCTACCACCATGGTCTCACCTGACTTCACAGCTTCTGCCTGCTGGCTACCCTGCAAGTTAACACAGCTTCCAGTGGTTTAAAAAATGTTCAGAGTTAAATGGAGTTTGTTGGATAGTTGATAATGCTGCCTCTGACTTGAGTTTATGTCTTTTTTTTTTTTTTTTTTTTTTCCCTCCTTGGTTTTTGTGGGGTTTTGTTTGGTTGGTGTGTTGTTTTTTTTTTTTTTTTTTTTTTTTTTTTTTTTTTTTTTTTTAATGGGGTTTATTCCTTTTTTTTGTATGGACACGTAGCAAATGCCCAGTGGGAATATATGACTTGAAGAACAAAGCCATATGGATTTGTCAGTGTAGCAAATAATACCCATGGGTTTATCACCCGTGGAGTTTAATGCAAAGCAAGGACACTTGGGATGTCAAAGGAGGATGCTGAAGGCTTTGTGCCCTGGGCAGGAGCACAGGGGTGAGAGTGGGACAGGGGCAGCCCTGTGAGTGGCTCCAAGGAAAGTCCTCTGAGATGTTCCTCTCCAAAGCCCTCATCAGCTGCACTAAAAAAATGCTTCTCTCCCACTGGCAGCACCAGCTGCAATTTGTGTGTCTGAGGGAATCCTCGTGCTCCTTGTGCAGTCCAGCATTGGCAGAGCAGCTGTCTGTTAATTAATGTCACATCATTGGCAGTGACACAACAGCCAGGGGTGAGGAGAAAGCCCAAGCCCCTCGGTGAAGCAATGTGCTTGCTGGTGGGAAAAAGCCTACTATTATTATTAATATTATTAATCTCTAAGAGTCAGACACAGTGACTGCAATAATCCCCAGGTCTCTGTTACCTTGAGAATGATACTGTCAGGAGACTCAGTGTGGCTCTGTCCTGCTCGCTCCTGCTCTGCTGCTTTTTCCAGGTTGTTCAAAGCTTCAGTTGGGAAATAAAAAAACCAAAACCCCACAGAAAAACAGCAGAAAGCAAACCCCCAAAACCCCAGGGGTGGCTGATGGGGGAAGTGTCCAAGAAGATGCTGGTGTTTGAAGCCCTGGCCATCTTTCACTGTGAGTGAGTTTGTACCCTCCTGCTGCTCGAAACCTGATTTCTGCCCACCCCTGCCTGCCCTCAGGGCTGTGCCTGCAGAGCTGCAGGACTTAAATCAATGTAGATTGTTCCAGTCAACTCCTCCTAGAAGTGCTTCTGGTTTGCTTGCTCTCTCAAATAATTTTTCATGTCCTCCTGTGTGAAGCATTTGGGAGGACACCTTGGCTCCATTTAAAGTTTTTATTAGTGTCTTCAATCTGGTGGAGCTGTTGCAGCTTTGTGGGAGAAATGTGTCCTGTGCCACAGATGTATCCTGGGCATAGGATGGGCCAGGAAAACAAAACCTGCACTTCTGGCAAGCCCTGCTCTTGCTCATCCTCACTCTCCAGTTGTGCCACTGTGACTGCTGATGTAGGGCCAGTAAATCCTGGGCTTGGGGCTGCCAGAGCCAGAGGAAGTGCTGCTCCCTTGCCCTGACCAGTGACAAATTTATTCTCTCTTTCTGCATTTTTAAAAACATGGATTTTTATTTTCCCATCTAGAGGGACATAAATAATTGGTGCTGAACTGTTGGGCTTTTTTTCGGGATGGGAAGAGGTGGTTTCCTCAGAGGTGTGTGGTTTTTTTTGTATTTTTTTTTTTTTTTTTTTTTTTTTTTTTTTTTTTTTTTTTTTTTTTTTTTTCCTCACTGTTGTGTGATGAGTTGAAGTTCTAAACAACATCTGGGGAGGGAGGTGGCCAGGTGGGCAATTGTTGCCTCCTAGATGTGTCCCCTGGGCCCCAGTGGGGACAGAAATGTTATTTATCTTTGGAAGTGGTGGTTCTTCTCTGCTATCATTCCCCTGTGGACTTACAGGAGTAAGCAGCAAACAGGTCATGATGGAGTTTTAGGATTGGATTTGGAAAACTATCCCACACATGAGTGTGGTTAATCTTTTTATAAAGAAAGGGGAAGAAAAGTCAGTGCTCTGTGGGTGTTATCAGCTGATGAGATAAAGCCTTGACACCATTTCAGGTCACCTCCCAGTATGTTCCTTGGTGGTCCCAGCACCTGGACCAGGACCTGCCCAGTGTGTGCTTGGTTTGCTGCCAGTGTCTGCTGGCAGGACTGGAGCAGGCTGAGGAAATTCCTCAGCCTTTCTGGCTGCTGATGGTAGAACAGGTTAAAATAGCTTTTCAGAGGAAGGCTCCCTCTGTCCCCAAATCCTGTCCACCCCACCACCTAGAAAACATGGAGCACTAAATTGGAAAGCTGTTTTCATGGTCAGTAGACTCCTCTGCTAAATATGTAATCACGTACCAGCAGGCACAGGAAAGAGCTAGTTGGATGACAAAACCCAGGACTGATGGGTATTAGCCCCTGGCTTGCAGTTGGTATTGTACTGGTCCAGAGTTTGTGGGATAACAGCAACATTTCCACTATTTCTTGGTGCTGGCCCTGTGGGCTGAGTTCCTGCAGCTCTTTAATGCCACTGTGCCAGGGCCTCTGACCTGGTGCCAAGCTCAAATCCAAGGAAATCCAGAGCAAATCTTTTTGCAGAGCTGTGTGATGTTGGTAGAAATGAAGGAAAGCTTTCCAGCTGCTCTGCAGGGAGATCCAGCCCTCTGCAAAATCCAGGGTCTGAATGTCAATGAGAAAATTCCCACTGACTTCAGCTGGGCCAGGATTTGGGTTGGCATTAAAAGCTCAAAGTGCTGATGCTGAGCCCAGCTCCATTGCCCCATTTCCAGCACTGCAATCTGAGGAGGCTAACCTCTGTTTTAGCAGAGTTCAGCCTTCTGGATTTGTTGCTGGTCAGTTCTGCCATGGTCGCTGCAGGAGCTGAAGTGCCATCAGATCCTGCACAGGGTGTTTGATCCCCTCTCTGGCACAGGCTGCCCCTGCTCACAGCCACTTCTCCTCTCCCTTGGGTGGTAACTAACAGGTAACAAGCTGGATTTCCCACCCCAGCTCCCTGCACAACCAAGAACTTAGGTATGGGAACAAACCTGCATTTGATTTTCCTTGTTTGGTATCACTGGTGACCTCTCTGTGTTTTTTCCCTGTGGCTCTGGCACCAGCCTGACTGTGGGCTCAGGATGCTCAGCCTGATGCCAGGAACCAAGATCTGCTGTGCTGCATGCAATGCTCTCCTGCATTCAGTTCACCCTTAAAATACCCACAGTTAAATTTTAAAACCCAGCACTTCTCTGGATCTGACCATGGGAAAACAAAAGCCTTCTTCCTGAGTGGTGTAAAATGTCCAAGGAGACAAACCACCTGACCTAGGCTGGGGTGGTTTTGTTTTGGTTGGTGGTTTGTTGTTGTTGGGGTTGTCTTGTTTGTTTGTTTGTTTGTATTTGTTGTTTTGTGTGTGTGTGTGTGGTTTTTTTGTTCGGGTGGTTTTTTTGTTTGTTTTTGGTTTTGAGTTTTTTTTGGGGGGTGGGGTCTTTTTTTTTTTTTTTTTTTTTTTTTAATCTGTAGATGTATGACCACTGGGAGGGGAAAACAAGGCCAGTTTTTGTATTTATTGCTTTCCAAATAGGCCAGGATTGCTAACATGCTGCCCCGTTGCTGACTGGTTTGAATGGCCATTCTTTAACATCACTCCATAATGGTTAAATACAGTAACTTCCCTTCAGATCAAAAAATCTATGGCACTGATGTCCTTGAGTACTTTGGGATTTGGCCTGTGTTCAGACCAATTCATAAACGCAGCTCACGCTGTGCCAAGTGTGTGCTGCTTCAGGTTGTCCTGTGATTCTGTTTTAGCCACGATGGGCTGGAGTGATTTGACAAACTCTAGCAATGCCATGTGGCTCACAGGAGCTGCTGCCCGGGCTGGTGCCTCTCAGGGCTGTGGGGGACACAGGGAGCCACAAAATCCTGGAAGCAGGGCGATCTGCTCAGCTCTGCTCCTGGCTGGGACTGAGTGGTGCAGAGGGGTTTGGGTGTCTTGCCCAAAATGCACTGATATTTGCCTTTTTTCCCAGGCTGTTTCTGGCTGCTGCACTGCCTGCGGCTGCTGTCCAGTGTGGAGAACTGAAGTGGCAGAGCTCCTGCTGGGATCTCCATCTGTGTGCTGAGCCTTGGAAGGCTCTTGCTTTTGAGCTCTCTCAGCTTCTGTGGAGTCTCACGTTGCCTCCACCATCACACCCTTGTGACATGAGGAGATGTTTCACTTGGAAGACAGCAAACCAAGATCACAACAGTTTGGAGGCTTGGATATCAGTCTGTTCCATAATCAGAGAAAGCAAAAGGTGAAATTCTTGAATAAGCCCTTGTAAAAGACTTTAGATTTGTAATTAAATGCCAAGCAAGCCTTGTTGTTTCTGCTCTATCCCCAGAGAGGCTCTTGCAAGTCACAAGGGATGGCCTGAGGTCTCCATGGTAGTTACAGAGTCTCTCTCTAAGGGCTGTGGGTGATGCATTTAGGGACTGGAGCAATCCAGTGGTCTGGATATGGCAATGTCAGAGCTGGCAGGCTGGAGGGGTGGGCTCTCCATCCTTGAAATACATCTGCCCAGAGCAGGGCCTGGTCCTGTGCTGCTCCAGTCTGGACAGTTGCTCTCTTTAACTCAAACCATAAAAAGCTCAGTATGGCTTTGTCCAAGTGGGTCCCAGGATGGTGTTAACACCACCACATCCTTAAAGATGCAAGTGGTGTCAATTTAATCATTATACTGTATTTCCACAACAGATGTTGACATTTCACTATTGTCCCAGAATTAAATGTCAAGTTATTCGTGTTCAGAGTTACTGCTGGAATGTTCAGGGGTTCCATCTGCAGCTGTATTTAGAGGCTGCCTGCCTGCTAAGGCAGCATTTCCAAGCAGGTTTTACATGGGCTGCGGTGAGTTCATGTGAGTACCAGAGAGCTGCCCGGGTTAATTAATTCCCTTTCCACACATTATAGCCTAGAGAAGCAGGGCAGCTGGAGTGGGAGGTTTTCTTTGAAGATATTGGTAATTTTGCACATTGTGGGACCAACTTTCATATTTCTGCTTTTGTTGCAACCTGGAAAACAGAAGCAGCATTCAAGAATCAGCTGAAGGTGGATGTGAATACTCCAACCACTACAGATACGTGATTAATCCGTAACAATTCATAACCCAAAATCCAGAGCAGAAACACTGGCACAGTTTTTAACTTTGCACTTCTCACTGCTTATGAGAAATCTCCAGCTATGCCTCTGAAGCCGCTTTCTGTGCCCTTGGCAGCTATTGAAACACCTCACCTTCATTTGAGGGGTGAGGTAAATATCTCCGTGCATCACCGAGCCGATGCGAGTGCCACGTGCTCTGTATCTGATGACTAGTGCCTCAAACCATCTCATCAGAGGCAAACTCTTCTTTGCTCAGCTGTGGAATGTTGTTTCTGAGCATCTTGCCCTGCTGCCTGGTTCAGGGGTAAGTGCCACCAAGGGATTTGGGGAAGACAGCAGGGACAGAGGAGATTTCTTTTGTACAGCCCCATATCTGCTCAGCTCCTGGCACTGTGAGAGAGGAACTGCACTGGGTGGCTTCAGGTGGCCCCAGCAATGGCAAAGCTGGGGATTTAGGGGAACCTAAGGTGCAGGTGATGTTAATGCCATGCTTGACAGCTTTAGCTGCTGTTCATGTGCATAGCCTGTGGCTTGACAGCCTAAAACACAAATATATTTCCTGCTAGGGCTATCAGCTATATGCATCCTGTGCCTCTCTGGGGAGAAACCCTGGGGGTAGAGGGGCAGCTGAGATGTGGCTGGAGCCACTGGTTTGCAGGACATGTGTAGCAGAAGAAGGAGGGTTGTGTTTTGGAGGGTTGTAGGAAGGAAGGGAGGAGGGAGAGAAGGAGGCAGGCAACCCCCAAGGTCTCCACCTTGTAGCATTTTCAGATTGACTCTGGATGCCTCCAGACCAACACAAATGGGTGAGGGACAGATGTGCAACAGGAGGCAATCTGAAATTGTGGTGACAGGAGGGCAGATAACTCACCCAGTACTTGTGATCTGGTAGACGATGGATTAATGTCTCTTCAAACAAAGGCCTCAGGTGATTGCAAATATTTCCAGAAAAGAGACAGACCACCTGGTCTCAGCCAACAGTGCCATGAAATTGCAGCTTGGGCAGCTCACACCAGACATGATCTGGGCCACAGAGCCACCTTTTAGGTGACAAAGCAGAAAATGTCCATTTGGTTTTTTTTGTGTGGCAGCTTGCAGGGAGTGTGCCATTTTCAGCTCTCTGAGGGATTGTTGAGATTATCAGTCAGAAGCTCAGACAGCCCCTTTTTCTGGAGAGTCTGGAAATGAAAAAAGAAGGGTAATAAGAAATAATTTGAGGAGGTTTTATTATTATTGCATTTAGTGGTAGGGTTGTTTCTTTAATGCTTTATGTGGTTTTTTTTTTCCCACTCTAAATAGGTGAGCTGATATTACATAGTAAAAAGCTATTAGTTTTCTCAAAAGATTGTCAATTTTCTTTCTAAATTGCTAAATTAAATTTTCTCTTTTATGGGAATGGTCTTTCATTTGTGCAAAATCCTGTGCTCAGATAGTTAGGCCAATCTCATCATGCAAGACCATTAGATGAACTAATTGGATCTTGAATATTTCTATCAGGAATATCTAATAAATGTGAAAATCCATTTGGAAATAAAGATGTCATCTTCATCTTCTCAGAACCTTGGAGATTTCTGGTGTTGCAGTTGCAGCCTGAGCACAGCCAGTGGGAATTAGCTGCTTTGTCAAAGCCTTTTTCCAAGGTAGGAACCTGACCATCTTCATGATTTTAACAAGCTGTTAAGGATGCAGTTTCTCCAGGGTATTTAATCGATGCCAAGATTACACACAGGAAGACACAGGGACATCTCTGGCACTGCCCATTTGGGCTGTCACCCAGGAAGGTGTGAGGGTGACCTCTGTGTGGTCACTGCTGATCCTCTTCAGTGGACTTATGCATTTATCTCCTCGCTGTCCCAGTAAAGCAGAGTGAAACCATTACCCCGTGTTGGAAGTGGAGAGGTGTGGGAGTCAGGCAGTGAAGGAGCTCCCAAGGTTGTCTGGTCTGGAGGCGTCTGAGTGGAGCTTCTGCACTCCTAAATCCCAGCACTTCAAAGTTCACCTCTGCTTGGTCTTCCCTCCTGCTGATGCTTAAGGGATTGGCACAAGACTGTCAGTGACTCCTTTTGTACTCAAGGTTTTATCTTCCAAGAGTCCTGGCTGGATTCAGCCAGGGGTTTGCAGACAGGGCTGCTTTTAATGGCATTGCTTTGCAGTTTGGAGTTGTCATTTTGTGGATAGGGGTTCCAAAGGGTTGGATGCTGCTGGCTCATGTGCAGGGTGTTGGAGCTGTGCTGGCAGTGGGAGCTCTCTGTGACAGGATTCCTGTCCTGTGAGTGAGGATAGATCTGTGTTCCCTTGGCAATGCCTGGTCTGGCAGAAACTCTGCAGAACAGAGTGAACTTTTTGTGCATTTGCAAGGTGCTTGGACTGACAAGTGTGCTTGTATTGGCTCAGCGCTTTGTATCACACAAAAATGAGGTATTTTGCTCTTCTTGCTGAATCAGAGTCTTGCTTTCCAGTGGAAGCTAAACCAAAGCCACCCACACTCACTTTGTGAGTACTAAATACTGCTGACTGACAGCAATTCTCATTTGTGAGAGCAGTTTCTAATAGAGCCAGGCCTCTTCCTCCCAAAGATCTTCCTTCTTATTCTTTCCGAGGTCACTAATGGTAAAAAATCCCCAAAGGCCATGGTAAGACCTGAAAGCTACTTGCTCCATGCTGCCAAAATCAGCAGGACATTTACTGCTGGCCTTAAAGAAGGTGCAGCAAGAGAAAAGGGGGTAAGGGGAGGTAAAGTCACTCAGCTCTAAGCATGTATTGTTTAAATTATTCACTCTTCTAAACCAGACCATTGAATAATGCAGTGTGGGCAGATTTATTTCTGAATGCTTGCACTTAGGCTGAGGTTAAAATGATGTCCTAAAATGCCACTTGCACTTGGGTTCCTCTGGAGATGTCCCCCAGGCAGGGCCTTAGTCCCTACTCTTCTCACTTGTGTTTTATGGTTCTGGATCCTGTGTTAGGTACAGTCAGGTCCAAGCCCTGCCCAGTCAGGTTCCCCACACCTCCAGTACCAGGAGAGTGATTTCAACAACCCCAAAGCACTAAAAATAACAAGCTTGGGCTTGTTTCTATTTTCTTTTTCCATTGCTGGCCAAGCTCTCTGGAGTAATTTGTCAACAGCTTTGTTCCTTCTTCATTAATGAGAAGTTTTGACCTAATTGCACTTATCCCTGAGTTTATGGAAAACCTTTGAAGTGCCCTAGTGCCCTACACCAGTCACAGCATGGAGAAGTGGATGGAGCACAATAACTTGTTCTCCCTTTCTTTCCTATCCTGTTCCTGTAACATGCTCACACATGATTTCTGTATTTGGTTAGAATTTCTACTTGAGACACTCATAGTTTAGGTGGGTTTTGCAGTCTTATTTAAAGGACAAGGGGAATCAGAAGAAAATACCTCTGCATCACACTTACATGCTTCTCAATTTCTGCTTTATGTTTAATAGTAATAACATAAACCAAATCCCTGAAGAACTGTTTGAGAGGTTTGACATTTATGCATTGTGTGCAGGAATGATTTAGCATTTAAAAACAAAATAAATCTCTCTGTGTAAGGTGGTTCATTATTCTAACTGATTGGGAATGAGACAAATGTGAACACTTAGTGAGGCTCCTTTTAAAACAAAACTTCCCTTCTGTCGATGAACTGTCCTCCTCTACAGAGCAGTGAAACCTGCCTGAGCGTCCAGCAGGATAATTAGTTATTCTTTGGGAAATGCCTTCAAATGCACCAGTGTTAAATCATACTGGGTTCTTTTATTAAATTAGTATTTGGCTTGTGCAAGAAGGATGCGATCTTAACAGCCAAGCCCTCTGAGATCTATTAATATCCTCACAGATGAAAGTGAGGATGATTATTCTGAAAAGCTTGAGGTGTGCTGAGCACTGAGTCTGGCCATCCAGGATGGGATGGCTTCTTGGGCAGCTGCTGCTGGCATCACCTCTGGAAGGATCAGGTCATGAATGCAGCTGACAAAAAATAGTCAGTGCAAGGTTGTGGTCTCCCAGGGGGATGGGCTGGAGCAGGGATGAATGACGAGGGAGCTGCTGATGGCAAAGGACAACTCTGCACACCTTGTGGAACCCTGACCTCCCAGGCAGAGAAGGGTTCTGGGACGCAGACATTACATCTGTGACAGGAGACCCGGAGCAGGAAAAGCCCCAACAGGCCAAAAGAGCCCCTGGGAGCAGGAGGTGTCTGCAGCAGAGGGGAAGAACTGTGCTGTGCCCCATCGCAAGGAGAGCGTGCACCTGGGGAACATCAGGCACTTCTCTTCTGCAGAATGAGGGTCACAAAACCCCAGGGACTTGGTGGGTACTTGGAGAAAGTGGCTGTAGAAAAAGAAATTCCTTTGGTTTGCATTTTTTTCTCCTTGCCATGGAGTGCAGTGACCTTTCCTTAATGAGAGAGAAGAAGCCTGAGAGGGAGGGAGGGGGAGGAAGAAGATGCTGCGGGGGAAATGTCAACCAGCAGAGGTGGTGTCTGTCCTGCTGCACAGTGGCTGAGCACCTCAGTAGGCCACTGGCAGTCCCAGAGCCGCCCTGCCTGGGATGGAGACTCTTTGTGCTGCTCCACATTCCTTTGTTCCAGGGCTATCTCCCTTGCCAGGACTTGGTGTTGCTGGGACTGCTCCAAATCCATTGGCTCCAGCAATGACTCCTGATCCATGTTGGTGAGGGAGAGGAACTCTCTGCCCCGACAATTTATTGAATTATTGGGTATAAAAGCTGACACTGGGTCATCCATTTGCTCCTTTACCCACAGAATGGTGTTTGAGGAGCAGTCTAACACTTCTGATACCTTTGGAAGTGCCTCATTACCATGCGACTGGAGACAGCTTCTGCATGAGCCCAGCAGAAATAGTCCTCTATTATGTCTCTTCATAGAGTTTTTGCATATAATATTAAGCATTAAAATAATTTAATAAGGCATAAATCAAGTTTTACTGTAGTGCCACTGCACAGGAAAAAAGCACTTCTGGAATTGCACCTGAATACATCGTGGCCTTCTTTGGAGTGGGAACAATTTATATATTCAATATAACTTCCATTGGTTCTGCTGTAAATCCCATCTCACAGCTGTGTGCTCTCCTCACTGTACCATGGGACTTTGTGAGTGTGTGCAGCCCCACAGCTCTTACTTGGGGCTGTCTGGTCAGCCTGGACTGCAAAGGTCCAGTCTGGCTCTGCCCTCTGACCCTGCACTGTGCACATCACCTCTGCTCCAGCAGCTCCAGAGCTTGTGTTGTGCTGTTGAGCCTGTGCAGGGACTGGGAGTGCTGCATCTCCCTGGAGTTATAAACAGAGCGGCCCCTGTGCCTCCCCTGAAGCTGTCAGGCTGCTCCCACTGTGTGGAGCTGATCCACAGCTCTGTGATCTTAAATCCCAGCTCTCTGTGTGACTGGAGTGCCTGTGGTGTGGCAGCCCTGGGCTGGTAATTGTCAGCAGTGGTTTATTTCCATAGGTGAATGCTCTAGGCTGATCCCTTCTGGGCTGGCTCCTGGCGATGTCTCTTCTGTTGATTAATCACCAGGAGATGATAAATGAAAATATCAGCTTGAGAAACGCCTGCTCTGTGCTCCCAGCAGTGGCAGCAGTGCATGGTGAATAGTTTTCTCCCATCTCTTCTGTTTGATTCTCTCTGCAGAGCTGAGTCTCAAGTCATTCTCGCGCACTCAGGAGCTTTGCCAGTGTTCAGCCCCCCTCCCTGGGTGCTGGAGAAGAGCAGAGTGCTGCAGCTTGGGCAGTGGTGAGGAGTGCTGTGAGCATCCTTCCTCCCCGAAGGCTGCATCCCACCATCAGTGTGGCCCTAACTCCAGCACACTGCATGTCTCATCCTTTTCTGCTCTGCTTTGGGTTCTCCAGAGATGGAGAGTGTGTGGAGGAGCTTTTGAGCCACACCGACTGTTTCTGTGCACTTTTAATTTTACAGAAGATGCAAAATCCTTCAGGTGACTGTATGGTTAGCTACACAGCCAGCTGCCCCCTGCAAAACCTGTGCCTCATCCACAGTTAAGAGCTCGTTTGGAAAAGTTTGGATCTGGATGGGAGTTTATCCCATGAAATATTCTGTAATTTTGTGTCCTTTAACAAGAGAGAAGACTTATCAAACCCTTTGTAAACAAAGAGGAGGTCTCTAGGACTGGAGTGCAGAGATTTTCCAAGGCTCTGAGAGACATTTCTGATGTGTGACTGAAACCAGTACATATTTGGAAAAAAGTTCTAGGTCTGAAGTATCTCATTTTGGACAGGGAAAGTGATTTGTCTGTGCATTCTTGATGTACAGCCCTATTGGCATCTGCAGTGTCTTTAAGTGATGTATCTCTCTGAAGGCTTCACTGCTTCTGCTGTGTGATCTGCTCCCAACAAACTCCAGAGAGCGGGTGATTTATCAGCCACTGCTTTTTAGGGTGAGGAAAAGGCTAATGCTTTATGGATCTATCAGCATTCCTGTATGGCACACAGAATACAATATCCTGCCAAAGCGGGGAGGGATGTCTGCTACCTGGCAATCCATCATTTCTCCCAGTGCCCCATGGCAAATGCACTTTTCTTTTTTCCATCAGGCTATGTGCGAGTACTGTTATATAGTGAAGAGCTTCTCCCTTCTCCTCCTCCACAAACGGTTATGAAAATCTGAGAGAGCAACTTCTGAAGGGTGCAGAAAAAGATGGGAAGGGTCATTTTGGCAGGGAGAAGACGTCATTGCCTGCAGCTCCTGGTTCTAGCAAGACCTACAAGACCTCAAGCGGTGCAGCTGTGCCATGGACAGCACAACAGGAGCACAGCAGGGATGAGAAATCCAGGCCAAACACACCCATGTAGACTGCCAGGTACATGCCAAAACCACACAGATGTGCCAACAGATGCTCCTGGATTTTCCTTTCTCCTTTGCCCCTATAGTGATTTCCTCTGTTACAGGCATGGCTCAACTGACCTTGTCCCCATGGAGCTCATTCCGCCAATCCACAGAGTAAGTGAAATGTGTTTATAACCTGCTGAGCATCTACTGGGGAGTATGAATCCCTCTCCTACATCTCTCCTTGGTGTTTTAATTGATTCGGGGTTTTCCCAGTGGAGAACTTCATAAGAGCATTTGATAAAATCAGCTACACATGATCCTGCCTCTCATTACTCACAGGCTTGAGGCAGGTAGATGATTAAGTGAATTTTTTACAGTGTGAGCAGTTGTAACAAGGGAAATTATCATCCTGGATATGAGACAATGACTTGGCTCTTACTACATCTGCTGGCAGACAACTAATCCAGTGACTTTGCATCTGATCTTGGAGCAAGACTTCTGCTTTCTCCTCCAGGACAAACCTGCATTTGCTACCCTCACATTAAAAGGACAAGCCATATGGATGTGCCTGTGCTCAGGAAAATAGCTTCTGGTCCTCTTGGGGCTGATGTTACAGTCCTGATGGAAGTCAGAGAGTTGGCAGTTGTCATCTTGGGAATGATTCTGCGGACACTGTAGGGGGAGAGTATCCTTTGGGCTTGGGGCTGGAGGTGGTATAGAACATGACAGTATAGTGCGTCCATGGATGAGATGGGATTCACCCCTTATTTCTATTTAGCTGCATCCTAGACTTCATTACCCAAAGAAAAGTGAGTAATGCTGGAGGGAAAATGAGTTTCCATTAGGGAAAGTTTCCAGTTAAAATGTGAGTTCTTTTTCTTCCTGCCAGCAGATTTTGGGTACAACTCAGAAGAATGACCAAAAGAAAGAGCTGCCACTTGGCTTTGTTGCATGTTTCTAGAAGCTTTAACTTGCTTTTGACACATCTTTTTGTTGATAAATATACTTTATTTTTGCAGGGAGTCACTGTCAAGATAATGTCAGATCCCACTGTGAAGCCAGATCCAGTAAAGAGCAGTAATGTTGTTTTCTAATTTATTAGAAATCCTAAAGCACTTCCTCAACTGAGCAGAGATACCTAAATAGCACCTATTTGGCACTGGGTGTAATTCTTTGCTCTAATGGCATGCTTGACAATATCTGTGTACTTACCTGCAGCAGCACAAGCCTCCTGTACTTAAATGAAATACACACAGCAGGTTTGAAGATGAACACAGGAGATGCTTGAATGCCTTTTAGACAACTGCAATTCAGGCCATAAACATAATATAGATTGCAATATTGTATATAAAGGAGCGCTTCAAATACCAGCCTTTGTGTTCTGCAATTCAGTCCAATTGATTCCTGACCTAACGCAATGCTGTACCCGAAACTGTTGCATAAACATAACAAATCCATCACCAAATCAATGAAGGAGATGCAGAAGAGATGTGGTGGCTATCTGGTGTGATGTGGCTCACATCAGCCGCAGCCTGTGTGCTGGTACTCCATGTAAGGCACCAGGAGAAATGAAAATGGGTAAAGGATGGCTCCTCATCCCTATCACCGAGCACATGCCCGCCCTTTGCTCTGCTGAAATCCGGCACAATTTGCATTATGGAGCACCTGAACTTCCGAACAAAATGAAATTTCTAGATTTCTCTGAATTCCTGCAAAGCGGGACCTTTTGCTGCCTGGTTAATGGGAATTTTGTCAGTCATGCTTACTAGGAACAATAAAGGGATAATAAATAGTGCAGTCTGTGGACAGCAACAGGCTCCGACAATCCATTAACCAACGAGACGTGTTGCACATTCCAGCTTATTAGACGCATATCCATAATATATTTTAACAATCTCTCCCTGGCAGGCATTTTCCTAGAACAAATACACAGTTTGGACTTCCATTTTTCACCCCTGTTCAAAATTTCAAAGTGAAAAACAGCTGGTAGTGAGCCATTAGCAATAATTTGATCCTGCATTTGCGCTGGAAATTTTAAATAGATTTTTCTTCTGTTCTTCTGCTTGTACTTGCTCCGTCATTGTTTTTCTGTGCATGGTGCAGGCTGGGGGCGAGCAGTGAGGAGACTGCCTGGGCAAACACTAATCTGGCAGTTTTTCATACACGACCCTTGCTGTTTTAAATAGAGCCTTTCCTCACCCCACCTTCTTGCTTCCCACTTTGTGCGGCTGCTTGCTGAGTGATGAGCAGCGTGGGCCCCTTCCAGCTGATGGTGCAATGTTGGCATTTAGGGTTTTTTGCTGGTGAGATGGAACTGCAATGTCATTTCAGCTGGGGGTCACAAGAGCTGACCAGGCCTGTGAGCCTCCAGGGGAGCTTCAGCTCAGTGAGCGAGGTGTTCCCAACAACTCCATCTAGAAACTGGTGCAGAAATGGTCTTGCTGGAGGAATACAACCTGCTCATGCAAAGCTGCCTGTTTCCAGGGCAGCTCCTCTGGTGATTTGTCCTGTGCATACCCGACAGCACCCCAGACCTGAGACACTCCTGGGCATTTTGGAGACTGGGCTATCCAGACTTCAGTGCTGCCCCAAGTGGGGCTCTGTGATGCTTACGGCCCTGCACTCAGCACCACTCCGCCCTCGTGGCAGTTTCGAGTGAGTCCCACGCAGTCCCTCAGCCTTACGGGAAGGAATGGGAAGGGCCGAGTGCAGTGTGTGGAACTTCGCTTTCCATGCAGCCCCAGCCGGAGCTGGCGAGAGCTTAAGAGACGCTCTATTCACTCGCGGTGCAGCGCTGTGAACTCATGCAACACGCGCAAAAAAGGGACCGCGGATCCCACGTCCCACGCCAGGTGCACGCTGAGCGGCGTCTGAACCGCACAGGCAGCGAGCGAGGGGGCACCGGGGGCAGCGCTCAGAGCGGTGTGAGCCGCGGAGGCTGTGCCGGTGCCGGTGCCGGGATTGGTGCTGGGATTAGTGTCGGTGCCGGTGCCGGTATTGGTGCTGGGATTAGGATTGGTGCCGGTGCCGGTCCCGGGGTTGGTGCTGGGTTTGGTGCTGGGATTGGTGTCAGTGTCGGTGCCGGTGCCGGTGTCCGGCGGGAGGGCGCGCACAGGTGCGGGGCGGGGCGGGGCGGGGCGTGGCGGGGGCGTGGCGTGGCAGCCCCGCGGGGCCCAATGAGCGGCGGGGCGGGGCCGCGCGCGGGCCGAGTTTCCCGCGGGCGGGGCGCGGGCACCAATCAGCGCCGGGCCGGGGCGGCGCGCGCGGGGCCGGGACCGGCGCCCCGGGAGCGCCGCGCGAGGCGCGGGGCCGTGCTCGGCTCCGCTCCGCTGCTCCCGGTCCCGGCGCGTCCCGGCACGGCGGGCATGCCCGCTGGCAGCGCCTAGAGGAGCGCCCCGGTGGCCCGGGAGGATGTCGGGGAGCGGCGGAGTGCTGCTGCCGCTGCTGGCGGCCGCGCTGCTCGGTGCCGCGGGAGCCGCGCAGCCGGCGGGGGAAGCCGCTTGCCGCCCGGTCCGCGCCGCCTTCCAGGTGCTGCAGCCCGGAGCCAAGTGGGTACCCGAGAGCCCCGTGCCAGGTGAGAACACCCTCCCCGTGGTGTCCGGCCGGCCGTCATCGTTTCCCCGGGGTTCGCCCGGGGCCGTTCGGGTGCGGGACGAAGCGGCTGCAGCACCTCGGGCCGGGGCCGCGGGCGAGGTTCGCTGTGCGGCTGCGGAGCCGGGTGCGGGCTGCCCCTCTCCCGAGGGGAGCTGCTCTGCCCCGGCGGCAGGGGCTGCCGGCCGCTCGGCGCCTCGGATGCGGGGATAACACGGGGCGCCTCGGATGCGGGGATAACACGGGGCGCCTCGGATGCGGGGATAACACGGGGCGCCTCGGATGCGGGGATAACACGGGGCGCCTCGGATGCGGGGATAACACGGGGCGCCTCGGATGCGGGGATAACACGGGGCGCCTCGGATGCGGGGATAACACGGGGCGCCTCGGATGCGGGGATAACACGGAGCCCGTGACTACGTTGCGGTCGTGGGAACCCGCTGGAGAGCGGGTCTCTATTGCGCTGGGTTTGTCCGGGGGGTTTCTCACCCCGGGTGGCCGGGACGAGTTCGAGCTGTCGGGTGGAGCCGCGGCGCTGCCGGAGGGACCGTCCGGCCCCGTCCTCGCATGCCGCTGTCGGGGGTCCGGTGCGAGGTCCCCGGGAGCTCCCGGTGTCACCGCCGGCGAGCGGAGGCTCCGCGCACCCGTCACGTCTCTGCAGTCCCGGGTCCGCCGGCGCCGCTTTCCACAGTGCCACGTGTGCCAGGGTGCGAGGCAATCCCGCTCTGTGGGATGCTCCGAGAGCATCCAAACCCTCATCCCAGCCTGAGCCCGGGGGCTGCCGCAGCTCCAGAGGATGGGCTGGAAGGAGACACGGCGGCATTCCCCGGGCTGTGCGGGTACCCTGCGGAGTGCGAGGGTGCGGTGGGAGTCTGTGATAGGTCTGGGAGAGGTGTTATTCTGCTCTGCGGTTCCCATTACAGGTGGCTAGCGGGGTGGTACGGCGCCAAAGCTCACCACCTACGCCCTGCAAGGCTGCCTTCTGTTTATATGCCTCATTCCTATTTTAAAATGTGAGTGAAACGCTTGAATTGCTTGCCTTTTACAGGTTCTTTTGCAGCTTTTTGGGAATGTCGGGTGCCCCAGGTGGGTGGCTGTGTGCTGGAGTGTGCCGTACACAACCTGATCAGTTTTGATGGCTGCGTTACGGAGCTGCCTGGGGAGCTCGGTGCTGTTGTGTTGGGTTCAACATGCAGTGGAGAACGCCTGCCCTGAAAAGCTCATGATCAAAGTATGAAAAGGAAGAGATAGCAGGCAAATGTGACAGGCAGGGGAGGTGCAATGAGATCATCGCCAGCGGTGGCTGCTTTTTAATAACGATGTGTTGAGTTACGTTTCTTGCATTCGGTGTCGCACAGGCCAGAAACACAGGAGTTCCTTCAGCAGTGATCTGCTGCAGCACAGGGGAGGAAGGGAGGAAATGGGGTGCCTGGAGCTGGGACTGCAAGGTGCTGTGGCTGCTGGTGCAAATCCCAAGTCTTTTGGTCTGTAGGACTGCGGCAATGCCTCAGCTTATCAAGAGCTGTGACAGGTATGAGGCTGGTTTAGACATAAGTTCTGGTGAGAGTGTACCTTTCCTATCCCTACCTGTCCTTACTTTCTCTTCTTATATAAATTTTGACACTTAATGGTCCTTTCATAGCAGCTGCAGGAACAGCATCTCCTCTCTCTCTGTCCCACAGGGCCTTGGTCTCCTGGTCAGTAAAGAAGTGGCACTGTAAATACTTACCAGTGGAATGTTTGCGTGGAGACTTGCAGGAAAGGGAAAGAGCTGCACTTACCACCACTGAATTGACAAATTCTGTTTGCCAGAAGGAAGGAAGGATGTTTCTTTAAAAGTCAGTCAGAGTCTTGCTTTGATTCCTAAGTAACTTTGCTGTGTGTGTTTTTACACGCTCCAGGGAGGTGATGGAAGGATGGATGGGCAGGTTCCTGGAGAATGATTCCCGTTGTACTGGGGGGCTGCTGGGGCTGCCAGGCACCAATGTGAAAGGAGAAAGCAGTAGCATTCCTCTGGCCTGGCCTGGCTCTGGTTGCAGTGAGTGTTTTTGCCCTGGCATCTTCCCTTCCCAGCAGTGTTCATGTTGCTGGGGTTCCTCAGTTGTGTTCCCACTCCCCTGTGAGCCCCAGCTGCATCCCTGATAGTCAGGGGGAGTAAGGAGCCCTCTGCCTCTCTGCAGAGCCTGTGGGCAGCTGGATCAATACCTCGTAACAGGGCTGGTGTTTCAAGTGAATGCTTCCAGCTTGTTACGATGATAAAGTTCCCACATATCAAATCGAAAGTGGATTTTACATTTGCCTAAGTACATAAACTTGATCATAATTAAAGCAATGACTGCTAGCTTATACCTTGGATCTGGCCCATCTTGCATGACTCTGTGTGGTAATTACACTTCAGAGCACTTGCTTCTCATAGTAGCAGCTGCATAAATCTCTGTAATAGGGGAACATCACTCAAGGACTATTTTCCAGGCATCTGTTTATTGCTTTTCTTCCTTTCATACATCTGTCAATTAAAAAAAAGTTTTGGAGTTCTCAGACACAAATCACCATGGAATCAATTCTGAGAACCTTTCTCTGTGGGTCGCACCACCCTGGAGAAGCTGAAGCTAAACAACTTATTTAAAACGTGGATTTTTATTTTTTTTTTACACAAACGGAAAACAATTGTTTCTGAAGTTCCATTTTGCATTATGAGCAGTCACTGCTGAAGGAGTAAGTAGTGGAAACGCTGCTGAGTTGCAACACACCCAGGAGAAAAGTCCCACAGCTCAGTTTTGCTGCATCAGTGGTGTGTGGGCTGGAGGGACACTGGCACAGCATGCTCTGTAGGAGAGCTCTGGAGTAGACAGAGACCACACTTCTAATTAAAAAAAGAACCAAAAAAAAAGGCAATCCTGTTAAATGTGAGGGAGGTGTCATGCTGTTTTGTGGGCGGTATTGATGTTCTGGGAGTAATTCTAGCTGCAGGCGTGCACCAGGCAGTGAGAAACTTGGTCTCCTCTGGTCCTGCAGTCTGGGGACCAGGTTTTTGTCACTCTGGAGCATGCTTTGGCCTGCTTAGTGGTGGGGGAACAGCATAGCCTAAACTACTGTCAGCTGTGGCTGACTGTTCCGAGAGGTGGGAGGCTGTAATTCGTGGCAGCATCTCAACTGGAGCTGAATCAGAGACCTTGTGCTGGAGAGGAGTGAAGGCAGGGTGATGGGAAAGTGCTTTTCCTGGGGTTTGATGATGATGAAGCTGAATGCCAGCTCCTGAGCCAGCCTGGGGTTCTCTGCTGGGGTATCTTCATGCTCAGTAGTAACCAAATTCTCTTTATCCTATGTTGCTTGTCTTGGTTTCCTTCTTCCATATATCTTTTCTCTGCATCATTTTGCCTATCAATAAAAAGCAGCTTGAATTTCCATTTCTCCTGGTCTGTTTTTCTCTCCTCTTTGCCATTTGGGTTTCTCTATTGGTGGTGATGCTCCAGGTTATTGGGCTGGTGCCTGCGGCTAGAGGGGAAGGGGTGAGGTGGTGCCTTGGCAGGATTGGACAGGGGATGGATGTCTCTGCTCTGGGACAATGGAAAACTGAGGAATATTTATCTTGACGGAAATATCTATTGGCAAGTCTGTTTTCCTTCTCCCTCAGCAAAGTGTTATTTCCAGCTTTTTGTTCGTTTTCTTTGATGGAAGCAAATATGGATTCACCCTAAGAAAATAGGAGATTAACCTTTTGGAGTTGAGGTGTAATGCTTTACAAGTGGCTGGCTGAGCATGTTAAGCTTTCTTCTCTCTCTTTTTTTTTTTTTTCTTGGCAGTTGCTGTGTGCCAATATACGGTTTAAAAATAAAAAAAATCCCAACTCTTCCTGCTGGTCTTGATGTGTCTTTGCTCATGAGCTGGTTCCCTTTGTACTCCTGCTCTTTTATTCTGTTTTTCCTGAGTGGGACTAATGATGCTCCTCCCTGTGCAGCCTTTCCATTTAGCTTAGCACGGTAGTTTAAAAGCTTAGTTTACTAGATAATTGAGTTTTCTGTTCTTAATTATTTCAGGCCTGCAAGTTGCTCTCTTGATAGTTAAGAGAGCAGGAGCAGAACCCTAAAATTTAGTAACCTCCCCAGGCAGTGGTTTTATAGTGAGATCATTAATTTTATTTTTTTTTTCCCAGGGGTTAACTTTAACAACATCCTGAACAGTGTTCTTCCCAGTCTTTGGAATGGCTGTGGGATGTTGTGCATGTGAGTGTAACAAATCTGTGTGGGGAGTGGGTGCCCAAAATTAACTCTATTGATGACAGTGTTGATCCATTTGTAGGTTTTGTTAGAAGGAAAGTTTTACTCTGTAAAAGCAATTTTTTTCACTGTAATGTCTTTGTTTAAAAGATGTGTTTTTATAGGGTGTTAGATTTGCATGAGAATCATCTGGCCAACATTGTAAGACCAGGAGAGGAGTCCAGAGTCAGATGGCCTTGTGAAACGCAAGATGGAATAGAAAATAAAGGATAATTAAGCAATAATAAATATCCCATGTACTACTCATGCTATTCCAACTTAAATCACCTATTGAATGAGGTTGGTTTATAATTTGTATCTATTTAATTAGATTTATAAAGATCGGCATTGAATCTGGGTTCTAAACAGTTGCATTTCCTTTTCCTCCCCCTAAATGCTGAGCATTAATAGGCACCGACAGATGTATGAGCCCCATATCACACAATTTAAAAGGTTCTTAATAAAAAGTATTGAAAAAGCTGGGGGAAAATCCGCTATATTTAAATGTTGAGTCACTGCTTTTATCTGTTTAAAGCATGATGCTGGTTGTAAAACAATTGGAGGCGGGAAATTGATCCAAACCAGCATATTTCTTGTGGGTAATATTACCAAACTGGTGAGTTGGGAGGGTGGGAGGAACTCCTATGACACTTCCAGACTGCAGAAGGCGAAGGTGCCACTGCATGGGGTAGCAGAGCCCCCTCACATGGGGAGGAGGCTGCAGGAATGTGGTGTTAAGCAGAGACAGGTTCTTATTTTGGCAGTGCCTGGGGTAAATTTGGGGGGAATGTTAATCTGATTTAAATTGTCATTGGATCTGGGTGGGAAGGCTTGTGTGCCCCAGCGTGCACAGCTTGTCTGCCTGTATCTGATGACAGGGTTGAAGCTATCCTGGGATGCATAAAATCAAAGGAAAATCCTTCAGCCTTGTGAAGGAGTCCACAACTCCCCACAGATGATCTTGAAGGTTTTTATTTTTGACATTTAATCCACAGAAATTATTTTCACTTCTGCTGTACTAACCACCTATCTGCGGGAATAATTGTACATCAAAGTCAAATGCAGTGGTTTAAATTCACTGCTACCCAGCCATCAGTAAAAATTCCCTGTCAGGAGGAGGAAGACGCAGGGTGCTACTGAAATTAGTGCAGCTTTAGAGTTTATTTCTGTCAGCTGGGAGCGTATGTGGAATTGCTGGAGCATTTACACTGCTGCTCCCCAAGATGGCATAAATGGCACAGCTCTGATGGTGCCTGGCATTCCTGCACCCATGGAAAGGGCTGCAGCCAGTGCCTTCTCATCCATGGGAGCTGGGTGTCAGGAGGGTCAGGCTGCTGTGCTTGGCATCTCATCATCTCACTGATCTCGCACAGATTGGTATGTGAGCATCCAAATGCAATTTAATAAAACGGCTGCAGTAATTTGAGGGACGCTTTCTTTCTGAAAATGAGTTTGTAGTGATTTATAGCAGAAGGAGAAGGTTGTTTGCAAGGGCTGAGACTGGCATTACAAGGTGTAATGGCTTGAAACTTTAAGAAAAAGGGGTTGTGTAGGTTGGGAGATAAAAACAGTCTTAACAGTAAAGGGCCATTAGGCAGCGGAATGGGCTTTGCTATCTCACAAGCTGGAGTATGGCTGGAGGTGTTTGTGTTAGATAAAATGCTGAGAGGGGGTGGATTGGGAGGCAGAGGTACGATTCCATGACTCACAGGACCTTTTCCAGTGCATTTTTTTGGAGTCAGAAACGTGTGGCACCCTAGTTCGTTTATTGCTGGTGTCTGGTCCGTGGGCTTGCTGAGTGTTCCCAGGCGTTCGTGTCCCTGCATCCTTCACACTTCCAGGGCCTGTGTGGTCTGCACAGCCCCTGGCCCTGGGGGTGCTGCAGCTTGACTCCAGAAGAGGCTCCTTCAAGCAATGGCATGGAAAAAACCCCAAATACAGTTGCAGGTCAAAAGCTTTGTTTCTGTTTCATCTGTGTGAGAGTGGGGTGGGTTAGTGGCTCCTGGCATTGAGACCTCCCATCCTTACTTCTCCTATGGGACTTGGGAGTGTTTGAGCCAGCCCACCATCTGGGAAAGCCATGCACAGAAAAGGGCTGGAGGATGGGAGTCAGGCCTCCATTCCCCATCCCTCTGTACCAACACTGTGCCAAGAAGGACCTTGTCCTTGGTACCTTCCAAGAGCCTGCCCTGCCTGTGTTGTCCTGTTGTGTTTATCACGACGTTTCTTATTGTGTTAGTTGGCTGTCTCTGTTAAACATTTTAAGCTGAGTTAATTCCCAGGCTTTTTTTCCTCCTCCTCTGTGATTGCTCTGATACAGCATGTGTCTGTCTTTTTACTGCACAAAAATAAAGATCCATTTAAGGGGAGAAGTTGGCTTAATTGCTAAAAAGAAGGATGGGATGTGAGTAGATGACCTTGCTGCTTCCTATCCTTGGCTGTTACTTACAGAGACCTCTTAATTGCCAAGTCTCAGATTTTCTATATAGGTATTTCCATTAATCATGGAAGGATTTTTATTTCATAATTTGAAATGTGTCCTAATATAATAAATGTAGGAGGAAATAAGCTTTGTATTAAAAAGTAATTTATGGATGTATTGTAGTGTTAAAGAGACCATGCTAAGCCTTTTTGTGGTGTAAATTGAGTTGGGTTTGACTTTAAAAAAACCCTCTTTAACTTGCTGTTATATAACTGCTTCTCTCATTAACGCAGTATCTTGCTGTTATGCGGTTTTATGGTCCCTTTTATTTTTTCAGTGCATGAAATACCTGTCGATGTGCTCCTCTGGAGTGAGTGAGTTCGTGGACTGCTGAGGCTCGAGCTTTACACATTGGTGGCGCTGGCTCTGTGTCAAGGGGCTTGAGGAAGGGACTTGTGTTGGGCAATCCTGCTTTGCAGAAGGGGAAACTGAGGCAGCAGGGAGTGATGGAGCCAGGATGGGGGTTTGGACCCCTCTCTCCCCCTTTGCATGAGTTTTTTTTTTTTGCAGCAACAGCAGGGCTTGCACTGGTTAAATCTCCTTTCCCCACATGCAATGCGTGCTGTAGATGAAGTGTTTCATGTTCCTTTTCCCATGCTGTGCCAGGGGAAGGGATAGGGCTGGAGGGAGGAGGATTTCTGCTGTCGCTGCTCCTGAGCCCTGACAGCTGGTTTTCCCTTGGCACTGTGCATGACTCTTCTTCAGGAAGCACACGATTGAACTGACATTAATATTAATCCTGTTCTTCTAGACTAGGCTTGTGAAAGTGACTTTTGACACTTTCTAGTAATTAGGGAGAGAGTGGATGTGGTAAAAGACTCTTGTGAAGGAGAGAAGACAGGAACCTGAAAGGATGCATAATCCTCCCAGAGCAAAGATGTAAATTACCAAAGTAGCTTTTATTGAGGAAAAAACCCTGTGTAACCAGCAGGAAGGCGGAGTGAGGGCTGAGAGGTGTGAGGAGCCTTCACTCACTCTGTCAGGGCTCTTGGTCACTGGCCTGGGGACTGCTTCCCAATCCCAATTCTTGGCAGAGCTGAGCCTAGAAGGGAGCTGCTTTTGCTTTGGGCACGATGCAGTTTGGGTGGGAGACAATGAAATGTGGGTGCTGGATGTTCTTTGACCCTGGATAGCCATTTTTAATGGAGCTGTTGTTTGCTGTTTGTGTATCTAAGAGCAGCATCAGATTAGATGTGTTTTGCATGAGGAGAGCTATTTGCTTTGATATGAGCTTGTTGCTCTGCTTCTGTGTTTGGGGCCTCAGTTTGCTCTTAAAAGTTGATGGAAGATGAGACTTTTTTTGCTGCTGCTTCCAGCTCTTCTGTTTTATCTTCTCTTGTCTGAGCCTAGAAAGATTTCTATTTTCTTCCCCAGATTTTATTTATTTTTAGCTAACAACACTTTTCTTAAGTTGTCTACTTTCTCCATGAATAGATGCTTTGGGAATGTCAACAAAAGAAGTTTAGCGTCACTGAGCAGTGCTGGAGATGCCAGAGCAAGTGGTATCCCTCAGGCCTTTGCCTCCTGGCTTTTGCCCCATCCTGGTGAATGAGTCAAGGTGCTGCTGAAGAGGGTCTTGCCTTGTGCAGTGCTCAGAGCATCCCTCAGCATCTGTCCCTCTGCAGCAGGACATCTCCAGTGCAGCAATGGGGCCTTGTGCTTTGCCTCTTGCAATGGAGAAAGGATGGGATGGGGACACTGCTTGTGCAATTTAAAAGTCAGCTCTAAAAAGCCAAGTAAATCATTATAGTTGTGTCCTTCTGCAATTACTGTTGTTGCTGGGGATACAAAAGGGTAGAAATTGCAGGCAAATAGCACTGTTACGTTCCAAATTACTTTTAAGTCTTTATGCAAATTACAAGCCTACCCTCCTTGATGTTCTGCACGCATTGCTCTATTCACCGTCAATCCACAGCCTCAAATTCTGTCTCTGTTTTCCACCTCCCACTCCATCTTTCCTGCATGCCTGTGGCTCCTCACTGCTGTGGGCAGACAGGGGACAGCAGGGCGAGGCTCGGGGTCACTCTGCTCAGCCCCACCACATCCCTGTGTGGGAGCTGAAGCAAACACTCTGCTGGCAGGCAAGCACAGCTCTGGGGAGCCCTGCTCAGCAATCCAGGCTCTGCCTTATCTGTCCTTTCCTTTGGCCAAGCTGCTTGCTCAGGACAAATTCCAGAGATGTCATCAGTTTGCCCAAACTTTGGCTGCGGCCGTAATGATGCTTTGAGTCGGTTTCCTCTCCTAATTCCACCTCCTGCTTTTCCTGTGCCTCTCCAGGGACTGATCTGCAGGTGTGCATCCCGAAGGGCTCCTCCACGTGCTGCTCCAGGAAGATGGAGGAGAAGTACCAGGCGACCGCCCGTGGGAACATGGAGCAGCTGCTGCAGTCTGCCAGCATGGAGCTGAAATTCCTCGTCATCCAGAACGCTGCCGTCTTCCAGGGTGAGTGCTGGGGGTGCCCCAGTCACCTGCAGGAAGAGGCAGGTGACTCTTCCTCATTTCTGCTTCTCTTCCTCAGTGATGGGCAATTCAAGTGGTTGGAAGCTTTCTGTTCACTCGTTTTCATATGTTTGTAGGTGTTATGTATGCTTGTTTGTGATTGGTGATACACCTGGTTTGCTGTATTTGCTATATACAGTGGGCTCAAAGAGAAGATCCCAGCTCTGCAAGGCTGGTCTTAAATATTCCTGCAGCTGTAAGAATGAATGGAAATTTAAAGGCTAAACTTCTCGAGGTGCAAATTAAAAAAACCCAAAACTACACCCAAAAAACCAACAAACAAACAAACACCCCCCAAAAAACCCCCACAAAAACTAACAAAAACAAAACACACCAAAAAACCAAACCAAACACACACACACAAAAAAAACCCCAACCCCCCCCCCCAAAAAAAAAAAAACCCAAACCCAAAACACCTCTCCAAGAACTAAAATGTCTGCTCAAGTATCATCCTGTCTGACTCTGTCGGTCGCCAAATATGGGTTGCAGTGAGGTGATGTGGCTGTCATGTCAGTGTAATGCTCGGTGAGATCTCAGCTGTATTGTGTATTGTCATTGTCACCCACTGCACAACAAAGTTGGTTATTCTGCGGGAAAGGTGGCAGAGGCTGCTGGTTCCCAAATGTGGTCCCTGGTGCCCCACGGGATATTTGAGTGCTTGGTGCCCTGCTGTCTGGGGCAGCTCTCCTTCTAATGATAAAATGATGGTTTTGTTTGTTTGCTTGTTTTTTTATTTGCAAAATGGATCTTTAAATATTTTTTTTTTAGCGTGAATACACGCTAGTTTGTGCCACTTAAATCTGCAATCATTTTTTTTAGGGCCTTATGGTTAATGTGCGGTGAAATGATTGCTTATTTGTTGACTGCTGTCCTATTGAGGTTCCATCGTTCTGTATTAATGGTGTTTTTGCCTGTATTTAAAAAAGAAGTCATGGGCAACCAAGCATTTTTTCCCCTCATGATGATATTTTTGCAGAATAATTGATTTATTTTTGTTTATGCCTCGCTATTAGCAAGACCCGAGGCCTGCTGAAGCCAGTGAGATCAGGGCAGAGCTCTGTTCTGGGCCACAACTGGCTGATGAAGTCTAATATGTTTTTCTTCTCAGTGTAAGATCAAATGAATTGCCAAAGAGATAACAGCACATTCCCCCCACCCAGTAATTCTTAATGCAGTTACCATTAAGTTCCAACTCTAATAACCAGAATGGAGTAAAACTAATGAGAGATTGGTTTCCTAGGCATTGGAAATGTGGGCCAGTTTCAGAAATGGTGGATAACCTGGATGGAATACAAAGTGGCTGCCTCCCTCCTTCCCATTTGGTAGAAACAGCAACATTAGTTTTTATTGTGTGTGGGAATCACGCCCTGTGGAATTGCAGGTTGCTCACAGCAGTTGGGTGCTCTGGCTCTGAACTTTCTTCCACTTCTGGAGAGAGTTGAATCCATTGCTTTGATTTTATTATTTCCCCCTGGCCGCCCAACTTTTAAAAGCTGTTATTTCCACCCTGGCCCAGAGACCTGTGCAGGGTCTTTGAAGCTGAAGTTATTCTGAGAAGCCCTGGTATGTGGAATTGCCATTCATGGTAGTGGGGGGAAAAGCATTTAATTGAACAGTTTCTGACCACTTCTGCTTATTAAAAAGCTCTAAAGTGACTAAAAATCACTTGCAATCCCATTGCAGAGGAGGAATTCCTAGCTGGAACCATTGAGGAGCTCAGTCTAATTATCTTGTATGAAGTATTTTGGACTTGGAAGGACAATTCATTAGACTTCGAACAGCATTTACTTTTGTTATCTTTAAAATTAGTCTGAAAGTTTTTAGAACACTTTTTAAAACAGGTTGGTATTTTGATTGCTGCTTGCTTAAGAGTATTTTGATGGCTGCAATGCCAGAGGCTGTTCCAGCTATGGAAATTGTGCAGGATGCCCCTGGCAGGGCTGTGAGGGTACTCAGCTACTGGGGAGATGCTGGAGTGGTCAGGGAGGAGGAGCCTTTAACCACAATTGGAGCCCCAGTGGCACATGAACATCTCCTGCAGGTCCTGGGGCAGATTCCCTGTGGCTGTGGGAGCTGGGAGTGTAGGGATGAAATAGCTGGAAGCAGTGCCAGCTCTGGGATGTGCTCTGGCAGGGAAGAGAGCTCCCAATGTGTCTTGCTTTGGGTCAGACCCCCCAGTCTGGGGACCCAGTCCAGAGGATGGATAATTACACCCCTCTCCAGAGGGGAGAAATGTGTTGGTATGGAAACACAGCTCAGCCACTCATATGAAAAACACAAATGTGAAATCCTTCAGAGTTAATTTCAATATTTTTACCCTGGCATCTGAAGGGACTGCTAGTCTGACAAGGAGGATCTCACCCAGATGTTATTATTTTGCACCAAATTTAATTTCTTTCTGCTGAAGCTAGAGCAACATCTCTGCTGATAAAGATCAAGGGAAATTGTCTGGCATTTACAGGAAATCTCATCCAGGCCTATCTGTTACAATGTTCACTTAGCAAAGTTTATTAGATTATTAGTTTTAGACCCTTGGGCTTTTTCTTTATTGCAGTTAAGAAGGAAAAATCCCAACCAAAAAAAAAATCCTCTCTTCACTAAATTTAAATGGTACAATTAGCTCCTGGTCTTATCTTGCAGGCATTTTTTAAAATTATGAAGATGATTTAAGTAGTGATTTAATCTTTTGGAAACTTGCTGCGTTTGACAGTGTTAAAATGGATTGTGGCTGCCTCAACTGCAGTTAAATCTTATTCCAGGCTTTTTTTTTTTTTTTATGAGCATTTTTTTTTCGCTTTCCCCTGGCATATCCATGCTGGTGCCTGCCTGTGTGGGCAGCTCCTGGTTGGGGTTCTCAGCTCTGAAGCTGGGATGAATCCCATCACCTCAGAACTGCTCGTGTGTCTTTTGTCACCTGATATTTAGTATTGCAAAATGTTCTCATCCAAACTAACCAGTACTTAGTGCAACTCACCTGCTGGAGAGAATGGTGAGAAACTTGCCTATGGTTTATTTTCTACCATTTGCCTATGGTTTTATTTTCCCTCTTTTTCTTCTGATAATAGTTCTTTGCTTTTTTTTCAGTGGGGGAATTTCTGGCACTGCCACCATCTAGTCTTTTCCTGTTGAAACAACGACAACAAAAAAAATCCCTCAGTGAATTCTGCTGATTTCCTAAATACTAAATATGAATAGCTTAACTTTGTGAAAGGTAAACTTGAGCAGGAAGATACCAGTGTGGCTGTTCTTTGTCTCTTTCCCCTCACTAAAGAACTCTATTCCCTAGGGTTGGCTTGTGTGCATGTTTATCAGCTTGATTCCTCCTGCTTCCCAAGCTTGGGAATTTGCTTTTGAATGGTCACTTAATTTCTTGCCCTACATATTGGCCACATTGCTCTGTGGATAACAGAAAATTAAATCTCTAGCAACTTCTCACTTGCAGCTTTTGTGGTTCGTTCCCAGCAGTTCTCTGTTCAAGGGAAAAGGTGCTTGAAAAAGTGGAAAGATGGTGACACAATTAAGCACAGAAGGACCTCTGAGAGAAGCATCTGCACCCATTCTTTGTGTCAGATTTCCTGGTAAAGTGCCCCCTCCATCAAGTGAGAAGAGCAGGAGCAGGAGAGCTGACTGTGAGGGGCTGCTTCTGCACAGTGAGCTCCTGGGAAGAGCTGCTTTCAGTATTTTAAATGATTGCTCAAATAAGTGAACAGCAGGATCTCGTGCTGCCTCTCTGCAGCTTCTTCTGTTGATGCCAGTCCCATCCTGGAGGGAATTTTCCGTCCTGGAGCTGTTGGAGCGTGTCAGTGGCTCTGTGATCTCCTGGCAGTGGCAAAAATCATGAGATGCACAATGTGGCTGTTCCTGACCCTAAACTGAGCTGCTCCAGTGCTTCTGTGGGTGCAGAATTTGCTTCCACCCACTTCCCAGCTAGCTCCTGTGGGGCTGCGCTGCTGCTGGAGCTTTGGGAATGTGCTGGATGGTGGGAAGGTTAGGAGTGTAGTAACCCGAACTGAAAAATTGACTGGGATGCTGCAGTGAAGGCCTGGAGGGATAAATTAAGACCTGGTCTGTTCCTTGAAAGGCAATGGCATCTTCCCTTCTGCAGGTTGCAGCTGGAAAGTAACAAAAACTGTGTCGAGGGAAACTTGCAGGAGCTACAGGGATTTGAGGGGATTTTGGGATGTGCGTTTCACAGTGGTTTCTAGGAAAACCATAATGAGTCAACACCAACAAACCTGCCTGTACGTGTCTATTTGCTTATTCGTGGGAGAATCCTGTTCCTTGTCTCCTCTGGATAGGGCCCTTGGTGGTTCTGGCAGTGCAGATGCTGTGGAGAGGAAATAGATCCTTCTCCCCTTGTGTGCTGTGGTAGGATAAAGGCAGAGCTGTAACTCTTAGTCCTACCAGGCAGCTCTGAAGGCTGTAAATCCTCCATTAGGCATAAATGCAGCCATTTTGGTTATTTATAGTTATTTACACTATCCATTCATATCTGTCAGGAATGAAGGCAGTTTTGACATTGCAAGCTTCTATCAGGTTATCTTTAATCAGTTTAGAGGCACCTAAGCCACAAATATATCAAATAGCTGATCCTAATGTTGGAGTCCTCTAAAGTATGACTGAATTATTTATTTTGTTATGATGAAAATGTCTGGGCTTTATTGGGTTTTCTTTGAAGAACTTGATTCTGCTTGAAGTCTAGAAGATAAAAGATTAGCGATTGTCTCTCCAAGTTTCTCATTCCAAATCCTTCAAGGCTTTTCATTTTTCACGAGCCTCTGTGACTACTTTAGAGTCAAGGTGAGGGAGCTGAGATTTCTTTTATTCTATTAAAGAGGTTTAAGTATATAAAGAATTTTATCTTTACTAATTATGCCTTGCACAGGTAAATGCAAGATAGAGGCAGCAATTAGGTGAGAAGAGATGGGCTGTGTGGTAGGAGCTTCTGCACATTAATCACCAAGAGGGGTCCATTGATACCAGCACTGCCCAGCAGAGCTTGTCTCTTATCATCTGGAATAGTTTAATACTCCAGTGTCTTTAAGCCAATTAAGTTTTGATAATTCAGGAAAGTCTTTCAGTTGGAAGAGCCTTGGGTGGGCTTTGGCAGCGCATTGTTCTGCAGATTGTTCCCCTTGGTGTGTGTGGGGAGGGAGGAGGTGATGTGGGGCAAGTGGGAGAAGTCTCTTACTGGGAAAGTTAATAACTGTTTCTGAATGTGGAGGTGGGAGGTGCTGGGACTCGGGAGGTTTTGGAGTTTAACCAGCCCTGCACTGGGGAGATGTGACCAACAGGTTACAGCTGTGGTGTGTGGATGGGCTTGGCTCTCTAACCAGTGTGCAGGGCTGCACAGCTTTTCTAAACAGGAGAAAAGTGATTACAATTAGCTGAATAAATGTATGAAATGATGCTTAGCAGGACTTCAAAGTGTCCTGAGTGGGGTGGTCAGCTTAGTAGCTTCAGGTGAAAAGTGCATGTGAAAATGTCAACTCCTGCTTGTGGGCTTGTAAAATATTAAGCTGACATTTTACAGTGGACTCAAAGAAAAGATCCATTCCTTGGAAGAGAATATTAAAACTCTTATTAGGCTTTACAAGTAAATAAGGTCAAGAAACAGATCTCTGTATCATCTTATCATTCCTCTTCCTAATTAGTCCTCTGCTAACTGGAGTATTGCTGCATGCAATCCTTCTGTGGTGCGTCTGTCTCCAAAGATAGAAGGCAGCCCTTCTTTACAAAAGCTTTTTAATTTGTTGCTGCTTTAATATTTTCTTTTTTTAATAACTTGAATTTAAAATAGGAATTGTCTCACTGGGTCAATTCAGGCTGGTATTCTGACTTTGGTGGGGCTTCCTGCCAGATGCTTTGGGTGCACAAAGTTTGTAGTGGAAAACTATGGTGATCCATTTACCAGGTCGAAAATGACGTTCTAAACCAATGATTATGGGTAGGTGGAAATAATGTCTGCATAATGAGAGATCTCTGGTTGTCAGAATTGGTCTAGGGAGGTAATGTTTCCTTTCAAATAACCAGAACTTATTGTTCATAAATCACAGTTAATCTGTTTATTACACCAGCACACGAAGCTGGAAGTCTGGAGTGTGCCATAATGCTTAGCTTTAGGAGCAGAGCTGTAATAGTAGCAGCAATTTCAAATTATTTGGAATTGGGAGATCAGCAAAATGCGGGAGTTTGTGGAGGCTCTGGGCATTAAAAATGACTGCTGAGGATTGATGAGTTTCTTTAACAAATTGTAAAATCCATCATGCAGGAGTTAGGGCATGAAACTGCCCTCCTGAGCCACATAAACCATGGCTTTGGAAGAAATGCATGACAGTGCATGCTACCGGGAAGGGATATTTTGAAAGATGTTGGGGTTTGCTTTTGTTTCTTCCTCTCATTGCCAGAAGTTTCACTGTTAGCACAGCACTGGCGTGCAGCTCACTGGGCTCTGTGTGTGCTGGATGGGTCTTCCCTCAGAGGAGCCTCTCAAAGATGCTGAGCTTGAGTTGTGGGGCTGCCCTCCTGCCTGGGCTCCCTCTCTCCTGCCTCAGCCAGTGCTGGAGTGGTTCCATTTCCCACCATTCCCCAAAATCCTGGTGCACCTTGGACAGCCTTGCTCATAGCTGGAGAGCTTGGCTCTGGGGTGTCTCCTTGCAGGAGGGACCTCGTTGGCTTTTGCTGCTGTTTCCTGCATCCCTCCTTGAGCTCTGGGATACATCCCCACACCGATGGCCGCTCGTGCTCCCACCTGCATTTCCACACACCTGTTGGCTGCTGCAGGAAGGTTCTGTTCTGCCCTTTGCTGAGAGTCACCAGCAGCCCTCTGGCAGGTCCACAGAGGAGTTATAGGTGTAGTAGGAGATATCCCTGTCCCCCCAAAAAAGTCCTTGCTTTTGGGGTCTTCATGGCTTGAGGGGTGCAGCAGTGGGGAGCTGTGTGTGGTTGAGATCCCTCCCTGTTCTTGCCTCTGTTTCTGCCCTGCAATTAAACACTGCTGATGTCCTTCCCCTCATCAGTGAAATGAGGCTTGGAGGTTAATAAGGGGCTTTTTGTAAATGCCTGTGTGCTGCTCCAGCAGGTTTTAAGCACTGCACTTGGTGTCAGGGCTTAGGGGCCCCCAGTTCAAAGTGTGTGTAGGAGCTCCTGGGTGCTTGTGCCTTCTGCTGTCCCCTGATGCTGCTTTTCTGCTGTGGAAGAGGATGGTGCTTTCCTGCTTTTCCTGCAGGGTGAGGGAGGATCTGATTGAGTGCACCTTGGGGCTGCTCCCTGGAATTAGTGCTGCAGCTCCATATGGACCTTTTGGCTGGGGAAGTTGGAGGGTGACAGCCTTGCTGGGTGTCATTTCCTGCAGCTTCTCCATGTTTGTGTGATGGTGCTGCCTCTGTCCCATGTGCTCTGAGCCACGCTGGCAGAACAGGATGCTCTGCCTGAGTGTGAGCTGTGAGACAGCCATGCAGTGAGTTCCTTGGTGTCTCCTGCTTCCACAAGTGGGCTGTTTTCTGTAATTACCTTTTGGAGCTCCAAGTTATCATCTTTTGATAGTTCAAGTACTAACGTTCTTTAAATGCCTCCCAGTGCTATAAAGCAGTCAAATGATGTCTCTTTAGCTTGCAGTAAGGTGATATAAATGTCATGTTACCCTTGAATGTGGTATTTATAGAACTGCTTGGTGCTGTTGAATATTTGTGTTTTATCCTTTGTGGTTCCAGTACAGAAATGGGCATAGCAGCATCGTCCATCACTTGTCCTGAAAGGATATATAGAGGCATTCTCATCCTGAAAAGTGCTTAAAATGCAAACAAGAGCTAGTTTGCATTTGCTGGGGAGGGAAGGGGGAAGGAAGCCAGTGCCCAGCAATAAAGACAGGGGCTGTCTCTGTAACGAAAACATTTTGCTAGATTGTCATCTGCTTCACTTTTAAAGCAGCAATAAGATATAGCGATAAAATGGCCAATGGTGCATTTCATCTGAGGGAAATGAACTCTTGCTGAACCAATTAAACTGTCAATACACTGTGGTTTCATGTTCCCCTGAGCAGACTGGGTCACCTCAGGTGTGTTACTCACTCTGACTTCACCACTGATGTAAAATCAATTTTAGCAATTTATAATCTTTCATTCTAGTGTGAAAGTATATTAATCTGTGAAAAACACCACTCAGAGAGTGAGGACAGATGACAGCTTTCCTCATGAGTGTGTATGGCTGGCTGTGCCTCTTGGATTACCTGGTGCATGAAACCAGTGTAACATTTGGACACTCTGGAGGCACTGAAAATCCAGTTTTCAAGTATGGGGCTTTATCCTTAAAATGTTCAAAAAAGCATGGCAGCGCCTTGGTCAAACTTTTCACTACTCGTGTGAAATTAAGTTGTTTGAGATTGGCTTTATTCCCTCAGCCCAGAAGAGGCAGAGCTTTCCACATCACTTCTGGTATCAAAGAAGTGCTTGTGGCAGATCTGTGGTATTACTCACTAGGAAGTAAAGCAGATACATCTGGTATGGATGGTGGAGAGACACTGAGGGGTGTGGGATCTTCTGTATTTGTCCCTGTGGCAGCAGTGTCTGAATGTTTGAGTTTAGGTTTTTATCCTGCAGCTGTGGAGGGAATGCAGGCTGGACTGTGTCTGGTTAGGACTACCTGGAAAAACCCCTTCCATCCAGGTGCACTGGGATGCAGTACCTGGTGTTGTGTCTACTTGCTGCCCTCAAAGTGCAGGTGTCATAGGAATCATGGAATCATTTAGGTTGGAAAAGGCCTTTAAGTTCATTGAATCCAGCCCTTAACCCGGCACTGCCAAGCCCACCACTAAACCTTGTCCCCAAGTGCCACATCCACGTGGGTTTTTTGAGCATTTCCAGAGAGAGTGTTAGACTGTGCACTCCACAGCGGTCACAAATTCAGTGGCTGGGCTAATTTAGGTGTGTTTGATGAGTGCTGGGTTGTGTCCTGTGTCACACTGGCTGGTCAGAGGACATCTGTGTTTGTCTGTGGCATCCAGGGATGCACAGAAGACAAGTGAAAATTCTAATGTGTTAAAGTAAAGCTGTTTCCACGAAGTACTGCATTTAGGAATTAATGCGTCTTCTACGACAGATTAAATGTAGGAAGCACTGCATGTTTAATCTGCTACTGTTAAAAAAATCCCCAAAAGTTAATTGGAAAAAAAAATCATCTGAATGTGTGCTTGGGAGAAAAAAAAATCACAGACCTGTTGGTTAGCAAGTGAAGATTAAAAAAACCTAACTCTCTGAGACAAGGCAAAACAAAGAACAGTGTAGATCAATTGCAAATTAATTCTTTTGCTGATTATCTCTTCCCAAATTTGTCATCTTCAAGTCAAAAAATCTGTGGCTGAGTGCCATAAAGAAGCAATTTTAAAAGCAGTAGAGAACAGTAAGGCTGCCTCTAGGATTACAGCTCACAGCTTTGGAATTCAGTCCTTTTGAAGGAAATTGGTGAGGAACTGCAGTAATGCAGTGTATTTGTATTGGTCAAATTCCTATTATGATCACAGTGAAAAATGATGCTACTTTTTCTAGGGAAAGGAAATTAAATAGGCATAGTAATCCATGTAAGGAGATTGGTTTACATTAAAAGGAGGAAAGAATGTGAAGACTAATCAGATCAATGTATGCTCTCTAATCTATCTCATTAAAAAAATAAAATCAAATTGCTACTGAATTATAAGAAATATATTGAAATGACACACATGCTTTTACTGCCTTTTAATTATCAAATTATTTCAATCTGCTTGAGTCTGCCATGTAAGTAGGCTATCAACTGCTCTTAAATATTGGCTCATAAATTCAAAATAGTTCTTTAAATGGAAGAAAATATCATTCCTGGTCCTTCAGCTGAGAATGCCAGCCCAGATTATGACAGGGTCATTTTGACTGGGGAAATCTGTGCTGCTTGATTTAGGTGCACAGCTTCCCTCTGGACGAGGCTTTTAGGGTTGTTATTTATGCTGTAGTTTGTCAGGGGAGTGCTTGCTCTCCGATGTCCAGCTGCACAGCCATGATCCACCTTCTTATGAGACCCATGGGAATGGTTGTGTACTTAGTGAGAGCTGGATGGAGGCCCCTGAGGTGGCCTGAGAAGGATTTTCACAAGTGATGTAAGGCATTGCCCCCTCCTCAGTGGGGCCGTGGTGAGCAGCTGCTGGGTGGTTCTGCAGCTAAGCCTCCTCTCGTGCAGATAAGACATAAAAAATAAAAATAAAACGAAGTGTTGTCTAAAGAGAAAAATGACAAGCAGAGAGCTGAATCTCTTGCACAGCATTTCTGCTTCCAGCAAACACTTCAGTCATGAGGAGCTGGCCTCTGCTGTTATTTTGTCGGTAAGACACATTGAAAACTTGGACTTTTTTTTTGGCTGAGAGAATACAGAAGCCCAGCAGTGGAGAGTGGTCTTCTGCCCAGCTGTTTGTGGAGGGCAGGGTGATGGCTGTGACTTTCTCTGTTTTGGCAGAAGAGCTGTGTGTGCTGCTTGCAGGGAGGATGGTGTTTGACCATCAGGCTGGCCCTGCCACTGGACACACAGGAGTGGCACATGTGAGACTGACTGTGGCTGTCCCAGCTCGAGCAGAGAGCTGGTTTTGGGGTGAATTAGGGGGAGAGAGGTGGTTACTCTTTCCTATGGGCAGGAGGATGGCGTGGCTGCTTGGTGAGCTGTGTGCTGGACTTTACCCTCTGTGGAAATGAGGGGCAGCAGCAGGAAGATGCTTCTGGGCTGCTGATGTGCTGCTGAACACTGGCAGGCTCTGCAGGTGCCTGTAGGAACAGTCCAGCACCTCCTGGTTTGCTGTAGGTTCACATCTGCCCAGCTGTGCTGGGTTCCTCTGGCAGCTCCCCTGGATTTGGGACTGAGGAGTTCTTGTCAGGTGGCAGAGGGGAAACCGCACACTGCAGGGACCAGGAGGTCACACTCCTGCTGCAGAGCTGGAATTAATGAAAAGAGTGCCTGTGTTTGGAGGGGTAGCCTTGAAAAGGTGGAAAGATTGGCATTGAAGAGCAGCACTGCTGATGGAGCCTTCACTGTCCTTGGGAATGAGCTTTGTGATTTCTGAAGAAAGACTAAAGGTATGTTTGCATACTGAGCACCTCCTCTGTGTTTGTTGAGAGATGCCACCTGTATGTTGGAATTTGCAGCAGCTTTAAAGGTGGAGGTTATAAGCTACTTTTTCCCCTTTCTTACTTTGTTCATAGGGTGTTTGTTTAGATAATGGACTGGAAATTATATTAGTAACCTTGTACATCACATTTTGCTACCAGTGAGGAGTAAACAATTTGACATTTGAAGAAATGGTTCATTTTCTAAGGGATGTGATTCAGAATCTGCTTCTTGAACTAATGGACAGTATAATGCTATTTTTTACTACGTTGCATAGATTTTTACCTTGAAGATGCTCTATAAAGTGCACTGCATTACTAGTGTTAAATAAAAGCAAATGCTTCCCATCAAATGCAAAGGCAGTGTTTGAACTGGAGAGAGGTTGAAACCCATTTCTTTGTCTAGCTTGTGATGCTTCACTGTGACATAAGCATGAAAAATAATTAGACTCACTGGTAAGCAAATATTTGGTCCTGAAATGCATCTTGAAGATACAGAGCTGGAAGAAAGTAACCTCTCCAGATGCATGTTGATCCTCCTGGATTCGTCTCACACCAGCATCTAGATCACAAAATTGTATGCAGGAAACTACATCAGAACAACTTTTTTGAGGGTGAAAAGTTTATAAAGATTGTGGACAAACCAAGCAATCTCTGAAACCTCAATTTTGTTTCTTATGCATTGGAATACAGCCTTTAATTATAGCATCATATGTTTTCCCACAAGCTTCTTCCTTTGTGTAAAGGCACTGAATGAATGTCCCTTAATGAGTCGTTTTCTTTCTCCTTGTTGCTTGATGTCTATTTTTGAATACTTTTAAATGACACCTAAAGATAGAATTCAAAATTTTCAATTACGTGTGAGTACTTTATTTTCATACTGCTTTTAATTGCTCAGCACTGAGCAGAAGAACGTTTCTTTCACAGAAATTAAAATTCAGAAGGACCCTAATGAAGACCAAATTTTAAGTTTGTGTTCACTGCAGTGTAACAATAGCTATCCAAGTTCTAGGTCTTGGGTTCAGCTTCTTTGGTTAAAGCTGGCTTTTACACCACACACCTTTTGTCCTCTGAAACTGGCAAGGCAAAGAGCTGGAGGGGTGGTGTACAGCTTTGAGTACTTGCACTTGGTCTTCAAGTTAATAAAAAGAGGCATTAATGCAACAGACCCTAGGCTCTCTTCTAAAAAGTGGAAGCTTTCCAGGCTGTAAATACAAAAAAAAAAAAAAAAAAATCAACTCTTATTTTTTCTCCCACCTCTCAAGGCAAAAATGGTTTGGATCTGGGTCTGTTCCTGCAGATACAGCAAAAGTGTATTAAATTCGACCACACCCCCGAATTGTGACCAAAAAGTTCATGTTTAAACAGACTTGAATAAAATCCTGTCGAAAGCTGAGTTCTGTTTCAAAGTCTGGTAGCTGCTTTAGCTAATTAAAGAAAAGGTCAGCAGGATTTCTTACTGTAGGCAAAAAAGGGAAAGATAAAACTTTCTTCTCTGCCTTGTTCCTAGAAGCAGTCGAACCATTTTGGCTGAAATTAAAATTTGCCTGAGGCAGACAAAAGGCACATGGAGTTGCAGTCCAGATGGCTAGAGCTTGGCAAAATTATAGGTAAGTAGGAAGAGGGTCTAAAGATCAGAAGCATTAGGCAACTGTAATAAACAGGACTACCAGCTCTTCCTGTAATCAGTTATGATATTTAATCTAAATGTCTCTTGCAGAAAACTCTTTTGCTGTTCTGAAGTGTGCTCATTCATTCAGAGATTTGGAAGGTGCTCAAAGTTGCATTTAAAGTGAGTTTGCTTGTAGAATGTGAGAGGGTTTTTTATCCCCTGGATGTATAATGTTAGGAATTGTGTCCCTTCCTCTCAGCTGGATCTGTGTGAGGTGTACCTGCTGTGGCCATGTAGAACTCAGGTGCTTGTGTTGTTGTTTTATTAATATGTAGTCTATGTAATAGATGAACAAAACAAACCTTGATCAAAAGCAAATCTTTCATAAGTTTGAGTTTATTACTTATTTGCTGATGCATTTGTAATGAAAGGTTTTGTTCCGATCTTGTAAATGGCTCTGCCTCTTTTTTCATTTGTGTTCATGATGCTGCATGAGTCAGTGTAAGCAAATTAAGGGGTGTGTGGGTATTTTTCCATTCAATGCCATTTTCAAAACCCTTTGGGGACTGACACAGCAAAGGAACCTACTTAGTTCATGGGCTGAAAAACTATCACCTGTTCAAGGACTTAAATCTAAACACTATGAATGAGCTGGAAAATGTTTAGAATTCTTTAGTGTGCTCACAGGAGAGGAGAAATGGAGGAAGGAAAGAACAGATGTGATTTTATCTGTAACAGGAGCTGCAGAGAAGATGCTGCAGTAGCCCAAGTGGAGCCTCATGTCACCCTTTTGAGGAGAAAGTGCTGTTGAATTCTGTCAGTAACCTTGATGCTTGTGGTTAATGGGACAATAAAAAGGTGTAAGGACCCTCAGCAGGCTGGAGCAAAGTTCCATTTGGAGCAGGTGGTCCAGGGGAGTGTTTGAATCACTGTCCCCTGAGGGATTTAAAAATCACGTAGGTGTGGTGTTTGGGGACATGGTTTAGTGGTGGACCTGTCATTGCTGGCTCAGCAGTTGAACTTGATCTTAAGAGGGCTTTGCCAGCCTAAATGGTTCTGTAGTTCCGTGATTTTTCAGCAATACCAAAATGCTGAGTTGCTCCGGGTAAGAGACAATCTGCCCTGTTTATACACGTTTTGGTACTACTGGCCATCAGCCACAACAAACAATGAAATTGGGTGGTGACCTGAGCCCTTAGATCTTTAGGGCTGTAAAACTCCCGTGGAAATGTGTTTGGTGCAATGCCCGTTGTGTCCCAGCATTTCTGCTGAGGTTCCCCTGGGGAAGCAGAGATACATCTCCTTTTGTGTTTTTGCAGAGGTCTGAAAGTGCACATAACTCACTGTGATGTATTTGCAGGCTTCAGGAAGGGTGTTTGTGCACGCACTGGAGCTGAGGTCGCAGTAAAACAGCAGCAGCTGAGCTCAGGGGTGAAAGGGGACAAGAAATCAGGACTCCCATGTGGTTTTTTTCTGAGGATGACCCACTGTGTTGTCTTGGACAAGCACTGAGGGAAGGCTTCAGGGATCCCTCTGAGGGACAAGCAGGGCCCACACAGCACTTTCCTTCATCCTCTCTACAGGCAGATGCAATTTTGGGTTGCCGCCTCTGCATGCAGAAGTGTCAAAGGAAGAATTTAAGGCTGATTGAGCACTGAGGATCAAGCCTTGCCACTCTGCTCTCCTCTGGGCTTTGCCTGCCCCTTCTTCTGAGCAGCATGCAGCTTTCCAGCCTGCTCTCAAGGCAGAGGCATTTGGTTTGGTGCTCCTTGTGTTTAATTCCTGTTTGGTTTTCTAACCAGGCAGTGGCTGACACTGCTTGGCTCCCTGTCCCCCTCCCACTCCTGTCAGTGCCCTGTCTTCCTCTCCCGGAGTGAGATGGTTGAGGAGGTCATGCAGTATTAATAGGCAAGCAGATCTCTGATTTTGTTTCTGCTTATGGACTCTGACATTTCTGACGTTTTCTGAAGTGTAAAATGTTTCTGAAAAAAAAAACCCCAACAACTTGGCTTTCACTGAAAAATTAATTATGTTGGCACTTTGCCCGCTGTGGTGGGCTTCTGTTGGAGGACAAAGCCACTGACATAAGGTGGCAAGAGTGAGGTGTGGAAGGACAGCAGGAACATTAGGGAGAGGAAATCTGCATTAAGGTAAAAAGATCTAATTAAGCATGGATTATCAGGGAGAGATGGAAACTCTTCAGAAGGCGTTACCTCCTGTGCCCTTATGGTGTAGAGCTAACACACATCCGGGTTTATTTGCTTCATAAATTTGTTTTTTTCTCTAATTACAGTTAACAGACTGTGACTTTCTCTGCTCCTCTGGGGTGTTCTCTGTGTCTCTGTTCCCCTCCATGCAGAGATACACCTCGTACAACAAAGTGTGTACAGCTCCTTGTGTGCTGCCCTGGGAAGCATGTGGGAGTAAAATGGGGAAAACCAGCTGGGTTTGGTGCATGCATGCATTTCTTAAGAGTTAGAGATTCAGTAAAAAGCACAAGAGAAGGCAAAATACCAAAGGGCTGTGCTGTTGATCCTTTGTGACCTTTTCAGTGTTGGTTTTCCTTTTGTCCTTTGAAAGGAAGGGATCATCAGGGAGCTTCACAGTAGGACTAAGGAAAGGATAATTCAAGTTCTTGCTGAAATCTGGGATTAGGGACAGCCTGTCCACATGAATTGCAATGAGGTAGCATTGGCTTATAAATACACACACAAGTGTTTCTACCCAGGCCCTATTTGGGACAGTGGAGATGGTGTGTCTGGTCTTGCTTCTCTCTGGGGCTTGCAATCCAGGTGTAAACAGGTGACAGCAGTTGAGTATGGACAAAAAAGGGGATGTAAAGAAACAGGTGTGTATTGATGAACATGCAAAGAGCTGTGGTCTCAGCATCACCGCAAAAATAAGTAAAAAAAAAAAAAAAAGTGGGAAGGAAGAACCTGAATGTAGAGAAATAAGTAGCTTTGCCCATGGCTCTTCAGGTGTAGTGGAGTGTGGGAGAAAAATTCATCAGACAGTATTTTCAAATTTCCATTTTGTTTCTTCAAGTGGTCTTCAAGAAGAAATGGAGATAGAATATGGGCTGATAGCATGAACAGGAAAAAGGAATAGTTATTGTACTTGGAGCTTGCTTGGCCATTAGTATTCTATAATTTTCCCCCTGCTTCTAATGATATGAGGAACGCTGGATACACTTAAAAGGACACATGTCATCAAAATAATATCTGACAACAGTCCCTTCACTGCTTATGATGCTTTTGATTGTTAATGTAGATAAAATGTAAATGATCAGAAGATAAAAACTCCCTTTTGTCTTTCTAATGTTTTCATCTGCCTATTAAACAAATTACATGGGAAAGTGAGTAGTCTGTTACTTAGTACAGTGGTGTCACCCAGATACTTTGAAATGCTTGATGGTATAGAATGAAGTGTCCTTGACTTGGTTATTTTCCTAGTAGTAATGACATTCTAGGCTAAAGTCATACTTGCTTCTTCAAAATGCAGTTGCCTTGTCCTTACTGGGTAATTCTAGTTTCAATGCATTGTGGTACTGTCTTACAGAGTTTTATGTCAGGATTTTAATAAGAACAAATGGTGGAGGTGTAGAGCTGAGTTGGGTTCTTTCCAAAACCCTCTGCAGACAGCAGTTCAAAAAGAGCAGAACACTTTACTGGAGACTGGAGTCTCCAACACGAGCAGCTGCGAGGCTGGTGCTTGGTCAGGGATGAGGATAGGGCTGGTCTGGTGCTCCCAAGGGCCAGCTGGAAGGGAAGACCTGTACAGGTACCTCCAGTGGATGCAGGGAATGGGCTGGAGCTGTAACTGGGAGCTGCTTGTTTCCGTGAGCAATGTGGTAAACCTTGGTCATACATCTGCTGCTGCTGTGTCACTGCATCAGGAGGTTTTATGGGCATTTGTGGCTGCCCTGGGGCGCTGCCCAGGCTGGCTGTGCTGCAGGTCACTCAGGAATAGCAGCACAGCCAACAGTGAGGAGGCAGTCCTGAGGTTTCCTCGTACAGAAAAAAAGTTCCAGATGCCTCAAACTCAGAACTACTGACTTAGAAGTCAGCTCCCTGTCTCCCACAAGGCTTGATTTGCCCTTCTTGATGCAGCAATGTTGCACACAGTTCCCTATAGCATGCCTGTTTTCTTTAAGGAAAGAGCAATACCATCTGCTGTTGCATTGTAATCAGTCTTGTGCTGGGACAGCTGGGAGATGTAAGGGCAGTTCTTCTGCTTTCATTTGGTTCCTTCTTTCAGGAAAACTGCAGAAGTGTCCCTGGGTGCATGGGGCACCTTTTTTGTATTCCCTTTCCATTTCAGTGAGGGTTACATCCAAATGGAGCAAAGCATTTGCCATCCACCCTCTGCAGACGTTAACATTTCACACTTCCAAGCCAGAGTCTTCCTTTGAGAGCTGTGCTGGCCTAGATAAACACTAACTGCGAGGATTATCTTCCCTTTGAGGTTTAGGGTGCTTGGAGCCTGTGGGATCCTGCCTTGTGTTGACACAGGTTGCAGCTGGTCAGAGGAGAGGCTGATTTTCAGCTGTCGGGATGGGCTGGGAAACTTTGCACGGAGGGAACCTTTGGAGTGGTCTCTGGTTATTTGCTTAATAGGTGCCAGCTCTTGGATGCTCATCTGAAAACTAAAACAAGCATCTCTCCTTGACATGTCACCAATGAACGCACACTGCTGATTGCCATGTTGGGGAAAAAGCAATTTTTCATAGTATTCTGCACTGCATGTATTTTTTTTTAAGTAGTTTTTTGCTTTCCTGTAAAATGAGGTGAGCAATTGCTCTGTATTGACAGCTGGCTTGTAAATCAGCCGCTCACTTGCCAGAGGAGAATGTGGAAATGCCTTATAAGCACTTTCATGTTTTGTGATTGTTTTAATTCCAGAATATTTAGAACCTCTTTGCATTGGTGCAAAGTAAACTAAAACATGGTCTCTGACAGGTGCCAAGACAAGCATGGCAGGAATCTCTCCTCTGAGGGTCTCAGAAAGGGATTTGCAGAGAAACTGCTGCAGCCCCCAGAGGAACAGCATTGGCTTTTTGAGTTAATTTCATTGTTTAAGGTCAGATTATGTTGATCTAAATCATGCAACTAATTCCATCAACAAGCAAGACTATTTACATAGCAGATGGAATTTAAGTGCTGCTTCTCCTGCATCTCTCCCTGGTTTTGTATTTAGGTTGCACCTGAAAAAATAAACTGGTGTCCATGTTAGGAGTGAGTTTATTATACTTACCTTGTTGGAGAGGTGTTGAGCTGGGTATTTCCCTTATGGCGACTTACTTTTTATTAGTGTTTTTATGGCCCTTGCTGTGGTTGCCATTCATCTTATTTGACTTCAGAGCTGGTCTTCCAGTTGCTCTGTTTCTTTAATTACAGTGAAATGAAGCAGCTTCTTCTCCACAAGAAAGCAGTATAGAATTGCTGTCTTTTGTCCTCCCTCCCCTGCTAGCCAAAGTCCTAATTTGTAAATATTTTTCAGTGCAAAATGCAGCAACAGTGGCACTGTGTAGAGAATCCAAGGAAAACCTCAATTTGAGAACTGGACAGAAAAATGCACGCTGGCTGAAAATACCTGTTTCAGGGAAAAAAAAAAAAAAAAAACAAAACCCAAATGTCACAGCTTCAATTTTTCATATGCCCAAGCTGCCACCTTTCAGCTGTCATGAATCATGGAGGTCTGTGGATGGGTGCTTTGCTCATGAACAGTTTTCCTTGAGGCTGAGCCTTGTGCATTCTTGTTTTCCTTTTTGCTTTATTGCCTGGTACCCTCTGGAAGTGGTGTGAAGGGGACAATACCTCCGCAGGCACAGCAGTGGTGTCCCTCTGACTGCTCCTTCCTTTGGGGCTCAAAGCAGGTGCCAGGGCACTGATGTGACTTTTAAGGGGGTTTGTGGCTTTGTGCAAGACTAGCAGTGTGTCAGAGGTGTGCATGTGGCAAAAATCTGGCTGTCAAAGACAGGGACCTGAAGAGGGATGGGACAGGACCGTGTTAATTTGTTGTGGTGCTGCAGCCAGGGGTCTCTTGGCATCCACAGGGTCAGCAGCTGCCCTGATGCATGAAAATGGACATGTTCACTCTAAAGCATAATGGGCAAATTTGATTTGTTTGATTTTTTTTTTTTTTCTCCTCTCCAATTTTTTAATCACTCCTTCTTCCATCTTTGAGCTCAGCACTGGTCCTGAAAGGGACTCACTTTTCTCTTTTACATTGCTGTGAAACTTGCCCTGTGGCTTGCACACCTCTGACTCTACACAGCACAAACATTCCTCTCTCTGCTGCAGCTGTTCTGTCTCCTCCTGACAGGTCTGGGTCCTTTCTACAACCTGGTGAAATATAAATGAAGAATCTTACGAGTTTTAAAGTTTGTCTCAAACTCTGTGCTGTGCTAGGAATAGGGTCCATGAGTAGATCTTCCACACTCCTCAGATAAACTTCCTCTTTACATAGATGAATGGATATAACCAATGTCCTGATAGGATCTGATCCTTTAGTAAAGCAATGATTACTATGAAATAGACTTTTCCATTAGTAGAAATCTTCTTCATCTTCCTTTTTTCGGTGTTCCAGTTGGAACAGTGTGTTTTCTTGGTGCCTGCTTCTGTCTTCCCTTTCCTTTCCCCGAAAAGGAGAAGGAAAAAAAAATACCCCACAAAATTCTGGAGGAAATTCACAAAATTCTGAAGCAGTAGTTCAGATTGGTTTATTGTATTCAAGGCATTGCCATCTCTTTGGATGGGAATTTCCTTGCATTTCAAGACTACTAGAGGAAAGCATCACCCTTTAACAGGAGAGATGTGGTAGGAGACCTGGCTCCAGGTAATTGGTTTTCCCCATGACAAGCTGGTCACCTGCCCAAACCTGTGTTTCCAGAGCTGCATGGTCAGGGAATTGCTGCTCTGTTCTTTGGAGGGTGATGACATTTTCTTGCCTGTTTGAATTTCTGGATAAATAAGATGTTAAATGGAGCTAAAGCAGCATTCTGCTCCTGAGAGCCAGGACTGAGATTTTTTTTTTGTCTCAGTTGAGACTGTTTTCTCTGGGATTGTCTTTCTGCTGGAGCCCTGCTAAGTGTTTAATAGGTGCACCAGCTTCTGGGATTACAAGCATTTTACGGGAACCCCCACTTTGTGTACTGATATTCCCCAAGGGAAAGCAATGCTCAAGTGTTAAAAGACTGGATTCTGTTTCGCCCACCTCATATTATTGCTACAAATAATATTATTTTAATGGAACAAGGATCCATGTATTAGAGAATCTGTGGTGTTAGCAAAAAAATTAAAGATGCATAGGAATTGTGATCATGCTACAATAATTGCCTCAGTGGTAACATTAATGCTTTTTCACTTCACTGGCTTCTTGTTGATTGAACAGCCCTTTTCTGTAGGCTATAAATCTCAATGGCTCTACTAATAAAGAACTAAATAGTCTAATAATGTTTCCAAATGTAGCTTAGCTTCACTGCTTTAGGTGAGTGCAATCTTTTGTCCAAACCCCAGTTCAGTCTGGGAGGTGTGATTGTGTTGTAGCTTCACAGTGACTTACTTACAGCAATGTCTTTGTTACTGACCTCTTTCCGTGGGAGACAAGTTCAAAATTTAAAAACTGATGATGTACTAAAAGAGAACTTTTAGTAATTTGAAATGGGAGATCAAGAAGCCCAGTGAAATGGACCTGTGAGTTTGCATTATATCTGAAGTCCTGTTTTGCATCACCACCCTCAGTTTCACCACTCATTGCTCTGTTTGGGTGGATGCTGCTGCAGGCAGAGGCACCTGGTTTGGATGGTGGAAGATTGGGTAGAGTTGGTTTAGGGCAGGAGAGCCCTGGGCACGCAGAGAATAAAGATTTTGTCAGTCTTGTGCCCTTCTTCAAAGCAGAAAATAGAAGCTTCTTCCAAGCACGTATGCCATCTGCCTGAGCCCTTGCTGGAGAGGGTCTTTTCTTCTGGAAATGTTGGTTATTCAAATTGTCGAGAAGAAACATTTAAAAGGTTCTTAACTGCAGTTTAAGATCTTATGAATGGCTTTTCTTGCAGCTATAGCTGAAGTAAAGCCCCGAAGTGTTAGATGGCGCTTTTTAGCTGTCACTTGAAGGGATCAGCAAGTGTTTGTCACTTGGAATCACCAGATTTGTCAGATTTGCTAAGGGATAGCTTCCTGGGGAGTCAGAGAAATGAGACACTTGCACACACAGCTCTGGCTGCCATTTGTTTTCAACTCCAGTTGGCATCATCACCCAGCAGCACTAAATACAGCAGCAGCTTTGGATTTCTTTAGGTGGTGGTGTTTGTCTTAAGCTCAAATGCTTACCAGTCCAGCATACTAGAAATGCCACAGGAGTTCAGCCTCTCAGGAAATCAGCAGGAACTTGCAGTGGTGCTTCTGGAGCTTGGCACTAGTGGGGTGATGCTGCTCCCACAGCACTCTTCTTTCTGCAGATTCAGCAGGACCTTTCTCTGATGGAGTCACTTTGCTGTCTGTGGGTTTAGGCTGACACAAATTATTGTTGCTGAATCAAGAATGCCGTGACCCTAAATAAAGCCTCTTGTAGAAAACACCCTGGTCTTTTAGCCCAACAAAAAAACCTGTCTCTTCTGCAGGCAGGTGCTGCCTCTTCTGAAGCTTCATTCTGCAGTTCTTCTTGCACATCTGCTGGTCCCTGGGCTGGGGACTGTGGTCTGTGCAAATCCCCTCCTTCCAGAATCTGCTGTACCTGCTGCGGAGTAAACCCTGGGCAGGTATGCAAAAACCCATCTTATGGGGGTCCTTGGTAAATGGAATTATTTTTATACTTTTTTTTTCCCCATGTGTGATGAAGAGTCAGTTGCGAAGCTGGTAGGGGGATGATCTGGGACCAGCTGGAAGATGGGCTAAAGAGTGACAGATGCAGAAGAATGCTGATATCTGATGATGGAATCACGCTATCCAGTGGCATGGTGTGCCCTTCTGGTGGCAAACAGTGCTGCAGTGAGTTAATGCTTCATCCTCCTGGAGCAGGGCCCCAGCTGGGCTTTTCTGAACTCTGCTTCATCTGGTGGGTTTCCAGCTCCTTAATGGACTGTGAAGCTCAGCTCCTTAAATTCTTCTCAAGCCTGGCTGTGACCTTTCGTGGCTTTTCCTGTGTGCCTCTAGGATGTGGCAGACTAGGAGACAGCCAGTGTTTTTCCAGGAAGCAAATCTGCAGGTTTGTAGGCTGTGCAGCACGGGCAGTGGTGAGATTCACAACGGGACCAACACCTTTGGTGGGCCTAGGGGGATTTTACACTCTCTGGAACATGTTTGTGCTGCAAAGGCAAAACTCTGGCAATGGACTAAACCTCCCAAGCACAGGGGAGGCAGGAAACAGACCAACTGCTGTAAAAGTCTCCCTTTGGAGTGTTTTCTTAGCAACCCAGTAACTGTTCTGGCAATAGATGATAAACGAATGGGGCTTAACTTTTAAGAGATAATGTTAAGCTTCCACAACTGGGCATTGTGCTGGGAGCAGCTAAGCACAGCGAGCTGCTGTGCCTACATAATAAGGTTTTTGATCTGACGAGTTCTGCTGTAACTTCAGAGCAGGCTGGCAGGAGCAGAGAGGTCCAGGGATGAAATCTGTGCCCAGGGGGTGCCAGGAGGCTGGCTGTAAGCAGCAAAGTCCTGCAGGGGACATAGAAAATGAGCGATTTATGCCTCATTCCTCTAGGTTTGGGTTTTTTTTTTTTTTTTTTTTTTTTTTTTTTTTTTTTTTTTTTTTTTTTTTTCCCACATCTAGGCAAGCTTTTGCTGCAGTACCCTTGGAGGTGTCTACGTGCCTTTACCTGCTTGCAGGTAAAGAGTGTCTGCATGTGAAAGTCACCAAACACATCCCCTTTGCCTGCAGAAGACAAGTTGAAGCTTTGCAGATATACCCAACGTGCCTGGATAAAACATAGGGGAAAGTCTGTGAATAAGCTCAGCCCTTGGTCTAGCAAAGGGTCTCTGAGCAATGCCAAATGCTGAACCAGCTTTGATAGCTAAATTGCTTTAGCTGGCTTTAATGTTTTCATTGCTTAAAAGAGGCAGAGGATAGGCTTTTTTGATGTGCTGGTTTTAGAGGTGTTTTTTTTTTTTTTTTTTTTTGAGGGGAAAGGTGTTGGTTGATAAAGTGCACAGAGAAATAAATTTCTTGTACATGTCTGAAAACTCCTTATTTTTTCTGCATTCCACTTTCATCTTATATTTCCTGTCAATTTATGCACTTTCTGATAAATGTCACCTTTTGGTGTAAAACAGCTTGAATATTTAAAACACGGCATTTTGATTAGCTAAACTATAGATTTGCTTTGACATGTCATTTCTTTTGTTCTAAAATGCCCTGACAATTCATATCTGTGGCAGCCAAACAAGCAAATTTATGTACAAAGCTATTGTTCATTCCTGAAATTGTCAACTGCTAAATGAGACGGAGTTTAAGCATTTGATTTCCCCCCCTCTTTGCATGATGGGAGGTCCATTTCTCAATAATGAAACCAGTTTTCTTGCAAAAATTCAATTAAATGAAATATCAAACATAAATCAGAATGGAGCTTGCTTTGAGTTCCCATATGTGCCTATTGCTGCAGTGATAACACTGGAAAAGGCATTCATTCTTCAAACTGTGCTTTTTGTCACAGTATTGTTTTTCTGGAGGGAAAAAACCTCACATAAAAATAACAATGAAAAACAGAAGTTCCTTGGGCCACAAAGCTGGTCCTGATGTCCTCAAACTTAGAGGTGTGGCAGCCTGTCCCAGGACACAGTGGGACTCCTGTAAGCAGGAAAAATTTTGGAAAATGCTGTTTTCCTACCCTCAGGGATGGCTCAGACCACAGTTGTTCTCCATGTGCTGGAGACTCATTGCAGTGTCATGTCCGTATCTTTCTAGAATCCCTGAAATTGAACATCTTGTTTTGAGACATTTCAAGAAATGTTAATGCCTTTATTTCATACATTTGTATCAAAGAGGAAAGTAAAGCCCTCCATTGAGTTCTGATTTCTGAAAATCTTTGCTGCCAGAACCAATGTGAGGGTTTTTTTAAGTCTTTTTTTTTTTCTTTTCTTAAAGTTTAAGGACATTCCAGTGAACTCTTAGTGTGAAAAGAGTTTTTCTTTTTCCTGTGTTAGAATAACATGATATAAAAGGCTAACAAAGAAAAGTAGGTGTAAAATACTTCAGATATATCTTGGAAAATCTATTTCAATTATGTTCTGTGTGCTTTTAGTGGAGACAATAAATCCTAAAGAATTAAGAGAGCCATAAAGATAAGTGTTATAGGAGAGTACGTCTCACATTTCACCTTTGGAAATTAAAATATTTGCTGTGAAATCAGACGTTATAAGGGTCACTGCTTTGCTTGTGGTCATTAATAGCAGGAGGTGACTGTTGGAAGAGCTAAGGGAAGCTACTTCCCATAACATGGAAATTAAATGTGCAATTTACTGAAAATTCTCTTCCTTGTGAAATGGCTTGCTAATGCCAGGCTCTGAAGGGAACTTTCCTTTTTATTTCAAATTTGCATTTGGACGGACCATCTAAACTTGTATCTGCCTTGCAAGAAATGTTGATTACATTAGCATAACATGAGGTCACTTTTCTGTTTGTCCATCGCAGCTGGGCAGTAAGGAAGACAAATGAGTTGTTTCCAAGATGCTAATGTTTGTGAGTGAGAGCACAAAGCAGCTCAGATCACAGGTGCCACTCTGCTGTACCTGTGTGTGCATCTCCAGGGCTGTCTGTGGCTGGTAAATGCTACTCTGCTGCTGCTCAGAGGAAATTTTTATGACAAGTAACTATTACTTTGGACACCTACTGACACTGCACTCAAAACCACCCCCAGACTTTATTGTAACAACATTTTCCACCAGAAAGACAGTAAAACCAATGAGGCAGAGCCTGCCTGGCCTCCTCCTTCTGGCTATGGGAGAGTTGTTGCAATGTCATAAATGGCCTAATATGTCTAAATGTGAGCTCTGTAGCTGACTTTAGGCTTTTGGCTGTTCCCTTTAGTGCTCATCTATGGGTCACCATCCTGTGAAACACAGCTCTGGGTGCTTCTGTGCTAATACTTTATTTTTTAACTCCTCCCTGTATTGCTTTTGCAATGAATATTTCCCAATATTTTGCAATGAATATTTCCCAGTTCATTTGCTCATTGGGGTGGATCAGAGTCCCTGGAGCAGGGGTTTGTGTGTCAGTCAGTCTGCACCACTCAGCACAAGCACCAGGGCTGGTTCTGTGGCTCAGATCCCCCATCAGATGGGAGGGTCACAGGGTTTGGAGAAGAGCTTAGCTCCAAAGTGGTGATGGTGGTTGGTTTTTTGTTCTCCCAGGGAGCAACCATCAGTGTATAAACATCGAGTTGTCATGGCTCACATGATCGCTTTCTGAAAAGTTTTATTCCTGAGACCCCAAGGTATTGGCTGTACTGGGATGGGATTTTACACCCTGCCTTGTTCTGCAAGAGCAGTGATATCCAGGAACACAGCAGGACGTTCCAGGGACTTCCTTACACTGAGTGGTCCCTGGGGGCTGCCAGGCAGCAGCTGGGCTGACAGATGAGCATCTTAATCCCAGGAGTCCCTCACTGCCACAGGCTGGTCAGGAAATACAACAGTTGGATATTGTGCTGGCAGTCCCAGGAGATGGAGATCTGTGTGCTTCAGCCTGCTCCTTGCTACGCTCTTCCAGTGAGGAGGGGAATGAAGAGATGCAGCAGGAATTGCCTTTTTCACTTAAATCATCTTTTGCCTTTGCATCCCATGTCTTGTAAGCTTCATACCAGAATTATTTCTTGTAGGTCTCTGCTCATGGATGACTTGCTCATAGGCAGGTCTGTGAAAAACACTGAATTTTTTTTGACAAGTGGGGTAGTCTAGTCTCAGAAGAGATATTTTGTAGTTTCTAGGCTCTGGATGCCCCACCCCTTACATTTTTCCTTTTTTCCCCTCCCTAATGACTATTAAAAACAAAGCTGCTCCTAGATGAGTTGTTTGGAGAAGCTTGTTTTAGAGGTGTGTTGCTGATCTGGGGTAGAGAGGCATCTATTTAACCCTGTTTAGAACTGCATCTCAATGGAAAGCCATACAAAGAATGGGGTGATTGACTGAACCCTATCAATAGACTTCAAACTACCTTTACTTTATTCAAACTGAATTCTAGTTCGAGCCATACAGTTTTCTTCCAACACTAGCCTTTTTTATTGTAGTTTTCCTCTGGATTTCTTGTAGTTGTCTTGCATGCTTCTTAACATCTGGCACAGCCGAGTGGATTTGACATCCTGTTAATATTACACCATTTGATGACACAGGGCAGAACAAATTTCTGCTGTTTTATGTATGGCACTGGGCATCAAATGGTGTAATATTGTGCAGTCTTGGGTGCTTTTCTGCTGTGCTGCTGCCCATCCCAGTGTGTTTATCCATGTGACTCCTGATGGAGGACATCTCTGGGCTCTTGACTGAGCTAACTGAACCTTCTCTCCAATTTTTCAGAAGATCTTGAACTGTAGTCTTGCGTTCCAGAAATTTGAGGGGGGTTTTTTTGCTTGAATTTTTTTTAATCTCCTCTCCAGTGAGGTCCTAGGAGATCTCCCTTTTCCATCAAAGGGGGGAGTGGGAAGTAGGAGTGCTCCCAGACAGCCTGGGGTGCTGTGCCCCTCCCCTCAGTAGCAGTGCCTCTTAAAAACACACATAGTTTGGGTGTCTGCTATGTATTAAGCAATAAGACCAGAAAAATTATTTGCCAAAAAATCCTGTTTTATGCCGAGTCTGCTTTCTTTCCTTCCTTTAATGCTGTTAACTAAGAATGGCCTTTTTAATGTCGAGGATAATGACCTTCAAGTTTTGTGCTGTCCCCCCCATCCGTGTCTGCCCAGTGGGACTGGGGGATGCTGTGTCAGCCCTGTGCCCTCCACCAGAGCATACTGAGTGTGCTCACACCCTGCTCTGGGGTCCCCTCCCATGAGGATGTGTCAGCCTTACTGCCTCTTTCTAAGGCTTCCTGTGTGCCTCTGTTCATGTGTAAATAATGGCCAGTCTGCAGAAATGTCCCTGGATTTGTTCTGTCCAAAGCCACGGGTTGTAATCTGCAGACCCCATCCTGGGTCTGCTTCTGAAGGAGCCGTGAAACTAAAACCACTGGCTTGTCACTTGGCGTAAATTTGCTGCCCAGGTGCTGTGTGTCTGTTATTTTTTTATTATTATTACTATTTTTAATGTGCAGAAAACGGAACCATGTGGGATGCTGAGAAGAGCTGTGCCTGGTGCTGTGCTTGGTCTCAGAGTGACTGTGCCTCGGCAGACCTCTCTTTCATGTTTGCATGTACAAATGAAACCTGTGATTCAAAGTGGCCCAGCCTGCACTGGGCTTTATGAATCAGTGGTGGGAGAGACTAAAACATTCATGTGGTGAATATACAACCTGAAATGTGGGAGACAGTGCAAGAAATTCAGTTTGCTGAATGGCTGGAGGAGTACGGAGTTACTGTGTGCTCTGGTCCTCGCTGGGCTTTTAACAGAGGTGTAGGAGGAAAAAAATCTGCCCATTGGGAACCTGCTGTCTAGGTCTGACCTCTCCAGTCTGTTCACTGAATAATTTAAGCTGCCAAGAATGTCTGGAGCTCATCTGGTCCAGCTGCCTCCTCAGGGCAGGGGTTGCAGTTTCCAAGTTACCTCTGCAGCTCGGAGCACTGCCCCAGCCCAGGGGCTGGCATCTCCCAGTCCAGAGAGCTTTGTCTGCGTTTGGCTCTCTTTCCCTGCTCATGGTCTCTCTGTTTATTAGTCCTGCTGGCTTTTTGCCTTGCTGTGTTGCTGTTTTCAAAGATGCCTTCTCCCTGAATTCTGATTCACACACTAGAGTTGCAGGGTTGGTATGAAGAGGTGATTTGCTGTTGATTTACTTGGTGCTGTTCATGGGCATTAATTTTTCTCTTCAACATACTGAATTAACTTGGGTCACTAAGTTTACAGGGGGCACCAGTTAAACCAATAGAAGCAGCTTGAAATGATTACCCAATGCCACATGCAGAATACACGAGTTAACAAAAATTATTTAGAGCTCATAGGGCTCGTAGGGGATAGTAATGTCCAACTGCACATAACTCTGAAATATTAAGCTTGGTCATGGCATCGTTAAATGAGATGAATCTCTTTCTCTGACACCATCCTCCAGTGAGCAATGCCTCCAACAGACATGATGCTAATGCAGAAGTGTTTGATATTTGAGGTGATATATGAACATTTTGAGGGTTGTCTGCTTTGTGGAGTGCATCTCCTACTTCGGAATTCCCTCAAACACAGCCTCCTTGTGTTTGTTCTCAGCATTGGGAAGTTTGTGTCTTCAGTTCCTCATTCCTCATTAATGATGTACACAAGTGTCAGCAGAGCCTTTCTCTCGTGTTTGTTATTTCTTGCAGTCGTTGACACAGAGGCATGTGTGATAAAGACTCATCAAAGTCATCATTACTCTACAGTTATCTGCACTGAACTGTCTGGTTTGTCTGTAAACCTCTCTTTGATCTGAGCCTGTTTCTGGCTACATGCCTCATTATTTACTTTCCTGTGGCACTCCCTTCTGAAGAGCACACATCTCCTCTTCTGTTTAATTCATGATCAAAATGTATTAGTGCTCATATTTACCTCCCTTTTTAGCACAGTATACAAAACAGTGACAAAACCCAGCCAGCCTCCCAGTGCTGCTCCTTGTGTTGATCTCAGGCTTCAGCCCCTCCAGCTCATGTCTGCTCCCAGCCCCAGGACAGCTGTTGTGGAAGGGCTGTGGGTCTGTCTGTCTTGGCTAATCACTGGAGGCACTGCAGGGACAGCCAGGAGTAAAGCCTGGGCTCCTGACTGCCTCCTGGCATATCTCAGAATCCCTGTAATGAATTGGATCTCATGCATAGCTCTGTGTTGCTGGGGAAAACTGACAAAGAAGCCAACGCCAACTCAATTTGTCTCTTTCAGTTGTACTGCGAGAAATATGTGAAAATATGTATCTTACGTCTCTTTTGTTGGGAAGGGAGTTACAAGATGGGAGTGAAAGGGGCAATCATCCCTCTGTACCTAGCACTGGGGAAGGCTGCACCCTTTCTGTGGGTTCAGTTCTTGGCCCCTCACTATGCTGAGGGGCTGGAGCAACTCCAGAGGAGGAAAGTGGAGCTGGAAAAGGGTACAAGTCTGGAGCACAAGTCTGATGGGGAGTGGCTGAGGGATCTTGGGTTGTTTAGCCTGGAGAAGAAGAGGTTCAGGGGTGACCTTATTGATCTCTACAACCACCTGACATGAGGCTGAAGCCAGGTGGGATTTGGGCTCTCCTCCCAGGTAACAAGAGGCAGGATGAAAGGAAATGGCCTCAATGGCATCAGTGAAAGTTTAGATGGGAAATTGGGAAGAATTTTCTTCACTCAAAGGGTGGTCAGGCATTGGAACAGGCTGGTCAAGGAAGTATTGGATCACCGTTCCTGGAAGTGTTCAAAAGGCAGGTCAATGTGGCATTTTGGGGACATGGCTTAGTGATGAATGTGGCAGTGCTGGCTTTGTAGACTCAGTCTTAAAATTCCCTTCCAACTAAAATGATACTGTGATTCTCTACTCTTGTCCAGGCAGATGTCCCACACCTGTCCACGTGTGCAAAGCTGGCACCCAGCCCTGTGTGACCCCACAGCATTGTTGCCAGGCAGCTCTCCCACAGCCTGCAGTGGTCTTGAGGAGATGACTCCCCGAACCTCCACCCATAAATATCGCCTAAACCCAATTATGTGAAACAATTGCTGTTGCTGGGTGGAGGCAGGGGTGGCTGCCCAGGGATGTGGCTCCCAGCTCCCAAAATCCGTTTGTTCAGTGTCTCCTTGCCTGCCATTGCAATCAGCACGTCGGGTGTTCCGTGATTGTGTGTGGGAGAGGAGGACTGCAGGGAATTCTGTGGAGACACAAGAAGGTAACGTTGAGCATCACCACCCAGAGATTCGGGCACTCTGTGTTCAGCAGCAGCGAGTTGGTTACACATGCCTGTGAGTTTTCACTGTTCTTTTTTAAATGAAAAGGAAACCTTTAAGTTAAGGGATGCAGACCAGTATGAAATGAAATTCTGTTAATAATGTAATTCCTCTCGTTGGTGGTCTGAGAGTTTGCTTGCTGGTATTTCTATCCCCTCCTCTTTTATCTTGGTTTGCAGGTAGATAAAGGTGTTGTTGTTCTTTATCTGTATTGAAGGATTAAGACCCCAAAAATTTATGTTCTCTAATGTAAAGGCTGCAAATAAACACAGTAACTAGTTGGGTGCTGTTGAATGCTGTGATAATTACAGAGCATTAAATGACATTTGAGATAAAATCCCTTATGAACACACAACGGCTGTCAAGGTCAGGGTTTAGCAAAGCTTGTCATTCCCATGCCTTAAAAAGCAGATTGCATATCAAGTCCCAAATGGCCTCCTAACAGTGCAGAAGCTTTTTCCAGCCTGCAGTTGCACAGAAGTTTGATCATTTCTCCTGAAATTAGTGAACCGTTCATGAAGTCAGGTGCTGTTGTGAATTTAGCTGTTGAAGAGATTGTTTAATTCCATTTGGACACTTGAGAGCTTATTGGTTAACAGGAGTGGTAGCTTTATTACAACACTTGGTATGCTGTTAAGGGAAAGTTTGCTGCTCCCAGCTTTATACAATTAGACAAGGAAGAGAGTTTGCTTTTTAATTTATTTTTTTTTTCTCACCTCAAACAAAGCTGAGCCTGGGCAACAGATGGGAGAGGCTTGAAAACCCAGCCTGGTCTTGCCTTAGACTCTAGGATGTCAGGAGATAAATGAAATGAGTCTGCCTTGTTTTTGTTAAATGCCCTTGATTTTTAGCCTAATTACTTCTTTTTTATTGCTTTGGGTGGGCACAGAATGAGCACAGGCTTTGGTCACCAGAAACCCACTGCTGCAGAACTACGTGCCTGTCTGTCCCAAACCTGGCTCCCCTCTGTGCTGCCTTTGGTGCTCCATTTGCCTTCATCTTTTCACTTCTGAGCAAGGTTTCAGCCTGCTGCAGGAACATCTCCTGTGTGTGCTGCTGGCCAAGGGGGCTCCAGGTGTGCTGAGGGGGGACCCCAGACTGTCCCCTGCCTCCCCTTCACACCTTGCTGAGCCTGCTGCCGAATTTCCCTGTGTGCACGGGACGTGATGGCACTTGGAGGGATGGCATGATGTGTGTCACTGTGTGCCCTTCCAAGTGCTCTGACAGCTCCTGGGAACAGTGCAGCCCTTCTCTTGCTGCCCTCTGGCTCCAGCCTGGCTGTGCAGGAGCTCTGGCTCAGCACAGCAGAGCTGGCCGTGCCCAAGAGCCACGTGCTTTGTAACTCGGTTTATCCAGGCTGAAGAGGATTGTGCTGCTTCTGCTGTCACTTTGACAGATGTTTGCACTTCACAGGCTGAATGGACTTGCTGTAGTTACATTTTGACTGAGGTATCGCATAAAAAAAAATTAAAATAATAGGAAAATCCCAATAGCACAACTTGGCAGGGTCGGTATGGCTGGTGGAGGTGGGGAAGGAATCAGCAGTCCTGGGCAGCATTTTCTCTCTGGATAACCATTTCTAATTTTAACAGGGTCTGCAGGCACTCGCTTTGCTGCTTCTGCTGTTGAAGTCGTGCTTTCTGAGCAAGCTGCTTAATTACAGGGGTTTAACTCAAGTCTGTTTGAAATGGTTTTTTTTTTTTTGACTAGCGGGTATGAAATAGAATTAGATCTCTGTGGAGCATTGAGATTGGTCAGAGCAGAAAGAGTGAGAAAGGAAAGTTACTTTAAAGTGGGATTCTTGGGAAACTTCCATCAAACTTTGCCTGGTTTTTATACCCAAAATACCACTTATGCTGATGTGGCTGGTGTTAGAGAGCAGAGTGTAGCCTGTAATTTGGGCTGCAGCTATTCACAGACCAGGCAGCACACTGAAACAGATGAAGCCAGATGCCAGCTAAATCAGCAGCATTCTCTTCTTGCCTTTATTTTTTGCATTACAGAATTATGTGCATGGGACATGCTTGAATAATAACTATTGAGAAGAGAGAACTCGCCTCACTAATCATGAGCCTAAAACAGAATATTTGTCTCAAAGTTGTTGCTTATACTTTTGCTTTGCATCTTCTGTCTTGTGCCCTGTGCTGCTCAGTGGCTATGGGGCTGTGTTGGTCCATAATCACAGCTCCCTTTTTAAAAAAACAAACCCCTCATTTCAGTAAGATAAGATGAAGAAAGCTTTAAAGCTTTTCAAACCAGAGAGCACATGTCATCGCTCTTGGGATTGTTGGTAAAAATTTATGCAAGAGACCAAAATTAGAGAGAGGAAATGAGAAAATGCCTCCCCCCACTCCCCCCCTTTTATTTTCTGAGTGACTTTAAAATATTCCCTTCCTGCAGATGGCTTGCTGTGCTGGAATGCCCCATATGTGGCATCATGTGTGTGCAATTACACATTTTGTCTTGATAAGTTCGACGTGTTTCTGTAGCTGGCTGTTTGTCAGTCATCAGCTTCAGCTCCCCTCCAAAGAGCCAGGGCTGTTCCTTCTTAATAACATTTTAGATCCTTTTTCCTCTCAGCTGAATGACAGATATTAGCATATTCCTTAGGAGGGTGGTGCTGGGTGTTTGTGCCGGTTGATGGGGTATTGGCAATCACAAGTATTCTGTTTGTCATTTTAGCTCAGTGAGAAAAAAATGTGTCTGAATCTGATAATGGAGAACGCAGAAGCAATGCTGGCAGCCAAACGTCTGCTTTAGCCCTAAATCACTCTTTTCCTAAAAGGAAAACAAATCTGAAGTGTGAAAATACCTTGGAGAGGATCTGGCTGTGGGAACTCGCAGATACTGATGAAACTCAGCACATGGGGTTTATTGGAGTGAATGAGTTTTGTGCATTTATTTGTTTTTAAGTGAAGAAGGCATGTTGTCTTTCTGAATAATTCTTCTCCATGATGTCTGTGATAGCTCTTCTGTCTTGCCTTGCTCGCCTGTCAGCATTACAAGTGGATCCTGGGGGTCTGTTGAAAGAAACCTTGTAAAGGACAAGGTGGATTGCTGGGCTGTGTTGAAATTCCTGTTGCTTCTAAAGTGGCAGATTCGGGTGACTAACTGTCCAACAAACCCATCTGTTTGGGATTTGGAGGAAATATAGGAAAAGCAGGGAAATGCCCGCTCTCTCAGTAGTACAGCATTAGAGCACACAGTGGGAACAGTTCTAGTCCATCAGCTGCAAAAATGATCTCCATCAGTAAATACCACTTTTCTGCACACAGGATCTGTTTCACTCTTCATGCGTGTGCCTGAATTAGGAATAATGCTATTAAACTAACTGTGAGCAGAATGGTGTGTGCAGACAGCAGTGAAGGCTGCTCATGCCTCATTCTGCAAAGGATGCAAAGGGAGGAAATTTCTTTCCCCCCAGATGCAGCTGGATGGGCTTGTCAGACCGTGTTGCAGTGTTAGGCTTTTTGGGCTCAGCTGTCAGTCAGGACTACAAGCCAGAAATTCGTAACCCTTATATGAAAGTTTCTGGTATAGCTCTTCCTCAAAGTAGAGGAAACAATTTTTAGTTGCAGTCACAAGTCACATAGTTCTTGCTGCTGGTCCTTCCCCTTGCTCACCTCTGCCCTGTACCCAGGACAGAGGTGTCTTCTCTTGTCCTCACCTCTTGGTTGAAGGCACCTTGGTGGTTATTGTTCTGGTCCTTTGCTAACGTGAAGGTGTCCCAGGGGCAGAACGTTGGGTACTGCAGAGGGGCAGATGTGCTCCACAGTCCAACAATTCAGAAATTTAAAAATTAAAAAAAAAAAAAAAAGTATGAATGTTAGCAATCACTGGCTAATAATTGCTGCCCTGCTGCTTTACCTCCCCCTGTTCAGCCCCCTGTGGGGGCTGCTCTGATGTTGTGCCCCATTTCTGTTGCTCTTACCAGCTGCAGGATGGATGGTTTTGGGGACAGCTCCTGGAGCTGGGATGGGCTGACACATCTCCACAGCAGCTGAGTGCTGGATGTGAGGTATTTAATACCTTATCTGCTTGAAGGTCCTTTTTGCAGCCAGAATGGTATTAAAGACCACTTTGTCAACAACAGCAATGAGCATCTCTTTGATCCGTGAACTCCTTGCGGAGAGCTGAGGAAGAGATTCTTACCAAGGCAGGTTTCCAGCATTCCTCTTAGCAGCTTATTAGCCCTGGACATTCTTGGATAAAATCACCCTGGCATCTCTCCTGCAAGACTGCAAAACATTTATTTTTCAATGCAATAGGTCTGCAGTTGCTACCTGTGGTGTTGGGTCACCATTTTCCTGTTCAGAAAGTCGTGACAATGAAGCAGTCAAAGGCAACTGGATGAGTGGTGCCTGAGACCTGCATCAACACAGATTTCTTTTCCTCTTTTTTTTTTTTTTTTTTTCTCCCAGCCAGAGCATAAAAGACACTCTTCTTATTCCTCATGGCAAAATCTTCTGCATTGCTTCTGAATTGAGCCCTTGAGAGAAGTACAGAAACAGCACATGGTAGGGATGGGCTGGGAAGGTGGACGTGGAGAGGAGAAGGTTGCTACTGGGCAGCATCAAGCAGATCTTCCTGCATGGGTCAAGAAGGATGATTTCTGGCCTCTCCTGCACTGATGTTGGCAGTCACAGGTGCCCTGTGATGGATGTGGTGGCTGCCCAGGTTGGGAACTGAGCTCTGAGCTTAATGGGCTGAAATCCTGGCAGAGATACTGAGGATGTATCTGAGACTTGGCTCAGCCCCAGGGTACTGTCCCAACTTGCACTTTTTGCCTTCCACATCGAGGGATTTTTATATTATTATCATCAGGCAGCCAGGACTCTTGCAATACGCTATTAGTTGTTTTAATGCTGTTTTATTCGTTAATAAATTCTTTTAGCTGTAACTTTAATCTCTAATACTTTGGTATGGGGTGCCTGGGGAGGAAAGCAAGAATCCAGAAATCACGTGAAAGCTTTTAATAAACCATTAGCCCTTCCTGCAGTGCAGTCCTGTGGGAATTAACTGCTCTGTGCACGAGTGAATTCCCTCTCAGTCTTCCATGGGTGTCATCATTTTGCCCTCAGCTGGCACAGCACATGCTTGACTGCTCTCTTGAGTGTAGTAAATGGGGCATAACTTGTTTTCTTGGGGGACAGGAGTTCCAGAAAACAGACAAATCCTTTAAAAATAATAGGCTCAAGCGTGTCACTAAACCCTTCTATGGTTCTGGGCTGGGCTCCTCCCTTGTCCAGGCAGATGGTGATGGAGCCCCTGCTGAGATATCTGGTGTTGCTGGTTCTTGTGCTGCTTTAGCAGAGCTTTAACAACAAGCTGCATTGAATCTGCGAGCAGTGGAGCCCAAGCCAGTGTGCTCTGCATGAAAGGTGCACCTAAAAAACCTGGGGCAGGCTCCATCTGGGCCATCTGATGGAGCTGGCACAGCAGTGGTGCTTGCTCTCTGTCTCCACTGCTGTGTTTGTGGGATATGTTTTGCCGTTTTCCAGGAAAAGCTTTTATTTGAGGTTGAATTTTTTTTTTCTCTCTGGTGGGGGAGAAATTAATTACCACCCTTGCTCCTCTTACTGCCCTGAGGACCAGAAATAGTCAGGAACTTAATAGTCAAATGGCTTTAAAAACTGGTATCTCTAAATGTCAAGTTAATGTGCTCTGGGAACAGCGTGACTCAAGGACCCGGTATGAACATCAAATTGCATCTGCTGCCACAAAGACTTGTGGGATTCTCTGAGGCAAACACAATGGGGAGATTGAGAGTTTATTTCAGCTTTTTCCAGTCTTTCTTCTAAAAGTAAAGTTTTATTTTTCTCATGCCTGTCCTCGCCACAAATGCAGCCTGAACCTGTCTGAGATGGCAGATTAAAAATGAAACTCTCATGAATGAGAAATGCAGTCTGCATTTTTTATGATGGCGGAAAAAGTAAACCCATTTTAAAATGTGCATATTTTTAAGAAAGTAAATGACTAAGTAGGTGAGATGTAGGTATCAATAAATATTTATTCCAAAGAAGTAATCTCTCGACAGAATTGGAAATTGTCTCATCCTTTTAGGCAATTAAAAATCAATGTTTGTTTTTCAGAGTGGAAGTAACATTTTTCAGTTGCTTTTGGAGCGTGGCCACTGTTGAGTGAAAAGTTTCACAGCTACATGACATTTTTTTTTTTAATAATTGCACTAAAAGGACAGGCTGATTTATAGGATGTATTGTAATGATCTTGAAACGCAGGGGAGGAACAAAACTCCCAGAGTTAATCCAAACGTGAAGTTGTTCTCTGAAAAAGAATTTGGAAATGGGGTCTGTGGTCTCTAGTGGGCAGATGGTGAGTGCTGAGGCTGGGTCACATCTACTCAAGGTGTGAAATTGCTGTGGAGGTTTATAAAATTGAGACAAATAACATATTCAAATGAGCCTTATTTAATCGACCAGGTAAACCAATTAAAACTCTGGAAAAGATGTGAGTACAGGTTCATGACCTCAAATACAGCTGGCATATAATACCTGACTGGCTTAGGTACACCTGCCACGAGAACTTAGCGACCTGTTTCTGGGGATTTGGGGAAGAAAGCTGGTGCCTCCTGAACCCTGTTTGCTGTTTGTCTTTGGGAGCCTTGGTGTCGCAGGCTGTGGAGCGTGGAACAGCACAAGGAGCAGAACAGTGATGACCATGTTGAGATGCTGGCTCTGACCTGTTGTGCCTGTCCTTGGGTGGGAATATTATGCAGTGGGAGCAGCGGGTCCTCTGTGCCCGAGGGGCATCCGTGCAGTGAGTGGCCCCTGTCCCTCTCTAGGCATCCTGGCCATGTCACCCAGCTGCCCCAGGGCTGGTCACCTCTGCCTTCCTGGAGTGGTCAGCCCTGTGTGCGAGGTCGCTGTGACCAAAAGACTGCAGCGCTTAGGGGAGGGACATTTAATTTTGCGGGAATAATCAGAGGGAATCTTTTGATTTCCTCCGACTTACCTTTTACATTTGTGTCGCCTCTCCAACCACGTGCCTGTGCACACTCTTGGCTCAATGGCTTTTTACACTGGCTGCTCTAAATGCATTTTAAAGAGCTGAGGAATGCACACACAGCAAGGTCATATAAATTAATAATTATCTAAGCGCTTCTGCCCTTTTCTGCCTCCAGAAAAGAAATGAGGAGGGAAAAAACTTTTAACTGCCTTTTTTTTCCCCTTTTTTTTTAAATCTCCCAAACTAGTTTTCAGGGCTGATCTGGGCACTGTTGTTTCAGCCACAGCCTTAGGCCGATTTGACTTCGTCACTTCACTGTCACATTGCCTGTATTTGAGCCAGCACATGAATTTTCATTTCCAAACGTGTTCGGGTTTGTAATTCATACAGAGCAAATAGATTAATCACAAGCCATGCAGAACGTGTAATTATCAAAACCTGGAGTACAGAAGAGGTATAAATCATGACAGTGCTGCTTTCCAGCTGCCAATTAAAAATGGGAATTTAAGCTGCCTGAGCGTGGAGGGTTTAGGTTGGGAAGTTTCTGTTTCTGTGTCTTGCAGAAGAGTTAATGAAGAAAGTGCTTGCTCATAACTTCTCATTAAGCAACAACTGGATTTATGAAATACTGGCACTAGTGGAATAATTAGGAGTTTTCTATTATTGATGAGTTGGACTCTTAAAGAGGGACGCATTATCTCAAAGAGTCCCAATCCTGAAGCCTGTGCTGGTGCTCCATGCAGCAGCTGGAAGTGTGCCTGGAGCATGTGGAGCCTGCCTGGGCTCCTGGGCACCTGTGCAGGGAGCTGGGAAGAGGAGCACATCCTCAGGCTGTCACCCAGTAGGGGCTGTGGGATTAGGGACAAAATGTGGGACAGGATGTAAATCTGCTCTCCCTCCTCCTCAGTCACCTGGGGCTCAGTGACCAGAGGAGAGGGACATCACTTGGTGAGGGGTGGGGAGGTGGCACTGAGGACCATCACTGCTGCCTCTGGGCTATCCAGAGGAGAGGGGCTAAAACAAGGAGAGGAGACTGGAGGACAACAAATGCCATTTGCTGCTTTTTTCCCCCTATTCTTTGGTAACATTTTAGTGGTACCCAGCACACCAGGGCCCCTATGCCAGCACCCTGCTGCTCTGGGCACTGCCAAAGCTGTGGCCATGGAGCAGATATCAGGAACCACGACTGTTACTGACTTTTAGTACCAGAGTCCCTTTCCATGTGGAGCCAGAGTTGGTCTGGCACATTCCCCAGGGAAGCCTCAGCCTTCAGGCTCCAAGGCAGCAGGTTGGGCTGATGGAGCTGGGCAGCCCAGGGTTCTCCATCATGATTCCCGGGGACTGTGGGGACGTTAGGCAACCTTGTAAGCCTGTCGTAATTTTAAAGCGTTTTGATAATGTTCCCCTCAGCTTTAATGTTACATATCCCTGCGTATGTTCCTCGGTAATTGAAAGGGATATCGGGGAAATTTGATCTGTCTGGCTTTGACTTATGCTGTCCTTATCTTGGCCTTCGTGTCATTAAGAAAAAAATTGGTATTGATCTGAAACTATACCACTACATTGTGCTGCAATTTTTCTTCCTTGCTAGCAGAATATAAATCGATAAAAGGCAGCTGCTTGCAACGTGGGGCAGATATGATGCTGTCATTTATATATTGTAAATCCAATGATAGCTGATCAAATCAGTGCGTCTGCTGTTCCAAACCTGACATGATTGAATTGTCAATAAAAAAGATTTTACAGTAAGGGAAGTTCGGCTGGCGGTGTAAATGCCTGGAAGCCTCACTAAGTTTGATACAAGATGAAGCAATAAGCTAGGCTATCATTATACAATTCCAACAGCCAAAATATTTGGATACTTGTGTTCTCACATGATACTGGAGATGGGAGGAAACCTTTTATTGCCACTTGTTTGAAGAAGAATTATTCTGAGACTGAGGAATATGGATGGCTTCTCCTGAAATGAAGGTATGTTGGTGAGGACTAAGAGAAATAGTGTGGGACTTATTTGAACTGAAGATGTGCAGGTCCAGGTCATTAGCAGGAAGGTTATCAGTGTTTCTGTTTGCTTAGAAACAAATCTTGCAGGAAGGAACGTGACTAATAGCATGGTAAGAAGAGACTGGCTCTGCCCCTGTGTGGAGTCTCTGTGAACAGGAAACCAGAATATGGTTCATGGTTTTTTTCTGGACTACAAAGAAGACTGTTTTATGATAAATCTGTTCATGAGCCTTTTCTTGGGGGTTAGGCTGGAAGATGCTGCAGCCAGTGCAAGGTGGTGCCAAGCCATCTGAGACCTGATGGAGTTGCTGCTGTAACTTCCCTGAGCTGATTCAATTCCTGCTACCCAAAGACCTCCCTGTACCATTTCTCAGCCCAGCTGGAGAAGAATGCCAGCAGGGAGAGAGGCTGGTAAGCAATCTGCTCCCCTGCATCCCCCAGTGGAGTGCGCTGGAATGGAGATGGAGGGAAAGAGGAAAAGATGCAGAAGATGGAAAGATGCAGTAAAATCTAAGAAAAAACGTGCCTTGCCGCACTCCAAAAAGACCTTGCACATTCAGAGCACATGAAACTCTTGGACACAGCCTCATGTAGTGATTTTTTTTTTTTTTTTTTTTTTTTTGTGACACCATTTGGTGAGACACAGTGAGGTCACATGAGGCTGTGAGATGATCCTATAAGGTATCTGGATACTGAAGGTATCCATGTAGATGGCCACCCATGGGAATGGTTCTGCATCCAGCAATGTGCTGTTTTAAACTTGCTTGTTCTCTTTGAATATATTTTTCAAAGTTAAATGGCCAGTAGTAATGTAAGCTTTCATTTCTACAGATGAGCTTGGACCAACTGCTTCGTTGTGCCAAGAGTTTCCTCTGCCAGGAATGGAGAGCTCTGTGTCCCTGCAATGCTGGCTGCCCTGTGCAGCTCCCCACAGTCTGCTGGATGAAACCCCATTCTCTGCCCTGCATTTCTGCTTTACTTTTTCCCTGCTTGGTAGTTATTCCTGGACCTTGCTGATGGCCGTAGCTTTTAAAGGATGTGCTAATTCAATTGCTTGTGATTGACTGTGTTCTTAATCTCTTTTTTGTGTTTCACCAATTTAGCTAAATCCTAAATCCATTAGGTGCTCTCAGATTGCTTTACAAGTGTCCAGAGGAGGTGTTTGCAATAAATCCAGGCTAATTCTCTCTGCAGACAGGGTTTTAAGGCTTCGGGTCTGGGCTGGAAGAAGAGTGGACTGATGCAGGAGTGGGCTAACACAGGAATGTGAAGGACAAGAAGCAATTTAGCTTCTGCTTCTTTACTTTTTTTTTTCTACCATCTAGTTGATGTTGCTGTCTACTTCACCTTCTTGGTGGAGAGAAGAACTTTGGGATACACGTGCTGAGAAACCAGCTGTGGGGACTCCCAGTCCTCTTTCACAAAAAACAGTGAGGAATCAAAATGATGTTCTGTTTGTAAAGCAAAGGAGGCAAAGCTCAGAGACAAGTCCTCAATATTTCCTGTAATATTCTTTTGCTTATTTTTCTGCCCCTTCTGTATGAGGGTCAAAGTACTAGCTTTGCTAAACACAAACCTGCCACTTACTCTTTTTTTTTTTTTCCCCTGTTCAGTTTGCAGTGCTTTTCTGCTGCTTAAGCCAACAGAAATGCTTTGTTTTAAGACAGGAACTGCAGCTAATAATTCATTCAAGAGCAAAGGAAATTAGCTTTTTCTCCTTAATTTTCCTTTCCCAGCTCTGGAGGTTGGCTCTGGGAGTGCCATCACACCCTGGTGCTGGGGGGAGGAGGACCCCAGCCCCTGCAGGGTCCTGGCTCTGGTGCTGCTCAGTCCGCAGAGAAAACGCCTCTGAATTTCCATTCCTCCTCCATCTGGGAGGAATCATTTGTGGTTTGGGGCTCTTTGGAATGGCATCTTGTGCTTATATACTGCTCGTTAGGTCTGGGGGGAAAATGGCATGTCAGCCTGGGAAACTGGTGAGATGCCCATGTTTTAAAATTGGTTTGCTTTGTTAATATATAAAGGTAAAGAAGGCTGGGACTCTCTCTAATCAGGGAGGGTTACACTGATGCTCTGGAAAGAAAAGGAGAAAAAATGCTCAGGGGTTTTATGGCACTGTATCTTAAGCTAGTCAGTCTTTGGAAGATTTGGGTGTATTTTTGTTTTAAGGGGGAAGTGGAGATGAGGATGAAACATGAGTGTCTTCATAGGAAAGATGAATTTGCAAAATGTTTTGCTGTCTCACTTGAGTGGAAGCATGTGGTTTTCAGTTCCCATAACCTCAAGGCATTACAAAATCATGATTAAAGCCCTAAGAACAATGTGATCAGAATTAAAATTGGTAAGTTTGAAAAATTATACACTGTGAGGTTTTCCTTAATTTATTTTTCTTGTCTGCCGGTGCTACAGGTCATAGTTTCAAGCCTTTCCCCACAGCAGCAAAGGCTGGATTGTTTTGGTTTTTAATTGTAAGCGGAGGTCTTTATGTAATCTGCTCTGTCCAAAGCTGGGGCTGCAAGAAAACAGCAGATTGTGCAAGCTCTGAGAGCAATTCCAGTGGTTGGGAATATATTCAGCCTTTGTCAAAAGTGAAACTTTGTTACAAATGTCACTTATTGAAGTGGAGAGTGTGCCAGTTGGAGCCCAGATGGTATTTATATCCCTTAAATGATAAGGTATGAAAATATTCACCTCGCAAAAAGCAATAGTTTTTACTAAAGGTCACCTTAATAGGTATCTCTATTCGATCTTTTTGGGCAAGAAAAAATACACTATTGATTGTATATACAAATTGGATGATAATTCAGTTAGTGCCTGATGGTGGCAAATCAGGAGCACAGCAGTGGCTCTGGGCAGCAGAGATGTAGATGACACTTCCAGCATCATACAGTGTTACTTTTTTTTTTTTTTTTTTTTTTTTAAGTTGTAGCCTGTTTAATTCATGGTAATGATGGTTAATTCATTCATGTGCAATTTAAAACATCCAATGCAGACTTCCTGGAGACTGCACATAAAACACAGAGGCTTAGTAGGGCATTAGAGATGCATCTGGGTGCCTGGAATACAGAGGATCTTTGCTTCGGCTTGTCTAAGTGGTCTTTGTTTAACTGATAGCTGCTAACTTTGTTTAACTGATAACACATGTTGTGCTGTTACTGCTGTTGGCCTTTTCCCAGTTAAACTGGCTTAAAATGAAAGTGTTTATGGGGAGATTCTGCAGCCCTGGCTCCACGGGCTCTTTGTCTGGGCAGAGGGGGGAGTTGATGTCTGGGGCAGTTCAGCAGAGAGCTGCATGTTTGCAGATTTTAATGGCTCTTGCTCCAGAAGGCTTTTAACACGCTCCCTGCACAGCCACCCTGGGCAGGAGCTGCTTTTTCCATTGCAGGTCTGAGTTTTGCCACTGTGGCTTCACTACACTTCAGGTTTCTTGAGCGTGCAAAATGCTGTCAAATTGGTAACAGGAGGAGGGAGGTTTGCAGCACAGCCTCGGGCTCAGCACAGAGGAAAATCAAAGGAGTGTTTTGTGCCCCACTCCGGAGCCTTTGGAGGGGTCTGCTCTGAGCTGCTGCTGCTGGACATCAGGAGGAGCTTTTCAAAAATCTGCCACCGTGAACGGACTGAGCGTGGAGAGAAGTGCCAGCAGCAGAGCGAATCCATCCCGTCTGATCCCTGGCAGCTTTTCCCTGAGCCATGGACTGAGCCTCCCTGAGCCTGCCTCAGCTGGGTTCACCTGCTTTCAGCTGCCTTGGGGTTCCAGGTGTTATAAATGACTATCATAAAGCTGGCTTTTCGCAAAATGTGTGCTATATGATTAATAACTTTGTAGTAAAGATATAAGTTTTTATTTCTGCTGTTAGTAAAGAAAATTAGGCATAGTGGTAGTAGTGATATAGTGTGCTTAAACTGTCTGTTTGGCTGGGATAACATCCAATGAACATATAAAAAAGACTCTGCTATTGATACACCAACTATCAGCATCTTCCATCTAAAGAAAACACAAACCAAGGCCCAATCTGGAGGTGATAATGAAAACACAACCAAAAAACACACATACTCTAAAAAGGCGAACCCAAAGAGAGGCCATACAAAACAATCCCTAAAATATGAAAACTAGTTTATGGAAAAATATGAATATTCAACAAACTGATACAATAAAAAAGGTATTTAAAGAAAGCCTATAAAATAGCAATTTGTGGACTTGGCTAAATGTCAAGTCACCCAACCGACTGTACTTTACTTTTTTCCTTATCTCCTAATTGTCTTATCTTTTTATTAAAACATATTTCTTAAAATCTACCAAAAAATAAATCTCGTTTTTCACACAGGGAATCTGTGAAGTGTTTGTGATGGGGAGGGCAGCCACAGCGCTGCAACGTGAGTGTTGTTGCCTCAAGTTCTCCTGCTTTTCACCGTTTGCATTTTGTTCTCACGCAGCTTCAAGTAAACTATGTATGATTTTAGAAAATAATCTCATGTTTACATTCTTCTCCTCTGGGAGGAGAAAGATGATTGATGGTGATGTTCACCAACGAGCTTGAAGAGGTGGCTACCTGTGTAGCCACCTCAAGACAATCTTCTTTTGTCTGTAAAACTATATATATTATGGAGTCAGAAAAATGAAGTAGAAGCTCCGTGAGAACAAAATGCAAACAGTGGAAAGCGGGAAAACTTGAGGCAACAACTGTGGTTAGGCATTTTCCAGAAGTGTTTTTTGGGGATGCAGGGATGCCTAGGGAATTGTTGCTCTTCTGCTGGCTCCAGCTCTTTCCCTGTCTCCAAAGGTCCCCCTTCCGAGGGCTCAGGGTGTCCCCAGATGGAAGTGTAGACTGCCCATCAGCTGTGGCCAAACTGCTCTGATGCTTTGCCCTTTTTGCCCTGGCTCAGGGTAAAGCTGTTCTAAGGGACCTCCAGGAAGGTTCTTGGGAAAGGGACCTTCCGAGGGCTTTGGGTCTTGTGTGAAAAGCTGAAAACCTTGGAGAAAAGAAAGAACTTTTGTAGAATGCTATTCATTTCAAACAGGAAAATGGATTTTGATGTAAATATGGGATACTGTCTGCAAAGAAGATGCTCACCCCTCTTTGGTCATGTTGAGAACTAAATTTTTTTCCTGGTGCCAGACACAAACATACAGGTCTCCCTTTCTCTCTTCCCAAGGATCTTTTCCATGGCATGGTGCTGCATGGTGATGGAGCCTAGCTCTGTCTTGGGTTCCAGAGGTTTGAACTCGGATCACAAAATCACTAAGGTCTGAAAAGACTTCCCAGGATCATTGAGTTCAACAATTAACCAAACACTTCTGTGTTCATCACTAAACCATGTCCCCAGGTGTCGTGTCCACATCTTTTGAACACTTCAGAGATGATGACTCCACCACGTGGAGAATGGTTTTGCTCTTCATTTTCATTCCTAGAGGCTGTTAAAACTCTGACTGCTTTGTTATCAAAAAGGATCCATCTCTGACGTGTTTGAACCAGTCAGTAAAGTGCAAACCTGACAGGAAATGAAATTTTTGGTTCTTGACAAGAAATGAAAGAAAAATGGCTTTTCAAAGGGAAATGTTCTTCTGGCAGGAAAAATGGTAGGCTTGGGGTAGGGGATTCTGTCTTTGGATCAGAATTCTCTGTATTTGAACCTAATCTCTTTTCCCCTTTGGTTTTTCTGCATGGATATTAAAAAATCAGGTGTTGATTCCCAAAGCAACTGAATAATTGTATCTAAATTGTTATAATCTCTCAAATATGTCAGTGCTTCCACTGGCAGAGGAGATTTTGGATGGGAGGAGAAGCATTGTGGAGGTTTAGAAAAAGGTGATGCCTTTTCTTATTCAGTGGAGAATGTGTGGTAAAGGGAAGTGTGCAAGCACTTACTCAAAGGCTCAGTAAAAAATAAAATAACTGCAGAGGGGCCATTTTAGACAGGCTGTGATGCAGTGTGTCTTTGAAATGACCCTCATGGGCTCTGCCCTCTCTGTCCAGCAATAAACTAATTCTCAGGACTAATGGTAAAATTCTGCAAGGCATGAATTCCCAACTTAAATAGATTTACAGTGAGTTAATAGATCTTCCAGCATATCTCTTGCAACCTATTTGTGGTGGCATTGTTTTAACATGCACAGTAATTGAAAAAATTGTCAGGATTTACTGTCTTTTCTGACCTGTGTTTATCATACCTAGGAAAGACTCCATAAGAGACATAACATTTGATGTATGGACATAGACCTTGCGTGGAAATGTTCCGACAGGAGTTCTCACTGAGTGGTAATTTTTCCTTGGGAAAAAGGGGATTTTAGAATTATGAGAAGCTAATACTTAACAAATGCCACCAAGAGGGTCACGTGTGCCAAGAGTTGCATAACAGACAAGTCAGAACAGTGTGATGATAAAGATGAACCTTCAGCTTTGGAGGTTATGTATTCTGTGTTGGTTTCCATGTGCAGCCTTTGAAATACATGATCTTTATTTTGAGAGGATAAAATGAAAATACCCTTTGGAAAAGCTGTTTATTTTTTTTTTCCCAGGCCTATTTGTCCTTGCTCCTTTTGTTAGCATTTTTTATAAATCAAAAGTTATATTGATCTGGAGATTATGCGTTAAACCATGTCTGAGCAGTGGTTGCTCTATTACTGAGAAAAGCAGCTGCCATAAAACTTTTGGTAAATTTATCGATCGATACTCTCCATGTTCCTCTTCAGAAAAAGAACAAGCTGAATTTTAATTTACTGGGAACGCAGCTGAACACGTGGCCCCCGTGTTCAGCAAAGGATTTAAGCCTGTGAGGAACTTTCCAGAGATGAATAGTGCCATTACTTTGCAGGGGATTATTCATGTTCTTGAAGGAAAGCCTCTCTGGGACAGGCAGCGGAGCCTCCGATCGATTCCTGGCAGCTGTGGTTGTGAGTCTTACTCTTGAGAGCCAAATTATCATCTCGTGCTCCTGTTACAATGGCTGCCTTGCTCTCACAGGGGGGAATAAGGAGATGATAAAACATCTTCCTTGTAAAATGAGTGTTAATCAAACCAGGGCTTTGAGCCAGGACGAGCAGGATGCAGGAGCCATGTGGAATGCTGGGTGTGGACCAGCCATGGGCTCAGCTGGTGCCACCAGGACATGATGTCCCACCTTCTGCTTCCTCCCTGGGCTGGGACCTGCCCCTGCACCAACTTAGAAAACAAAGTCAAACCCAATCAACAAAGAGAACAAAAACAAACAAACAACCCCCCCAAACAAACAAAAAAACCAAACCAAAAAAACCTCAAAACCAACCAACCAACCAAAACCACACAAAAAACCCCACAAAACCCCCCACACACCCCCCAACAAAACAACAACAAAAAAACCTAAACAAAAAAACCCAACCAAACCACCAAAAAACAAAACAACACCCCCCCCAAAACCAAACCAACCAACCAACCAAACATCCCCTGCACAAAACAAAACAACAAAAAAACCCCGCCCCAAACCAGCAACCCCCTGAAAAAGCCAAGCAAACAACCCCTGCTCAAACAAACAAAGACAACCCACAAAAAACCCAACCCAAAACCCCATCAAACCACTCTCCCCCACAAACAAACAAAACAATATCCAGCTTTCCCCCAGCAAAACCACTGGTGTTTTGAGAGGGCTCCACTCAAGGTACTACAGAGCAAGGAAGAGAAGAATTTGGTCTAGTTTTTGGAAAGTGCTAGGGCTAGAAACTGGGGCTGTGGTTAGGTCTTCCTGGGTTTGTGGGGGGTTTTTTGTTGTTGTGTTTTGGTTTTTTGTGGGTGGTGTTTTTGGTTGGTTGGTTGGGGGTTTTTTTTTGTTTGTTTGTTTGTTTGTTTTTGTTTTTGTTTTTTGGTGGTTTTTTTTGTTTGTTTGTTTTTGGTTTTTTGGTTTGGTTTTTTTTTTTAAAGTATGGATATGGTGCCTGGGGTTTCTGTGCCTGGCATGCCCTGAGTCCTGTTACTGGGGTGCTGCTGTGGCTGTGATGTCCTCTGTCAGTCCCTGTGGTGTTTCATGAGGAGGGAGTTGGGTACCCTGCTCCCTGATGAGCAAGATGCTGCTGAAGTATTGTGTATATGTTCAGTGGATCAGGTGCTGCCAGGGAGCATTGCAGTGTTCGGTTGTGCTCCTGAGGTGATCCATGGTCTCATTACCATGTTAGAAACCTCTGTCTTTCTCTGAGGTGTCTTGAGACAAAACTAGCTTGAAAATCACTGAATTACTTTTGAGAACCTGGGCATTGTTCTGTGTCTTGGAAACAGTGACTCCTTGGGGGGAAGAGTTATACCGATGTTGGTTGCTGTATGTCACTGGGTAAATGGCTTTCCCGAGTTCTGCAGGCACAGGTGGGAAACTGTGAACAGAAATAAAGGGGCTGGAGTGACTAAAGAATGGTCAACAGGTGCCCTGAAATAAGTGCAAGTCCTACGTGTTACTGTAGGGATCAAGAACTGATCTTCTGCCATTTGCTTTTCATGGGACAGTTGAGATAACTTTAAAGAGAATTTGGCCAGGAGAGATTATTAAGGAAGGAATTTGCTGCTTAAATAAATAGTCTGCTCTCTATTGTTGGAGACTTAACAGGCTGATAAAAGCCCTCTGGAATGAAAGGGAGCCTGAAAAGCCCATCTCAGATCTGCCTTGCTCTAAAGTTACTGAGACCAATGCACTTCCAAAGAATTTTTTTCGACTCTTTGAATACAAGCTCAACTTGACCTAGTGCCTTGCTTCATCTTCATCTATTCTGATGAATAAAGGAATTTGCTAGGCTTGCATTTTTTCAGAAGTTGCTTGTAACTTTCAGTTTAAAATAAATGGAAGAACTATGCTGGTGTCCTGGTCTTTAGAAATGCTTGGCTTGTAAATTTGGGTGGGAGTGCATGAAGTCACTTGCCCTCTGCTTGATATGTGTGGCTTGTCATTCATCTCTGAAGAGGTATGCTGCTTTTTTGATACCTTGATAACCCCATTAGGTGGATGTTGCAGCCTCCAATTAATAAAATAAGGCTGTGTGGGTGACCAAGTAATGGGGTTTTATTGTTTTGTTGTAGTTTTTTTATTTTGTTTTGTTGGAGGTTTTTGTTTGGTTTTTGTTGGAGATTTTTGTTTGGTTGGGTTTTTTTGGGGGGGAAATGGGCCTTGTGTTAAAAAATTAAAATAAAACAGTGCTGGATGTGCTTTTGCAGTGGTGAAATGCTTGGGTCTGTGATACCTGCTCAGTTACCCAGGGCAGAGAGGTCTTTTTCCCAAGGTTTTTGTAGCTATTCCAGCTGCACTAGGCTGTGCTCCCTGGCTGAGCACCTGACTTGAAATAGGAGCTGTAGATGGAGTCTGTTGTCTCTGCAGCAAACTGGAGAGGTTAGAGAGACTAGGAGCAAAGAAAATAAGTATTTGGGATAAAAAAATGTGGGGAAGGTGAACTTTGAACTTGAACCTTGAGCCTTATGTGCCCAGAATTTAGCATCAGAATGGAGGCATGGGGAGCATGGAGAGAAGATTATCATCTTTCTCTCATCTGACAGGTTACAGCACAACCTTTACCTCTACCAGAGTGACCTTTTAGCTGCAGATGTGTCTTGCACCCTCTTTCTCAAGTTTTCCAGCTCGTGCTCCCAGGCCTGATTTGAGCCTGCTTCTCCAGACCCTTATTCCTCTTGCCCTTTAATTTTGATAAAGAATCATGTTCAACCACCACTTGCACCAGCCTCGACTGTTTGCATTTTTAACTTTGTCTTTATTAAATTTTCAGGAACCTGTTAAGCATTCACACATCTGTCATGGCACGAAGCGTTATCTTTCTTGGTGCTCAGGAAAACAAATTACACAATGGATGTGTAACCAATATTTAATCAAAAACGCCAAGGCCATGTGTTCAGTCATGAAGCCCCAGGAAAGATTTTACTGCAGAGTCATTCTTGTGAAGTGCTTGCTGTGAGATTTTTTTGTTTTGTTTCTTTTTTTTTGAACTTTCACTTGAAGTGTAGGTTTCCTGTGTTGACTTGGGTGCTCCAAAGGGTCTCTAGGGATCTCTCAAGGCATCCTGGTACTCCTCAAAAAATATTGCTTGTCTGTGGTCCATTCCAGCACCCCGATCCTATCTTTTGGTGTCATGACTTGTGGATGCCAGTGTGGATGCAGAGCACTGCACTGAGCTCCCCCCCAGGTAGAGTCTAGTCCAGGTGAGGGGCTGGATGGAAATGGGGAGCTGTGAGCACCAGCATTTCTTGTTTCCTTGCTTCTGGGCTGGTAGCAGCTTGTGTTGGTGAGCTCTGCTGTCTGCATTAACAAAGATTTTGTGTGCAGGATATAAATATTAAATGGGAGAAGCACAGTGTGACTAATTGTGTAACAGTTGGACTGTTACCTGGACTGGAACAGGAGAGTATTTTCAGGGCAGTTTGAGTGGGTATAATGAGATGGATCATACAGTATTTTTATTAGAAACTTCAGGGAGTGTATTTCAAACTGCCAGGGCACTGTATAAGCTGAACAATTAAAAATAAACGGCTTTGGAGCTTGGCGTTTTGGTAGAAACAGATAATTAGGAGAAGATGCTTTTCTGACAAAAGCAGAATGGTTTGGCATTGGCTGGTGAGCAACACTGGCTTGGAAACTTGTAACTTGGCTGCTGTGGGAGTGAAGGCAGTGGGCATGGAGCTGGAAGGAGCCCTGTCTCACTTAAAGACTGGACCTTTGCTCTCTTGGACTGGTGTTGATGGAGCAAAGGTAGAAAGTGCAAACCTTGATGGCGTAAAATTAAGAAGAGAGAGTAACAAAATTGTTCTACTTTTTGTTATTAATGCTTTGAAGCTAATCTCATAAGCTTGTTAGCTTGAGACCATATATTTTTTGGTGACAATATTGTAAAAGTAATCCAAAAGGCTGTATCATAGTTGGGAAAAAAGCGTTTCCTAAGCTTTAAACCCAAATGTGCTCAGTGAAACAAACCCTGCAAGAGCAGCAGTAGCACCATCTGATGGGTTTTGTAATGTCATAGACAAAAGTAATTATACTGCTTAGAAGAGCTTTTGTCTCCAGATAATGTTGTTAAAAACTCGCGGTGTAGTGTAAATCATAACGGAACAAATCTGGAGGCTGCTCTCATTGCTGCCAGGGGAAATTCTCTTAGATTTTGTTTCCTTTCTGCTCGATATATTGCAAACCTTTTCCAAGTTGGTAAATAAATATTACCTGCTGTTTGAAAAATGACTTGGGGTTCATCTCACCAGTAGCGCCTGTGGCAGCCAGGCTGTTATTGCAAACAGTTGTTCCTCTCTTGGTGAGCTCTGTTGTGTTTTGGGAACACAGACTCTTGTGAGGAGGCTGAAGTTGCCTGATTCATTGGAGATATTAAAGAAGCATTTCCTCTTTTTAGAGTTCACTCACACGAGGATTCCTATGGCTTCTTTTGCCACTTCTGAGCAGTGTCACAGTGAGAGCCAGGTCAAAAAATACTTGTTTGAACTTACAAACACCCAAACTTTTATAATTTCCTTGATGAACATTTGAATTCCAGTCGATGAAGGTTGGTAGTGTTTTTGAGGGGCTGAACAGTTTTGGCTTTTAGATGTAAGGGATTTTTAAACATTTGGGAACCTTTGGCTTGCAGGAAATGCAATGATTGCATTGGGAACAGATTAATTATTAATTTTCCAGTGTCCTGCCTGGACACCCATACTTTTGTCTTAGGGTGAAAATGATTCCTGTGGCCTGAGAGATTCCAGTGCCAAGCTCTCTCCTGATTTGTTATTTGTGTCCTGGGGAGCAAAGGGAGAAGTTTTGCCATCAGCAGGGAAGTGTCAGAGATCAGGTGGAGCCAAGGCAAGTGAAGTCTGGCCAAACCAGAGGCTCTCTGACCCCTGAAGTTATTGCTGTGCCTTATGCAGAGAATTTGGTGTCAGGCCCTGTGAGCAGGGACCCCTCAGGGACAGGCCTGGGGAGAAAACCCAGGACATAAGGAGAGCCATCAAAGCCTAAAAAAAGGACTTCAGCAAATTCACTGAGCTTCAGGAGCTGGGTCACTTGCTGCCCTGGAGTAGTTGCATCATAGATGAGATTCATTGTCAGAGGAGGAGCACATTCATACCTCCAAGGCATTTAAAGTGTGTTTTGTGGAGCTGGCAAGATTTGAAAATGGTGCCATGTGAAGGACAGGGAATCACTGTGTGCCACATTTGCACCCTGTAATGCTCCATAGCAGCTGCATCCTGGGGAAGGTGCAGGAAATCACAAAATGCATCATCATCTGCAGAGGGGAATTCAGCTGACTGCCAGTAATCCTTGTCGACTCAAGGGAGGTTTCTGCTGCATGGAAATCAGTTTCAGGTTCATTTTACAGTTTGGGATAGTGCATGAGGATTCACCACTCTGCCCCACACTCCTGGAGGAAATGGCCCAGGAGTTCTCTGAGGGAAATGGTGGTGACACCGTGACCTTGTTTAGAATTACTTGCTTGGTTTTCTCCCCTCAAGAAACCTCTGTGCCTTGCTGTTACTGGCTCCTGGTAGTGGAATACCAAAGTTGTAGTTCCTGCAGTATGACGAGATATCTTGGTGGTCGAGATAAGGCTGTGTGTGGGGACCCAAGTTTTTAAGCAAACAATCCTTCTCAAAAATGCAAATGGGACTTGTGAGCTCAGCCATGGTGGCAGCTTCCCTGCTCAGAGAGAGTTTGTGGTTGCAGGATTTATGTGTCTAGATGTCAAGAAACAGGAAAATCAATGTTGTAGGTGCAGTTCTAATGCTCAGCATGTGCTGAGGGGTCCATGGGTCACACATGTCTTTGCTCCCTTCCCAGGTGCCCATGGATGATGAGCTGCTGGTGCAGCAGGTTTTGCTGTGCAGCCCCTTCACCTTTGCTGAGCCTTGGCCAAAGAGGACAAGACAGAGAAGGTCAGCTGTTGCTGTTGAAAGCTTGTCTTTACAGCAAAACCAGAGCAGCACATCCTTGGAGGGGCAGTGTGAAGCCCATGGCACGTCCTGGTGGCTGAGTGCCAGAGTGGACCCTGCTGTCCCTCTCCCAAGGGTCACAGTGGTGTGTGGAGGTGGCTCCAAGTGGTGCTGGTCTTCGGTGAGCTGGCATGGGAGGCAGAAGGAGGACAGACCTTGTTTCACCTTTCCAAACACCTTTAGCTGCTTGTGAGTCAGCCCTTGCTGAGCTTGGAATTGGAGGTGCACATCTGTAGCTGCCCCAGCTCTGCAGCTGCCATCAGGTTTTGGCTCTCCCCTCTTCAGTGGGGTGCCGTGTGGGAATGGCTTTCTGGGGTCACTTGTACCGGCTCCTTGAGGCTCAGGCAGCAGCATCACATAATCTCTTAAATAAACCCATCAAGTGGCAGACTGGGCTGGAGCCTCCTGCAGCCTGGGGCAGCCAGTAGGTTAATCCAGAGCTCCTCTGGCCCCTTTGAAGTTTGCTGCAGCTTAGGAGCCAACGAGCTTTCTCAGGAAAGCTGGAATTTTTACTAAGCAGCAGACTTATTATCTGGGCTGAGAACGCAGCGATTTCCTTCTCCTGCCAGTAATCCCCACTCAGGGCACTGTTATGCTCTTTTACAATTTATTTTCTCTAATTGCCGCTTTGCAGCGGCCACGCAGCTCTCCCTGGGCTGTGTTCTGGGGAATTTTTGCACTTTGAAAGGAGCTTAGTCCTTCCCTTCTGGCTGCTGGAATGAGGCAGCATTTCCTCTCCAGGTACTTCAGCAAGAGTCCAGCCTGAAAAATATGTAACAGCCTGTGCTTTTCAACTAGTGACTGATATCTGTGGTCTAGAGTAGGTTCAGCTGTTTCCTTCATCCTTTGGGACTCCTGATAAACTGCCCTTGACCGAGGCAGTCAACAGATGTACAGTACCAGGGCACCAGTGCTGGGGTGGTGATGATGCTCTGCCTCTCATCCTGCAAATGCTCCCTTGGTTTCTTTCCTGAACAGGTGTCTAAGCCACAAGCAGACAGTTTCTCCAAGACAAATGCTGTGAGAAACTGTGCCAAGGTCTTTGCTAAGGTCCTGGTAGACAACATCCCCAGCCTTTCATTGATCCACCAAGCTGCTCACCTTACCGTAGAAGGAGATGAGGTTGGTCAAGCAGGACCATGAACCCACATGGGACTGGGCTTGATGCCCTGGTTGTCTTGTATGTGCCACGTGATGGCACTCAAGATGATCTCACGCCCCCAGGTACTGTCACATTTGCCAGCCTGCAGTCACTTGGGACCTCCCTGGGTAACCAGGGCTGCTGGTAAATGATGGACAGTGGCCTCATGAGTTCTTCTGCCTGCTCCCTCAGTACCCTTGGGTGGACCCCATCCAGCCCCATTTGTGTGTATTTAAGCAGTGTATCAGAGCCCTGACCATTTTCTTCTGGATTATGGGGACTTTGTTCCACTCCCCATCCTTGTCTTCCAGCTCAGGATGCTGGGTACTTGGAGAAAATCTGGTTTTACTAAAGACTGAGACCAAGAAGGCATTAAGTATATCTGCCTTTTCCTCATCCTTTGTCATTGTGTTTCTCTCTGCATCCAATAAAGGATGCAGATTATCCTGAGCCTTTCTTTTGTTGCTAATGTATTTAAAGGAACATGTCTGGTACTCTGCTGTGTGTGCATCTGTGTGTGTACTCTACAGTGATGGAGATTGAAAAATGTGAGCCCTGCTCAGCTGTGCAGTGTTTTTCCCTGCTGAAGTTAGGGGTAAGTCTGATGCTTTGCTTTGTATTCACACTGCTGCGGCCAGACCTGCAAAACAGCTGCCTTAAATGGCAGCTTTTGAAAATATCTTTGAAATAAAAAATAGAAGAGAGAAAAGATTGAATTATCCCCCAGCAGTGAGTTTCAATAATGCCGTGTTATGAGTAGGGCAGATTTTACCAGCAGCAAATCCATGGGTTTTATCCAAATGTTGGGTTTTGTGGGGGATCAGAAGCCTGTGTCACGTCTGTAATGCAGCATCCCCCTGTGTCCCTGTGAGGTTCCCTCGTGGGAGCACAGGGGACTGACCCACAAAGTTTCCTCCCCTTTGAAGCACTCGGAGCCTGGCTGAGGGTCACTGCAGCTGCTGGCAGCTGGGGATTTAGAATTCCTGTAGCCAGTGCTTTCTGAGGAATATTTCAGAATAAGCAACTACTGTGGGAGTTGGGTGGGAGAGATTTTGGATGTATAAGACTTCTTTTTTACAAAGTTTTATTATTTCTTGCATCTATTAATAGGGCAGCAGGAGTCTCCATATGCTTTTATAATCCCTGTTGTGCTTTCTAATGGATGTATGCAAAAGCTCCAAAGCGCATAAAATAGACGCTCTCATCCAGTTATTACGATAAAAATTATGTGCATGTCATGACCTTTAAAGCAGTGGGACTGTGTGTGCATGCTCTTCTGATAGGCCACTGTTCTCCATTCCTTTCTGAAGCCCTCCTCGCCCTAGGAGGTTTGCATAGGAGCTTGGAATATTTTTCTAATCAGCAAAGAGTCTTTTGGCTGTGATGATAACTGGCAGAGCACAGAGGAGGAAGAGTGATGACTTTTTCTAAGGGGAACTAACAGGGAAGAGGGTAAAGGCGAATGGTGAGGCACAGCATGAAAATCCTGGCACCGTCTCTGCTGCTGTCAAAAAAACCCCACTGGCCCAGAAAGTTCTTTGTGTTTTTTGAGGCAAAAGCTATTCTGGTGCTCTTGAGAATAAAGAGGTGGGGGGAAAAAGTTCTGTAATCCATGTGTCCTCTTTAAAAAGACTTTTTTTGTTGTTTTAAAACTTTCAATAGTAGTGCAATCAGCATTTCATACAGTGTGACTGCTCTGCTTGCACAGCCCATTCTGTGTTACACTTGCTGTTGGAGAGCTTTGCCATCCTCTGTCTGGGGGTGAGGAGCAGGATTTTGGCTGTCCTGGTGAGGGAGGCAGGGAGAGAGAGGCCCTGTGTCCTTGCAGCTTTGCATCCCTTGGTCTGTGCTGTGAGGAAGGAAGGATTGCTGTCGCCTGGGAACGCAGATGGTTGTTCTTGGCTTGCTGGGACAGTCCTGGTGTGAGTGTCTGGACCTCACTGTGGACAAAATATTTCAGCAGCATGCCTGGGAGGTGTGCAGGCACCAGATGGGATGGACACACTGTTTGCAGAAGTATATCAGTAATTTCTGATTAGCTCTGATCACTGCTTACACCACAGCTTTCTGCATGCTGGGGTGGGGCACCCTGTTCTTCCAGGCATCCCTGATCAGGATACACCCAGGAAGAAAGAGCTGGAAGTCCTGGAGTCATGATGGTCTTAAAAGCTCTTGGGTAATGCAAGAGGTTACGCAGGGTGAGCAGCAAGGCCCAACATTGCTTGTGACAGTGTTGATACTGAACTCCTGTGGAGATGTGTCAGGCCATGCTCAGCTGCATTCCAGCCTTAACAAATGGGGGAAATAACTCTTACTGCTTTAAAAATTAAACATTCCCTTTAATTATTGAACGTGAATAATTTTCATGCAAATTGAGCCGGGATGTGTATTTCCAGAGTGACAGAGTTGAGAGCAGTTACATCGTGGGGTGTCAGTGACCTGTGAACTGAAAGGCTGTTCATTAATTTAGGCTTTTTATGAATAGTACCCTGGAGGGAGGGACAGGGGCTGGTAGAGCAGGCTGGCCAAAGAAAAAGACTTCAGTTTGCAGTGATGGCCTCCCCTTCTAATGCTTTAAGGTGCAAAGTGTTATGTGTGTAGGTATGTTATCCTTATATAGTGGGGTATGGATATTTTGGAAGCCTCCTGATGAGAAGGGCTATAATTAAAGGAATAACTGTGCAGTGACTGTGGGTGCTTCCCTGCTCACCTTGTGGAGGAGATGTGGGCTGAAAATCCTAAAGTCTTTGAAGGTAGAGATGGGAAAATGCACCATGATTTTTCCTAGCAAAATTTAGTCTCTGTCTAAAACTTGAATTTCATGGGACAGTGTGGGACAACCTGACAGGTATGAGAGCGTTCTTGGCTGGGCACCCACAGGTGGGCATGGCATCACTAGATCTCAGAATTGCTTTGGACAACAGAGCAGCTCACATCCAGGGCAAATGAAACATTGGATCTGCTGCTGAAGTGAGCCAGGTGCATTTGGGAAAACTGCAGCACTGTGGGGGCTTTCCCAGTGGCTTTGAGGACACTTGGTGCAGAGTGCCTGCTGGGGGTTGAGTCAGAATATTGCCTGTGATTAAACTGTGATTAAAGTATTTTCCTTTATTTAATGGAATGTCAGCATTTACTGTTTCCTGATTTTAAACACTGTACAGTTTGTCAAACATTTATCTCTGCCTTAAATTAAGTCTGGAGAAAGAATTCCTGTTAATTTCAAATCAATATGAAAGGGGGGAAAGAAAGAAATTGCAGTCTAGCCCTTTTCTTGAATCAATATTTTCTTTAAAAGCTGAAATGTTAACTAGATCATAGTTCTTTTTTTTTTTGCCATTTTGAAATGTAGCTTCTGTTTAAAGAATTTATGCATTTCCCCTGGAAACTGCTGATGCTGGTGTTTCGCAGCAGGCACGGCTGCCAGCAGGTGTTTGACCCAAGGCAGGCAGGATGGGGCCAGCCTTGGCAGCAGTGATGTGGTAGAACATTATCCTCCCTGTTTCTGAGCTCACCATCTCTTAATGACTTTTTTTTTCTTGTTGTTGTTGTTCTGTTTTGCAGAAGCCTTCGAAATTGTAGTGCGGCACGCAAGAAACTTCACCAACAGCATGTTTAGGACCTACTACCAGAGCATGGGGCCCAAGGCCCTTAAATTTGTTGGAGAACTTTTTACTGACATCTCTCTGTACATATTGGGCTCTGACATCAGCGTCAATGACATGATAAATGAATTTTTTGACAGTTTGTTCCCTTTGGTTTACTCCCACTTGATTAATCCCGGCTTCCCCGATCCCTCTGTGGAAATGACCGAATGTCTGCGGGTGGCCAGGAGAGACCTCAAAGTCTTTGGGAACTACCCCAAGACGATGATGACGCAGGTGTCCAAGTCCCTGCAGGCCACACGAGTCTTCCTGCAGGCGCTGAACCTGGGCATCGAGGTGATAAACACCACTGACCACCTGAAATTCAGCAAGGACTGCGGGCGGGCGCTGCTGAAGATGTGGTACTGCTCCCACTGCCAGGGGCTGCTCCTGGCCAAGCCCTGCGCCGGCTACTGCGGGGTGGTGATGCAGGGATGCCTGGCAGGTGTCCTGGAGATCGATAACCTCTGGAAGGAGTACATTGGGGCTCTAGAGGGGCTGACCAGAGGGATGCGTGGCATCTATGACATGGAGCACGTCCTGCTGAGTCTGTTCTCCGTGGTGCGCGACGCCGTCGTCCACGTGCAGAAGAATGAAGGGAAGCTCTCAACAGCTGTGAGTAGTTCTCTGCAGTTCCCCAGGCTCTCTGCTGTGGCTTGTAAACAAAACCCAAATGCTCCAATTACCAATCTCCTTTCCTACCCCTCTGATCTTTCAAAAAACTTCTGGTAGCGTTTGAAACTGCTGTTTGCAGGGCTTGGGTTTTCAATTAAGGGCTTTGCCTCTTTTCGGGTTTGTTAGAACAGAAGGGTCTGGACTTGCCCTGGGGTATGAGGTTGGGAGCTGAGATGTTACAGCATCATCAGTTTTCCCTGAGTGCTGTGCTTACCCTGCTCTGAAAGGCTGGTCCTGCTCTCCTGGAGTCCCCTGCCTCCTTTACCATCTCTAAAATGTACCTCCAAATAGATACCAAATAGAGGCATCTACATCTATGCTGTAGCACCCCCTGATTTACCAAAGAAGAGCTGATTCTCCATCTTTTAGTAACTTGTTTCAGTTTTAGGCTGCATTTAGTGAGATTATTTCTTACTTTTACTTGACTCTTTAAAAACACAATGTGTGAATTTCTGAGCTTCCTGAGAAACTGAGGCTGTCTTGTTCTGAAAACCCTGCTGCTCTGTTTGAACACCAAGGACAAATGTCCTGTGATACTGTGATGCTTGTTCTGCAGAGATTTTTCTTGAGACACAATTAAGCTGCTCCATGTAGGTAGGGAAGAGTTGGGCATGGGGCAAAGGTGTGGGAGTGTTGTAATAGTTTGCTTAAAGCCAAAGATGATTAAAATCTGACACGTTTCCCTGTTAGCTGCTTGTTCCTGCCATTCTTGACTCCTGTTTACAAAAGAACTGTGTTTTTGTAGGTCACTGTACTACTTGCACTGTAAGTAGCTCTTATCTTTTTTAGAGGGGACCATGGAAATGTATCAGCTTATGGGCTTTGAGCTGTGTGGCACTAAGCCAGCAGCACTTTGTGCTGTTCCCTGTGCTGGCTTTGCTCAGCCACCACACTTGTGCAGGCTGTGAAATAATGTGGTGGCACTCGGGTGGTTTCCCACCAGAGGTAGTTTGGCTCACATGGAGCAAGCTTTCTCCAGTGCTTAAAAAGGGTTTAGGGACCAAGTTACATTGAGTTGGATTGCTCTTGTGTTGCAGTGACCAGGAGGAGTCTGTGCCTGGGCTCTGTGTTGGTCACCTGGGCAGATGGGACCAAGCAGGACTTGTGGGCAGCATGTTAAGCTCCAGGGTACAGTGCAGGACATTGGCTTTTAACCTGCCTGAATCCCTTTCTGCAGAAAATCACAGTTTTACAGCAGCCTGCCACACACCTCTTGTGCAGGGAGGTTCCAGCTGATGGTCAGGAGCAGCAGCTCTGCTGCCATGGAGCCAGGGGAGGTTGTTCTCACATCAGCCAGAACCATCAGTCAACCCTCTCTGGAACAGCAAAGGAACAGAGATATAACTGTAGGTTTATCTTGAATCCAGGTGAAATAGAGAATTTGTGTTACAGCTTATAATGAGAGAAAACCCAGCTCAGCTCTAAGCTGGAATTCCAGGAAGTAAGAATTCTGACTTGGATTTTCCAGGGCAGTAAGAAACAAAACTTACTTCTGTATGTAAAGTAACTTCTGCCTAATCTCAAAAGATTCATTGGCATATTCAACTGTGAGCAAAACCATCCAACATGTTTTGCATCAGTGAACCCACCATGCTTATAAGTACTAGAGCAGAGCAGAAGTATTGTGCTGAAAGGATCAGTGTTTGTTCTCCCATATCTTCCTTTTATTGGCACAAAAACAAAAATGCACTTTTTCTTGGAGGTGTCCACGTATATAGTAAACAAACACAACTGTCTCTTATATTACTGAATATTGACACCTGGATCTGTCTACAGACAATGTGTTCATGGGATGACAAGCAGTAGAGCTACAATCTTCCCACCCTCTGCCAAACCAGAATATAAATTGACTTCCTTTAGAATAAAAAATTACTGGGCATTACAAAACCATTCAGTGCTTTCATACTTGGTAAAGCTGTTGGAATTCATTAGTGCCATATGTAGCTAGGTTCTTACTTAAACATAACTCTTCTTTATTATTTAATACTTCAATGATTCGTTTATTTGCTCTAGAGACATTTTTGTGTTAGAGTGAAGAAGAAAAAATCCAAGCCAAACAAGCCAGTTGCCTGGCAATTGTCACCAGAAAAGAATGGCCACTGGGTTTTTGAAGTTTGTTTTTAAAACACTGATGTTGCTCAGCTAAGAGTTTTATGTCAGACCTGAGCCCAGAGCAACTTTTTTTTCTTTCTTACAAATGAGGATATGAGCTGCTCAGTGGAGAAATAAGGCAATAATGGAAGCACTGACTTTCTTAACTATGGTATTGGGAGGGCTGGGTCTAATAGCTGAGCTGCATCAGGACCTGGGGTAATCTGGGGTAAATATCTTCGTAAGATATCACTTTGTAAATTATAGAATACAGTTTTTTTTTATTTAGCTGTGCTATAATGAAAGTTTCTCTGTTAAACTGATCAGCACATATTGAGTTTCAAAGAATATACCTGGAAGCAAACAGTTATGTTTTCTGTTATTCTGTAAATATGATTCTTTTTAGACACTGTAGTCATACCAGAATATGAAATGCCACAGGGGTTGTCTTTGAAAATGTGGGTTTTTACACTTGCCCTGGCTTCTCACATTTACCTCTTTTATTAGTGACCTTCGCCACCACTGCTTCTGTAGGCAAAGTACAGTTCACCTGCATGGTATTAAGAATAATGACAGGTTATTTAATTGTCATTAAAATCCTCTGGAATTATGGAGAATTTATCTTCCATGCCCGTAGTGATTATACCGTGAATAACAACACCACTGCACTTGCCTGTCCTTTGGGCTTCTTTGGTTTTTCTCAGCACTGGCAGCATTTCTGCAGCAGTGGTTTTGCCTCCTGGTATTTCAGATCCTCAGCCGTGTTACCTGACGGAGCACCTTTTCTCCATGTGGTTGTTCCTTATTCCCCCTTGCCACCCACCCCTAGGCTGAGTGTGGGGGTTCACACACAGACCTGGACCCATTTGTAGCTCAGGGCAGACCTGGCTACAAAGGGCACACGAACTGGAGCCCCAGAGGTGTTGCAGAGCCTCCAGGTAGGTTTCTGAGGAGCTCTGCAGTCCCCAAGAGGAGGAAGTCATACCGCTGCAAATCTGCTTTTGGAAACTGTGCCTCCAGGCATGCATTTAAAATGGGAGCCTGTGTGTTGTTCCTGGTCTGTAAACAGCAGTGCACAAGAGTGAATTCAGTAATGTGGCAGTAAACAGTTCCCATCCCAAGCCTTCCTTTAGTAGCTAATTTGTCAGCCATGGTGTGTGTTAGAGCTTTATTATTTCTACAATTTGTCTGCTTAAAAACTTCACCCCTAAAACCTGCTATTAAAATACTTTATCAAGGAGGCTGACTCTCAGGGCACACTGGGAAAAAATTGCTGTCTTGGCCTATATCTATGTTAATTTTCTAATCTCCTACCTTTTCCCTGGTTGAAAATCTGCCTAGTGTGTCCACCTCTTGTAGATATTTTAATCATGAGTGTAGGGAAGAATGATTTTAATCAGTCTATTTGTGCTTTTTACCACAAACCAAGACAACTGGGAGAGATGCAGTACAAAGAAGCTTAAGAACATATTCTTCTCCAGCACCTCCAAAAGTTAGTGCTTTCTCTGGTACTGGAATTACAAGGGAGAGTCATGGGATCTGATATAGGTAAAAGTTGATCTCCTCTGAGGTTAGAATCATAGAATGGTTCAGTTGGAAGGAACCTTAAAGATCATCTGGTCCTGACCCCCCTGCCATGGGCAGGGACACCTTTCACTGTCCCAGCTTGCTCCAAGCTCCATCCACCCTGGCCTTGGCCATTGCCAGGGATGAGGCAGCTGCAGCTTTTCTGGGCCACCTGTGCCAGGGCCTCAGCACCTTCACAGTCAAGAATTTCTTCCTAATATCCCATATAAACCTCTCTCAGCCATTCCTCCTTGTCCTACCACTCCTTGTAGTAAGTCCCACTCCAGCTCTTTTGGAGCCCCATTAGGCACTGGAGGTGAAGTAAGGTCTCTTGGCAGCTTTCTCTTCTCCAGGCTGAACAACCCCAACTCTCTCACCCTGTCTCCATAGCTCTAGACCTCTGATCATCTTTGCCACCCTCATTCCAACAGGTTCATATCCTTCTTATTTTGGGGGCCTTGGAGCTGGAGGAAATACTCCAGGTGGGGTCTCACCAGAGTGGAGTAAAGGGACAGAATCCCTCCCCTCAGCCTGCTGCCTACACCATTTTTGATGCCACCCAGCTGCCCAGCCCCTGCTGCTCCCCTTGCAGTTGTTGGTGCAGTTCTTATCTGCAGAGCCTAGAAAGGAAAGAGCAGGGAGCTCAGCAAAGGTTGTTTCTTTTTTTTTCACTCAGAACTGATGACTGAGTTTGAAAATCCTATTAAATTGTAAAATTAACCAGAGCTTTGTTCACCCACTTGCACTTGTCAAAAAGAGGGAAGCAGAAAGGTGCTGTAAGGGAACAGCATGCAATTCCCAGTGTGCTTGTCCTGTGAGCAGATCCCTGCTGCTTTACTTTCCTGCAAACACCTTTAAAAGGCTGTTTAGGTCTGGGTTAACTGGGTTAACTACAGCTGTGCTGCTGGGGTGCTGTGGAGGTGATGCCATTGAGCAGGCTGGGTTTGATGTTATCCCAAAGCTGATGGGATAAAGTGCTCACCTCACCTGGCTCAGGGAGAGTCCTTGGTGTGAACCCAGCTCTGATGGCCTTGGGAAGCCTCAGTGTCAGGAAAACTGGACACTTGCTTCCCTAGATTTTTAGGGAATCCTGGCAGGGGGTTCATGAGCATGTTATAAAGATAACCAGGTACTTTGGTTGATTGTAGCACCACAGAAACATTGCTGCGGTGTATGTTCAAAATAGCAGTTCCAGCAGATACGCAGGGTTGAAAATCAAGAATATGTGAATAAAGGGACTTCTGGCACTCAGGAATGAAAATGTCACCCGTTGCCATACACAGTGATTTTGAACATCTGTCAGCACAGTGATGCCAGGCTGGTTTTCCCCAAATACTGCCCAGGAGCTGCTTTTGGGGCTGTCTCACCTGGTGACTTGCTCTGAAGCTGCTTTCCTCAGCAGGTTGCACTAGCATGGGGCTCTGGTGAGTTTTCCTAACTGCTAATGGATTTTTCTGTCTGTACTAGAGCTGGCAAGAGATTTGTGGGGAAAGCTTTGAAATTACAGCGCTGTTTGCAAAGTCCTTCCCTCTGAGATGCCGAGATCGGTTTCTTTGTACTTTTAATGTGGGTTGCTTTTTGTTGGCATCACTCCTGGGAGAGTCAGCTGGATGTACAGCCTCTGTATTTTCAAGTTCTTTATTGGCAAAGTTTAATCCTCAGGCTATTCTCTAATACTCACTGGTAGCTAGCTCCATTTTTCACTTAAAGCTAGAAATACAGGTGAAGTTTTGGGTTTCAGTGATCTCAGACCCCCTCAGAACTATCCCAAGGTGTGTGTACTGTGTATTTTGTTATCCATTTTGTGATAGGCAGTGTAAGGTGCCTGATAAGAGTGTTAAAGCAAGCATCTGTTCCCCCTGCAGGATGAAAATAAACCTTATTATGAGGACGCTATCAGCAGTATTCCCATTCCTGTGAAAAGACCTTGGGAGTACTATGATTAGCTGTCTGAAAAGGTTTCAGGTAGTAAAGATTTTCTGACACTTGGGGAAGCATCTGGCAAAGCACTGAATTTCAAGGTGTTGGTTTTGAGCTAGAAATCCCCAAGTTGGTAGCTTGGCTGGTGCCGAAAGGATAAGGGCAAAAGTTATTCATGCCTGCACTTTTGTAACCAGTATCAACAATTTTGATCCAGCTATTTTGGCACACTGCTGCAGGACTTAAATCTCTAGTTTAGTATTCAAATATACAGTAGCAAATTAGGGGTCTGAATCTCATTCTTGGAAGGGACTTTGACATGAATGCTCTTGACCATCACATGTCTGTCAGGGGGAGTGAGACTCAGAGGTTATTCTCAGCCTAAAGAAAGCTTCACCTCTTGTCTGGCCTGGGGAGGGAGACCACTTGTGTCACAATTAATCAATTAATTCACTGCTAGCAAGAATTTTGCCTGTGAGGATGCAGGGTAGCACATCTTTTGTCCTTTTCCAGTTTGGGCAGAGTGGGACACTGGTGTGCCCTCTTCATTGCCTTGGTGGCATGGCAAGGCTTTGGGTCACTTTGTCACTGGATTGGGTCTGGATGAAGCAGACAGTGTGTGGAGCTCTGCAGAGCTGCTGGGTGGAAGCAGTGAGCAGTGATGCTCAAACCTGTCACCACAAAGCCAGAGGAGGTGGCACTGAACATCAGCAGAGGTTTAATTTAAAAACAGCTTTTGATTTTGTTTCTATTTGTAAATTTTGGTGGGTTTTTTTTGTTTGTTTGGGTTTTTTTGGTTTTTTGGTTTTTTGTTTTTTTTGTTTTTGGTTTTTTGTTTTTTTTTGTTTTTTTGGTTTTTTTTTGTTCTCCCTTTGTCCTTTTAACTGAATGCATTCTGGCCTCTGAGATGTGCCATTCAAGGGAATTTGCAGTGAGGCCACTTTTTAAAATAAAAGGTAGAAGGTAGCTGCTGGCAGCGTCCCTTCCTCTCTGCCTGCACACATGGCAGCACGTGGAGCATCCTTTGACAGTGTGTTTGATGTCCAACCCAACTTTGCACTGAAGATCACGTGAATCTGTTTGTTGATTTCAGTCTTGAGACAGATCACTCAGCTGGTGGCACCTTCATCCTCACTACTCAGCAGCTTAAAAAGAGCTTTTTAAGGCTGCTGCATTTTATGGGTGGGAATATCACAGAGCACCCACTGAGCCTGGCTTGATCTCCCTTCAGATCACATGTTGGCTGCACTGCAAGTGAGATACACACAGGTTTGCCTGTGATGGGATGTCTTGCATCTTTTCCAAGCTGAAGTCAGAACAAGCCTAAAGACCTCATGCAGATTAATTACTGGTTCTGTGTAGCTGTCTGCATGTACTGTGGCTTGGCGTGCTCCTTGTTTTAGTGGAGGAGCTAATTTGTTGTTTTGCAACTGGCTCCCGAGTGTTTACAAAGATATTTGGTTCTGAGATACCCTGGCATCAGTACAAAGAACTCCCAGAGTTAGTGGGGCAGGATACAGTTTTAACAGCTGGAAATGAGGGTACACAGCTTTGCAATGTTTCGCAGCTTTCTCCACTGCACAGAACAGCTTCTTCTCTTCCTCATCTCTTTTCTTTTTCCTGGCTTCCATCACAGCTTGGTTGATCAGCTGGATCTGGGATGCTTTGGGATGTAGGAGAGGAGGGAGCTGGTGGTCCTGCCATGCAAAGCAGGGGATGTCTGGGGTGCCTGTTCCTTCACCTCTGAGCTTCAAGCTTTGGAATTTCAGGCTGATTTTTTAATAAATTGTAACGGTCAAGGACATAATGGGAGGTCTTGAAATAGATTGGATTTAAGCAGAAAAAAAGAAATTCATTCTGAACCAAAGATCACATAATCAGAAAGTTCCCTCCAGGTGTCTTGAGGCTTCATCTTCATCAAAAACTGTGAGAGAGGTGCTGGCCAGGGGAGAAGCTGCTCCTCTGAAAGGGGAGGGCTGGGGCCGTATTTGCAAATGAGCTTTGCAGCTGAACTTCCTTCAGAGTTAAATCAGCCTCATGCTCTGGGTCCTTGCTGAGATTTAGATTTGGTTTACCTGATGGATGCTACAAGCTGGTGTGTGACAGAAACAGGAGACTGTTAGGTGTGGGCTGATCCCCCTGGCTTCTGAGGAGCCCGCAGGGAAGTGATATCCATGGCATGATCTGCCTTTATTCTTATTAAACTCAGTCCCTCCAGATGTGCCATTGCCCTGTACACTTACTGTGGAATGGAGGAGCTGTCTGTGGAATTCTCTGTTGAAACTGCGCACACATCTTTCTTTTATCTGAGAGATTAAACCCCTGAGCATCAGCCCTGCAGACATGGCTCCCTGCTTGCTGCCCAGATTGCTGCAGCCTCCTGCAACCCCTATTAACATAGATGCTTTATTAGCAAAATACATTCTGGCCCATTTCCTTTCCTGAAGAATTTTATCCTTGCTTAGGCCCACAGCTTTGCAACACCAGAGTTGTGCTCACCAATATCCATCTCTCTGTGCTTTTTACGCTAAACCCTCTTTTGGCCTCATTATCCGTGACTGCAGCTTCCACTCAGACCTCCATCCGGGGTCATTCACCGGGCATCCTTCATCTTAACAGTGCTGAGTTTACTTCCAGTGACAGTAACCCCCGTGAGTGTTGCTGCCTTAAAACCAGAACTACCTCCTCCCATTAGCAATGCTGATGAATGAGCCAAGAACAAACCAGAAACTTAAAAGCCACCCTCTGCAAAGCAGAAATAGTGCCCAGAGCTGCCCGGGCGGAGCGGAGGTGTTTTGTTTTGCGCTGGAGAGGATGAGGGGCTGGGTTGCAATGAGTGGTTTGCTTCATTTTGAATTCTCTGCCCGTGTGTGGTGCAGCGAATTATGTCATTTTTGCATCTTATTGTAAAGTGGCTTTGAGGTACCAGGCATGAAAGATGCTAAATACGCTTCGCTGGGAAAAAAAAAAAAAAATTCAATAAACAATTGAGGCAGATTTTTCATCCATCTGCTGCAGCAGTGCACCCCTCATTGCCAGGTCCTCACTGCCTTATCAGGCTGCTGCAAAAAGACTGGTAGCCTTTTCCATCCCTACCTGTTGTGTTGCCCCACTAATGAGCCCCCGAGGGCACAGAGCCTGCTTTCAGTGGGTGAAGTTTGCTGCTAACTGCATTATTCTTCCAAAGACTTGTTTAAGCAAGAGCAGGCTGGCTGCAGAAAGCTGTGCTGATAGCCTACAGCTACTTGGGCAGAGTTATTTCTGTTTAAAAAGAAAAAGAAAAGAAAAAGCAAAGCAGCTGTGGGCAAATTTTGCAATTCTTTATGCAGGTGTATCTTTCTAACCTAATAACTTTTCACACCCAATTCTCTTCCATGATGCTGGCAAAGGTTGAGAGGATGCTCTGAGCCAATGACCTGGAGAGAACCACCTGGAGAGCTGGGTAGTTACTGAGGAAAACTTGGGGGTGACTGATGCTCTAAGTTATGTCTTTCTAAAGCTTATTAACTCCTGGATTGCCCATATTGATCTGTATCACTGTACAAATAAACCTCATGCTGCTGCTCTCCAGGGAGCAGGGTGCAGGTATTTCTGTAGATAGCCAGCTGCCTGTGCAGATATCTAGGTCATCCACCCCGTGTCTCCTCCCTGAGGGACAGCCCAAAAGCCATGGAGCAGAGGACACTTGAGGGCAGTGGGGGCTGTAGGAGGTGATGCTGAGGTGGCTCTGGTGAGCAAAATGGCACCATGAGCTCAGTGCAGATGGGCCCAAAATGGTTTGCTCAGCAGAGGCTAAAAAACATCTGGGAAGGTCATCTCTGAGCCTTGCTTCATGCACTTCCCATTGTTTGGAGCCAGAAGGAAATTTAGTGACTCTCCACATGTAGATTTTGGTGCAAGATGTTTATCTTTTCCACGGGTTGGGGAAATGCCCAGCTTGCAACTTGCAAGGTGAGTGGAAAGTAATGACAATAAACAACAACGCATTACAAGTGTTTAGTCAATTTTTTTCCCATCTAATGATTCTCCTACCTCATTTTTGAATTGTTGTATATATCAATTTATTGAAATTCACTTCTCATAATCAAATACTAGTCCTCTTTTTGATGCTGTTAATAAAGGTGTTGTGGTAAAGTCGAATTAATTTAATTTCTGTCTGCAAAACCTATTGTTGAATGAGTCCCTTTAATACGTTAATCAGACATACAGCATTGTAACAAGGTTAAAAGTGCACACCGATTTCCATTATAAAGATATTCCCAATCAGGCAGAAACTAATCTAATGTTGTAAGTCATTCTGTAATTCAATTGTTCCAACCACAGTACATGTAAAAACAAGATGCCTTACAACAAAGTCTCAAAAAAGCCCTGCAGGTATTTATATCTTTATAGAAAAGAATGATTTACATTTTCAATAAGCCTTATTTGTCTTTGGGAAAAAATGTAATTACTTTATTGAGCAAAAATCTGATGGAAGCCTTTTTACCTTGTTTGCCATGTTTTGGGTATATTATCTTGGTGCTGACCCTTAATTGGATTAGGTTAGGCCTGACTGTCAGGGAGAAAAAACTGCTGTGAATCTGGTAGCTTAAAAACTAAGGAAAAAAATCAACAGATGAATTAAAAAAAAAAAAAAAAAAAAAAAAAAAAAAAAAGAACACAGGGTCTTCCCAAGCATTTTGTTGGCTTGAATGGATTAATTTTACCAGCAGCTAATCTCTGCTGCATAAAGATACTTTTACCATTTTCCCTTAATGATAACTATTATACTTCTCTTTTAGACTTTCTCTGGGGAGGTCCATGGCATGGCCATGGGGAAAGCCTCATGCCCCCCTTGTCAGGAGCTGCATAACGAGTGAGGTTGTTCTGAGCTTTGCTGGAAAACAAATGCTTGTAAATTCAGCAACCTAACTCTTGAAATGGTTTGGAGAGTTTTGGTGGCTCCAGCCTTGTTGTCTTAGTGTTTGGAAAGAGAAGAATGGATGGAGGGATAAAAAAAGTTGCTGCTGGGGGGGTTTTTCCTATTTGAAGAGTAAAATAAGTAGGGTGATGGTAAGGAATGGTGAGTACCAAACCCTTTGGGATAGGAAGGGTTTCCATTCACCATGAGAAGGGAGAAGAGTGTTTTATAGCAAAAAGTACTTGCTGGTATAAAAACCTTTGGGATGGTTTCTGTATGAGCATTTATGGAAATATAAATCTGAAAAGCTGTGTATACCTGAGAGCATGATCTGTGTAGGCTGCAAAACAGGCATTGCCTTTTACCTGCTTGTTTTGATATCACCAGTTACAGCAGATTTAGTGGTAAGCCCTGTGCGCTCTATTTTAAATAAATATTACACTTGCTATTGGATTGCTGAAAGAGAGAGAGAACTAATTAAGGAGATGGGATATCATCACTAAATTTTTCTTCCCTGAGATTTTATGAGCAGTAATTTGAAAAGAGCCATATTAAAGTCATTGAGGAACAAGTTAATGCTGCGTTTCTGAGAATATTGCCCTTCTACTCAAAGATTATATTAAAGAATAAACAGTGTACAGTAGCTAATTGCTAGCTGACACATTAGAATGGCTTTATACTTCTAAAATTGAATCTGTCTGGTAGAAGGGGGGAAAAAAAAGGGGAAAAGTAATGCAGTAACTTTTTAATTATTTAACAAAGTATTTCTCAAAGAATAATTGAATCTGGGCTCATGGCTGCAGGGAGGAAGAGAGACTGGTAGGTATTGACCACATTTGCCACTCAGCTGACATGGCTCCTCTTAAATACCCTGTTACAGGCTATGACTCTGGCTTCTGTTCCAGACTGATGGCAGGTATCTGTTTTTCCTCCCTAAATTAAGCTGCTAGGAATTTATTTTTCTTGGATTGTTCCTTTCTGTAGTGCCGTGGGCACAAACACGGTGCGACATTAAAACCCACAGAAATATGCCAAGGAAACCGATTAACCCAGGGAAGGAAAATAACAAGTGCATGGCAATTGCCTGGAGCTGTCATGCTGCCTGGCTCTGCCCAGTGAGGGTTTTTTTTTTTAAGATCTTCGTAAAAACTGACGATTCCTCAAGCCAATTCCTTGTTTCTCAGTCTGTTGGGATGGGGTAGATTTAATTGCGTGCAATAGGAGGGTCTTCTAGGGACCCATAGTAGAGGTTGTGTATTAGAGCATGCACAGAATAAAGTTGTATAGTTAAACCAGAAGTGGGGCTTGCTGCCTTGAGTCCTAATTTTCTGTCAGGTTAGATGAATCAGTGCTAGTGTTGAAATCAGCTGTTTGAATTTGGGGCATCTTCAGCTTCCTTGGGGAATCAGTCCCAAAGGCAGAGCAGCAGCCTGGGGTCAGGAGCAGCCGTGTTCCCCACCTCTGCTGTGCCACGAGGCCTGTTGGGGCCATGGGGTTCACCAGGTGGACTCCAGGTACTGCCACGTTCTGCTCCTGAGCCTGGCTTTAGTCAGCCTAACATGTTCTGGTTTTCTCTGGATTTTGCTCTGTCTTCCCTTTTGCTCTGCTGTAACCCTCCAGGCAAAGCTGACTTCTCCTTCCAAGAATGAAGCCTAAGTTTGGTTGTCTAAGAAATATCAGATTACGCAGATCTGACTTAAAACCATACTGATGCATTAGTATGCTACAGGGCCGTGTTCCAGGAAATGTCTCCACATAGGAAAACTGCTTAAGTGTGTGCCAAAAATTAAGCAAATCCTTTTTTCTTGACTCCCCCAGTTGGTTGGCTGGGTTGGGTCTGAGCCCTGGCTGGGGCTACAGCTGCCTGCCCTGCAGTTTGCTGCCAAGGTCTAACCACCCCAACTGAAATACCAAATTTTGCTTTAAATATGGAATTTACAAAAATATGGAAGGGAAAGGCTGACTTGAGAAGTTGTGCTTTAACTATATGTCATGGATTATAAAGACAGAAGGAACAACTGTGATCATTTAGTCTGACTTCCTGTCTACCTATAAATAACAATAAACAGGCTTCTGCTGAAACACAAAGCTGCTTTCTTTAGTGGATTAAACACTCTGTGCTGGGGGTGCCAGAGAGAAGAAACATCTTGTTTGCATTATTTTATGTCGGTTTGAAAGGGCTGGACTCAAGCTGAGGTCACAGTTCCTTTGAGAGAAAGGGCATCCTGCGCTGGGAGAAGCTGGGTGCAAGGGTCAGGACGTGGTGGGGACACTGTGGAGGTGCCCTGTGTGCTGCAGCACGTGTGTGGTACATTGGCCATCACATCCTCCTAGGGACAAGGTGGCATGTCCTAATGGGAGCAGTGATTGGAGCCGCAGTGGTTGTCTCTTTCCAGTTCAAGGCATGTGAACACTGACACAGCAGAGGGACGTGCAGATGGAAATCATCCAGCTTCAGCAATTGGCAGCAAGGATTGAAACCCATAAAAAGTCCCTTGTGGTCCCCACTGCTCTGCTGAGCTGGTGCCCCCTCACCCTTATGCAATCTCTGGGGCAGAGCGACGGTGTAACCACGCCAAGTGTCAGGTCTGCCAGCTGCTGTGTCAACTCTGTCACATCCTCTGGCTGAGTGTGGAGCACATCCTGCTCTGTGCCCTGAGAACCAGTCCCATCAGTCTTTTCTAGGCCCTGTTTCTGCTATGAGACCGACCCTCTGCAAAGTATTTTGTGATCCTCTCCATGAAGAGTCTTTTGTGATCCTCTATATGAAGGGTGGCAATCGGGATTTAGAACTAGATGATCTTTAAGGTCCCTTCCAACCCAAACCATTCTAGGAAAAAATTAAGTTATATTTCATTTGAAAAATGCCTCCTTAATGCCTCTGTGGTTCTGTAGCAGTTTGAAGGACCTGGTCTTCAAGCCAGGTGGCGATGGTCTCCAGCACAACCTGGTCTGGTGGCTGCAGGGTCCCTGGGCGTCTGTAGCACACGTTTGCAGCATGTGTTGGGCGTCACCGTGGGCACTGGTGTGACAGGCACTCTGTTATTTTAAGCATTAGTGTTTGTGTGCATTTTACACATTATAGTGTTGCATTATTTAAGGGTGATGCATTATTAAACGTTCTCCTCAGCACGGAGAGTAGGTCACTTCCTCCGATTCCTGTCTCCGTGTGAGTGAGTTAGGATGCTGTCTCTTATGTAATCCTTGCAGCCTGAATAATGGAGATCGTAGTACTGTGGAGCTGATTAATAACATTTAATACTCCATTAATGAGGAATTTTGTTGGAGTGTTCATAGAAGACATCTGTGTTACCTTACTCAGTTTGTTCTTTCTCCTTGAGTGCCTGGAAGCAGAAGAACAATCATTACTTGGCTAATAATTATGTGCTTCCTAAAATAAAGGCTTGTAAATTCATTTTTATGCCCATAATCACATTTTTCTGCTGTGAGAGGGGTGAGGGAGCTGGGAATAGTCTCTTTCCCATCTTCCTGACAAAATGTATCTAATGATTAGAAGCATATAGTAGGAGTGTTTGTCCTAGCCAAATGTTTCTCCACTCCTGTTAATCAGCGTTCGTTTGAGAGCCCGGCGCATTTTTGGAAGGCGATGCAATCACTGGGGCAGTGTGGCAGATTTAAATCAGTAATAAAAGCCCTGGGGAAATTAACAAGACAAAACATTAACCACAGACTAAACATTAACATATATTAGCATTTTTATTACACCTGTAGAAATGGTAAATGTGCTTGGTTACTACTATTAAAAAGTTTATGTTCTATCCCACATCATCGCGATGTATATTTTTGGTTTAAGCCCTTTAGAATTTAATTAAGCGGAATTCTGTAGCAGCGCTTGAGTAATAGACTTCAGGTTCACTTTTATGGTGACTTTGAAGATAAACGGGGCACAAATGCAATCTTTATAATGCTAATAAGACTTGTGATGTGTAGTGGAGCGGGTTGTTAAGAAGAACTGGGGAAGAAGAACCAATTGAAGCAGCTGCCTCACCGAGGCTTTCAGCCTCACTGGTCAGACTGGGTTCCATCACTGGAGGATGCCTGGGGTTTTGTGGGCACCATTTGGTTCCTCCAAAGACAGCATGTCTGTGGTCTCTTGATGTTCTGTGCATACTGCAGCTAATCACCCTCTCAGAAGCTGTGTTCAAATCAATTATAATAGTTAATCTCTTTTCAGTTTAATGTGTGGCTTCTCCCAGAGGAAACTCACGGATATGTATAAAATGACTTATCTGAACTCCAGAGAGCAAAGGAGATTGTGGGAGGAAATCTTCAAAAATGAGGCCATCCCCTTGAGGGGGAAAAATACTGTGTCTTCCTGGAGAATGAATCTATAAGCAGAAGAGTTCATAGAAAAGACAAATGGAAACTCCATGGAAAGTTTAAGCAAAGGTCAGATATAGCAAATTCTCCTTTAGAGCAGAGTGGAGCTCCTGGGCTGAATGAGAAGTGGCAGCAGCAGGTATCCAGCAGTGTCTAATGCACTCTCTTCTTGTCCAAGGAGAAGCTGATTAGCTACCTTTTTTTGTCCTTTTTTTTTCCCCTTCTAAATCATCTAGAAAGTTACCTTTAAAATGTTCTTACTCTTAAAAGCAAAGCTCAGATTGGCACTGAGGATCCCAGTGTGCTGCTTTCCAATCCCTTCACCCCTAGATTTCCTTGCTGATGTGCAAGGTAAGATGTTTTTGCCCTGTGTGGCCACGCTGCCTTGTGCCTTGGCAGCAGAGCAGGCTCATCAGGAGCCTCGGTGGTGTCAGCAAAGCCATCCTGCCATAGCCAGGCTGGAAGTGCCCCTCCATCAGCTGCACAGAGGCTGTGATGCTTTGCACAGAACCTGCTACTGTGGTCACTATTCTTTGATAATTAACCCCAGTCATCCCAGTTTCTGTGGTACCCACCTGGAGCAGGGTTGTGCTTTACACCCCTGCATCAACTCAGCTGGCAGCAGCAGTGGTGGATCAGGTCCCCAGCTGCTGGCAGGGCATCATTCCCTGCAGTCCTCAGGCACCTCTTATTTTAAATTAATGGGGAAGCTTTAAAGTGGGCTGATAGTGCTACTCCATTAGCCTTGTCCCTGTGCTCCTCTCAAATCAATGTTCCCCCTAAAGCAGGGCCATTACAGGCCTGCAGCCCCCAGGGTGTTGGGAGCCAGCTGCTTCCCCATCGGGCACAGGGACTGCCCAGCCTGGGTGTGGGATCTCCCCGTGGCTGCAATAAAGAAGTGGGGCAGAGGGTAGTGGTCCTCCGAAGGCAAAGCTTTCCCCTCGTGGCCTGGGTAACGCTGGCATGGAGGTGGCTAATTAAATCGGGTAATTAGTGAGTCTGTTAATGAGCTGGGGCAGGGAAGTCTTGCTTGGGCTGTTGCAGTGTTGGTGGCTTTGGGGGTTTGTAAAGCTCAAGGCTTTGGGAAGGTTTTTCTTGCCTGGTGTTGCCTTGCAGTAGTTTTTCAGTGGCCTGGCAGATTCTTTTAAAAACAAAGTCCAACTCCTGTTGCCTAAAAAACACACTGGCATTTGATTTACTTAGTAATTTTTTGTGAGTTAATGTGTCAAACTTCAGCCTATTCTGAATTCAGGCACAGCTCTTGCACCGACTATACTTTAGATAAGGACTGGTGTATAATTTCAATCCCCCTGGTAGCATGGGGAGCCTGAGGAGAAGAGCCAGTGGTTCTGTTCTGTCGATTTGCTTTGAATTTCACATTGATATTTGTGTCTTGGGAGGAAACCACATATTAAACACTGTTGCTTATACGACTTTGGCAACTGGATTAGAGATGCTCCCTTCCTTTTGCTCTCCCTTTTGCAGACACACCATTGTGCTGGAGAGCTGACTGTCCTTACTCCTGCCAGAGCAAACAATACCTGGAGAGCTGAATCATCACACTTGTTTCTCCTCAAGGTCTAAGCTTCTATCTGTCTCTTCTCTGACTGGCCTATAGTGGCATTTTTCTTTTCTTTTTGGAGCCTGCTTTAAGAAGGCAGTATTAGGAAGACTAGGAAGCTGTGTTCATGTGTTCCTGAGCCTGCAGTGCAGAGTCAAAAAGAAGGAAAGATTGAAACAGGATTTCTGTCCTGTTGGAGCTGTTGTCCTAGGACTGCTTGTGGCCCAGCAGACTTTGGCAGATGGTTTGTGAAATCTTTCCCTCCCCCAAAAAGCATACACGATGCCGCCCCTGCAAATGAGCAGGCAATCTGTTACTTCTACTTTCACTCACTTTATTTTAAGTTCAAGTCTCAGCCAGGTTTTTGCTTGACTAAATGGTGACAACTATTTCACTGTGACTTTACAAGATGGGCTGCAGGGCTGGGCTTTTTTCCTGAAAAGGTTAGTTGGTGCTTGAATAAATAAATAAGTTAAAAACTTGGTGGAAAGTTTGAGCAGTGCATCCTCCTACCCATAAAAAATTAATCTGCTGTCCTGTGTCACAGCTAACACAATCCTGAATTGTGGTTTTATCTCACACAGGAGGGATGGCTGGACTCAGTGATCAATGTTTTGACTTGATGATCAGCTGCTGGACTCGACTGTAGAGGTCTTTTCCAGCCTTACTGATGTGGTGGATCTTGGAGCCTTGGTAGCCAGGTGCCTCGCTGGGCTGTGAGGATGCAGCTGAGCTGCAGCTCCTGTGCAGGACTTGGGAGCAGAGGGGCTGAGCTCGCTCCAGTGCTGGGTGGGAGATGAAGCATCCCCACTTTGCCAAGTCCCTTTGCTGTTTGATGCACTCTCTCGGGTGCTGCCATTGTTCCTGCTGTCGTTCAGACCCTCCCCTCCCATTCAGCGCCTCTCTGCATCCTTGGGAAAAAAACCCTTGATCCTGGACTTGCTCTTCTCTCAGGGTTTGATAGGTTTTGCCAGCTGAAAGCTGGGCTTTGGAAAGGGATTGAGGGGATTTTCACAGGGCTGGGGAGAATCAAAGGGAGTCATCACAAACAGCAGCTTAAAATATCTGACCTTTTCCCACTTCTCTCCTCCACTTTCTGTGTCCATGCAGAGCGTGGAGTGCAGTGATGCTGCTTTGTGGCATTGCTTCCTCTAAACCCCCTCTCCTGGGGCTTTTGTGTATCTTATGTTTCCCTGGAGGAGGTTTCATGGCAGGTCTCATCTCTGACTTGGGCAGAGGGAAAAGCCCCCAGGTTTCCTGCCGGTCTGTCCTTTACAGGGACAGTGGCATCAGCCAGGCTAGAGAGAGCATGGGACATCTACTCCACAGTGGGGAGGATCTCAGATCCTAAATGCCCTTCTCCAGGTCTCCCATGTCTTGTGATTTCCTCCTATTCCAATCTGCTTGCATCACAGAATTACCTGTAAATGTTATGAGAGGGATGAGTGCTAACAGAAAAACCAAAAGGCAAAGAAAATGGCCCAAAATGTGATCCATTTTCTGAATTCCTCCCTCCCTCTGTTTTTGAAGCCTGCCAAGTGATTTAGGGAGGGCAGTAGGGCTGATACATTCTTATGCAAAACTTGATTTTGGCAAAGCAGAGAGGAGGCAGAGCCTAGGGAGGACATGAGAGGAAAAACCAGGTAAGATGCTGCAGAAACTGCTCCCCTGGCAGCTGCAGGAGGAACTGCTTTGGCAGAGGAAACTGCAGGTTGCAGAAGAACCAGTGGCAGCATCTCTTCTCACTGTGATGTGAACAGAAACTGCAGTGCCCAGCTCCCAGGAGGTTTCTGTTTTACTCTTTGTTTTATGGCAGCCTGAGCAAACAAACTGTGCCGCTCTTGATAATGAAAGAGGTGACATTACTAATTTATTTGCCCACCCAAATGTAGGATGTAATAGAACAGAATTAATCTCTTCTCTTTACACATCAGATGCTTGTAGCTTTGGGCAGCGGGTGTGCTTTTAGCCTCTGGTGTGCAGCTTACTGGGATTGCCTTGATTCAGTGTGGTGTGGAGGTAAATGAGGTGCTGCAAGAAATGGGCATTTTATGGGTGTGTGGTTGGTCCCAAGCCTGGATGTGGGTGATGGGATGAGGCCCAGAGAAAGTGAAGGTGGTGTTAACTGGACGTGGCCCCAGCAATCAACCAAGCTCCTTTCACAACCCAGCATGGATGAGTCCTGCAAGAGCAGCACAGAGTGAATTAAAAGGAGACTTTCACAGTGGCAGTGGTGCCACAGGGGATCAGATGTCCCTTGGTAGTGTCCCAGGGAAGGAAATGGTGGCAAACCCATCCACAGCAAGGCTGCAGCCTTGGCCACTGCTGGATGAGTCCTGGGACAGTGGCCATGTGAGAGTGCTTGAATGAGGTGCTTTGGATTCCTTCCCTCGCTGGTGCAACCAGTCCCAGTCATCTGTGTGCTAATGAGCTAATTTGTGCCATTAGCAGAGCCCTGTTAATCAGGGCCTCCCACGATATGACTGGGCTGTGGCCCCAATGCTTGCTGTATTTAGGCCCTGGGTTTTTTAATTAGTAGTGATGTTTATGATGCTTATCCCTGGGCATCTGCAGTGCAATCTGTGCAGATGCTGAGATACCTCAAGGTGCAGAACCAGGGTCTTTGGATTTTCCTTCAGAGGGGAGGTGTTTCCTAAAAGTCTGACTAGCAAGCCAAAGTTCAATGTCTTCAAATGCTGTGGTTCAGGAAGGAAGGAGCAGGGAACATCTCAAGCCCCCTCCTGCCAGCCTAAGTTTAACTTGACAAGAAGATTTGCCTGCTCAGGGGTTTTGACAGCCACAGGGGCACTTCAATGCCTGACATTTTGCCTGAAACTTCCTGCATTCCTTCCCAGGAGGTGGATATTTATACAAAAGCCAGGTTGTAACCTTAGGACAGAAGTTTGCTTTCAGGTACTTGCTGAGCTATGAGCAAGATGGGGATGACGGGACGATAGCAGCTCACATGCAGGTGCCAGTGTGCATCTCAGCTGTTCTCCTGCAGTCCCAACACCTCCTCACACTGCTGTGTTTGTGTTTTCCAGATCAGCCGGTTATGTGGCCACGCTCAGCAGAGGCAGATTCGATCAGCTAATTATCCAGAAGACCTTTTCATTGACAAGAAAGTCCTGAAAGTGACTCACATCGAGCAAGAAGAAACTTTGTCAAGCAGGAGGAGGTGAGAAGGGTCAGGCTGAGTGTGGTGCCTGCTGGATGGGCTGCAGGAGCAGCCGCCATATGGAATGGCCCTGTGGAAGCAGATGGGAAAGCTCCTTCTTTCCCTTACTCATAAACCTGGCTCTGAGCATCAGAGCTGCTCTGTGGTAGGCTCTGAAGTGCAATGAGGAATCTACATGAATTTTGTCACCTAGTGCACCCAGGTTAATACACCAAATTCCTTGTCTGGGTTTCTTGGGCACTGCTATAGTGTCTGAAATACTTACAAGTGTAATTATAGATAGAAATGGTCACTCCAGCCTGAATTGTTATGTGTTACACCGTATGTAGGTAAGGGGAATGCGTTTCATGCATTTCATGCTTTTGTGTAGTGTTTTGTGGTAGTTCAGAGATGTTAACAGCCTTTTACTGAATATTTTCAAAGGAAGCAGGTGCCTCCACTGCTGGCACTGCACCCTGTGTTTCCTTCCCTGTGTAAGTAGAAGCTGTAATTAAGTGGGCTCACACTGATGTGTCAGGGAACAGCATTTCCCCTCTGGATCTGAAAGCACACCCAGAGATACGCAGTTCTTTTACTTCTTTCTTGAATAAAAGAGAAATCCCTGTGGAGGAGAAACAAGCAAACTTGGCAATTTTTGAAACTGGCGACAGACTAAGCTGGGAGGATTTATCTCTGAAGAGTAACAGGGCCACATTCTTGATACAGTTCCCAAAAGATACAGCACCAGGACTTGCATTCCTCCGTTGTCTCAACACGTCGGAGGTTACACAGCCCAGAATCTGACAGAGATGTCCTTTGAAGACTCTGAAGGCTAATGAAATCTGCCTAGATGAATTACATGGGTTCATACCTGCAGATAGGGAGGAGTTCCTCCCTGCCCTGCAGGGAGCTCTGATCCCCAGGAAAGTTTCCTTCTGCCTGTTCTCCCCAGCTCTGCAGGGGTTTGTGGAAGAGGAGCAGGGCAGTGCCTAGGATGTAAGGACCTGAGTGCCACGGGCAGTGAGGCTCCTGCTTGGGGTTTGCCATAACTGATGATTCGGGTCTCACCTCAGTTTGACTTTCCAAATGGTGTTTGTTGGACCTCTGCCCCACTGCAGGAGATGGATGTAGGAGGTGGTTCATGCAGGTGACTGCCTGAAGCATCCCTCGAATTTGTGCAGAGGGCTGTAGGCTGAATTCCCACCCTTTGCAGGGGCTTTGACTCATCAGACAAATCCTTGTTCGTTTGCATGGGCAGTGACAGGAAGGTCAGTGTATGCAATGCCCGGGCAGGATGTATCCTTATGATTTGGGACAGCTTAATTAACAACATGTAGAGCTACAGTTTTGCGGGGGCATTATAGCAAAGTTTATTAAAACACAGATTCTTTTATACAGTGTTTTGGTACAATGAATAGGATTGGTCGTTTAGAGCACCACATTCTTGTAAACATCTTTACCAATAAGCAAGTTGGAAAAACAACAGGTGTCAGGAGGAGGCTGTCTACAGGGATGGTTTACAAGGATTGTTTTGGGTTCCTCCTGATGATTTCCCTGGCCAGAATGAGTGTTACGTACCTAGCTTTTTCACAGGCTTCAGGACACTGCCTGGAGCCTAAAATCTATTTTCTGACCACTGTCAGTTCCCACAAAGATGTGCTGTGGTGGTCCGAGGCAGGATTTGAGTGACCCTCCCGGGCTGTCCCTGCGGGGGCTTTGGCAGCCCCAGCACGGTGGGAACACGCTCCTCGGCAGCCAAAAGGCAGCACAGAGCACGGGCTTCCTCCTCTTTGTGTCGCCTGCCCCCAGCTGGCTGTCGCGGGCTCTGGCTGGCGAGGGAACCCCACGGAATGCCAAAGCAGGGAGAGATGGAGGGAGCCGGACGCCCCTCTGCACACCAAGCTACCTAAGAGTGCAGGGCAGCGCAGGAGCACTCTCAGGAGCATCCCCCTCCCCAGAGCTGGCAGGGCACGGACAATCCCCCCGTACAGCACACCGGGGATGCTCCTGAGAGTGCTCCCTGCTCCAGGTGCTAATTCCTCATCGTTCCTCTCAGGGAGCAAGGAGGTTGAGCAATAACGTCTTGCCTCCTTCTCACTGATATAATTCTAAGAGGGGGAAATGTGCTGAAACCAAACAACACGACTGTGAGGCTAAGTCTTACACTCCCTGCTATTCATATTATCTTACTTTTGGTGCTATTTACCTGATTAAACCTGCCACTATTCCCTGGTCACAGCTGCTGAGTGTCCCTGAGGGATCAGACCTAGGCTGTAGGGGTGTTATATCTCACTCCCACAGCCTTTGTCACCTCTCTGGCAGCATTGTAGATCCCATAGTCAGCCTGTATTCTGGCCCTCTGGACCGCTGCTGCAGGTGACCAGCTGGAGATCCTTGTTGCTGGGAAGGGAGGGCACAGGGCTGGGATGCAGCCTGATTCATATCCTCTCTGTGTGGTGCAAGCACTGCTCCTGCAGCTCCTCCTGCAACAGAGCCATTTTGATGAGTACAACCTGCCCCTTTGGATGCAGACTGTGACCCCGTGGCCAACCCAGTGCATTCCTTGAAATCATGTCCTTTTGCTGGTGCAGCATGAAACACAGCCTTAGCCGTGTGTACAGATCTGTGCTGAGAATGCCACCTCTGGTGTACCACCAAAAATGCCACCTGCCCTTGCAGCAATGCTGGATGGCCAACATCAGTCACACAAAGCCCCTGAAAGGCTTTTGTTGCCTTGTGCAAAGCAGAGGGGACACTACAGCCTGAGCCCTTGCTGCTCAGCTCTATCCCATGGATGGGTGGCCTGAGCCAGTGGCACCTTTCCTCAGGTGCTGTGAGAGTGCAGAGACTCTGTGTGACTTTTGCCTGGTGCAGAGCTGGGCTGAGGTTCTGCTGCCCCCACATCCCTCCCCATCACCAGCAGTTTTGCCCTGAGAAACATGGGCTTAGCCTTTGACTGAATAACAGGAAGGAAACCCACAAAAAGCTACTTTGCTTCTGAAATAAAACTGATGCTTCATGGTTTGTTTGCACCAAGCTGCTTTAATGTTGTGTTTGTGTGACTACCTTCACTGGTTAAAATACACCAACCTCGTCTTCTCTTCTTCTTTTAACTGAGCACCCTTTTCTTTCCGTTTCTTCCAGGGAACTGATTGCAAAGCTGAAGTCCCACAGCAGTTTTTACAGCAGCTTGCCAGAGTACATCTGCAACCACAGCTCTGCTGTTCAGAATGACACGTTTTGCTGGAATGGACAAGAAGTCGTGGAGAGGTGAATCCCATCTCCCTTGCTCTCCTTCTCCCCTGTCCTGCTTATCTTTTGTTCAGCAGGCACAAGAGCAGTCTGACCAGGACATGGCTTGCTCTCTTAAGGACTTTGTGCAGAGCCAGTGTCCAGCTGTGCTGCAGCTCAGATGGATGAGCGAGGTCTGCTCAGAGAGAAGTGGTTATGTGCTGCCCTCCACTGAGTTTTCTACGTAGTGAAGACTGCATCCATGATGGGATTTGATCAGGGTGGGCCAGAGACAGGACAGCAGCTGCAGCTTGACACTGTTCCCATGGGAGGGTGCACCACAGTCCAGGGATGGCTCCTCGGGAGCAGCAGCAGCAGGCATGTGCAGGATTCATACCATAAAGAGGAAGGAAATGTTAAAAGAAATGCAGATTTTTCTTGCAAAAAACGCCCCCTGGGAATGTTAAATAATGTGGAAGTAGAACTTGGAAATGTTTTTTATAATTATACATAAATCTCCTCTAATCACTCTACTTTGCAAAGCATCCTTTGCTATTAAGTAGTTTGCATAAGGGAAGAAATAGAAATAAAATCAGGAAGTGGTGAAATGTTGAGGTATTAATTATGACTTCTTGATCAGTAACTTCAGGTGGTAATTAACCTGTACTTTGCAATACTGACCTGAAACACTGAATAGACCAAAATAGCATCAAACTCTATTTTGAAAAAAAAAAAGGACTCAACATCTAAGATCACATGCTTAGTAAAATGTACTTATGTTGCCTAAGGAAAAATGTGTCCTCTATTGGTACTTATGTCTGGAAAATTTTGAATTTCCATGCCTAACTGAGATGTTCAATTGGAAAGAAAAGGAATATTTCAATATTGTCTCACTGATGGTTAATTAAAACTCCTAAATCAGGTCTATAAACTCTGCAGCTCTGGAGAGGGTGTCCTAGGGTGAGGTCTTAGCTTATAACAGTTCACTGGACTCATGGCCAGTGGCCCTGGTCTGGGTCCTGCTGATGCCACAGCTGGGTGAAGTGGTAGCAGTGGAAGGGTGTTGAGTCCAGATCCTCCTGCAAATGCAAGTTCAGAGCTATTTGCAGATTAAACCTGACTTCAGGTGATAGAAAAGCCTTCAGCTTTCTGCTAAGAATACCAGAGGACTGTCGTGGGCACAATATGGTATGTCACCTGGGTGCCATGGCATGCAGGGGGGCAAGGCAGGGAGAGGACAGTCTGTGTGCATGAAGGGGGCACCAAGATTTCAGCCCCTGGCTGTTGAGTTAAGGAATAAATCCTCTACTGTGCTTGAAGGGTGCCTTTCCACTCCTCTCCTTGCCCCCTCTGATCTGTTGCTCTGCCAGCTCCTATGAAATTTTAGTGACAGTTCCCTTGCAGGCAGATATTAGAGGTTTTTGCTGTGAGCAGGGAGACTTCAGTTAAATAAAGCTCAACTAGGGTGGTCAAGGGTGCTCTTCTCCCAGGACCCACTTGCAGGATGTTTCAAATAGAAGCAAACATGTAGTTAAAATGATCTCTACTCTGGCTGCTTCATGTGCTTGGACTTCCCAGCTTGGCATCTCTTTCAGGGTGTCTGGGAGGATTCCTGAAAATCAGGAGCATATAAGGTAACAGTGCTCGACTACTCCAAGCTGCCAGTTCCTTTATTTCAATGTTTTCCCCAAGAGGGAGCCAAGCAGCTGTTCATGGTGTAGCAGCTCATACTCAAGCTGTTCTGAGAATGTGTGTTATGTACTGGAGAAATTCTGCTCTCCTGCTGGACTGTTGGTGATCAGACTCCATCCTGCCGCTTTTTGCAGTGAAATTTGCAAAAATTTTGCAAAGAAATTTGGTATGGTTTGAATATCTAGTGTTAATTTCAGGGTGCTGTCCTGGTGCTTGTCCCACATATGCAGTGGCTGCCAGAAAGAAGGATGGTGGAAACATGGTGGGATGGTTCCTGTTGGCATGGAAGGGTACAGGCTCTTTGAAAGGACAAGCAGGGGAAACAAGAATGGGATGTCTATGTCAGTGACCATCTGGAGTGCCTGGAGTTCCACCTAGGGATGGATGAGGAGCTGACCAAGAGCTTTTGGGTCAGGATTAAAGGGAGGGCAGAGACATGTGATGTTATAGTCTAGTTCTGCTTCAAGCTACCTGACCTGGAAGACTGGGTGGATGAGGCCCTTTACAGACAGACATGAAAAGTCTCACATTCACAAGCCCTGGCCCTCATGAGTGACTTCAGCCCTGGTCTCTGTTGGAGGGACAACACAGCAGGGCACAAGCAATCCCTGGGTTCCTGGGTAAACTAGAAAGCTCCTGCTGAATCTGCTGGTCAGATGAAGACCAGGGCGAAGTGATGGTTGGGGGCATTCTGTGCTTCCGTGTGTTTCCATGTCTGGTGCTGTGTGGGCAGTGGATATAAGTGAACTTTGTTGGGTCTGTAAGGTCAGTGTGAGCATCTCTATAAGCATGTCCAGGATTTGATCATGTTCTTGTAGGGATTGTGGCTGTTTACCTCTTGCATTTCTAATGTAGTACCTGAGTGTTCGTTAAGTTAGAAAAGAGCCCTACTGATTTTTCCATTTCCAGATCTCCGTCATGACAAAATTTGTTAGTTATTCTAAGCACTTTTCCTATAATATGTTAAATCAAGCCGGGAATAGCAACCTCACAGTCCTTGCCAGTGCACCCAAGGACTTGATAATACCAACAATGCGTATCCTGCTATTCGATGCAAACAACCCCTTTGGCACCCTGCAATCCTACTCCTGTGGTTTTTCTGGCTTGGTATTTCCTCTGTCCTGTTTATCCCAGTGCTTTGTTACCCACAGACAATGAGAGGGTCTCTCCTCCCTATGGACTGGATGTACTCAATGTCTTTCCACTGGGTCTCACTTCCCAATTTGAGCCTCCAGCCATCCTCTGGTTCCTCCTTGCTATTAAGCCTCTCTGCTCTGACTGAAGGTGGCATGTTTGGGGCTCCAGTGCAATGCAGCTGGATGGAGTGTTTTATCCTGCTTTTAATCCCTTGGTTTTTTTGAGTCTTACTTTGTGATCATTTGCTTTTCCATGTTGCCCCGTCTAATGGCAAGAATTCATCCTCCTTCCCAAAGTTTGACCTGTGGGTTAATAGTTTGGTTGTCATCCCTATTGTAGATTAAGGACGTGGTGCCTCGAAATGACTGCTTGCAAACAGTGGCAACCACATGAAAAAAGCTGATTTTTCTGTAGTGCAGATCAGTGCTTTTGCGTGGTTGAAGAACTTAAGCCGAAGTGGGAAGAAGAAATAAAAGGCAACACTTTCCTGCTTTTCACACTTTTCAGAGTGTGCAAAAACACACTGTGCTTTTATGGGACGCCACAAAGGTTCATAGCAAAAGCCACATTTCACCTCTTGCAAAGAGCCTGTTGAGGGTTCACGGTGCTTGGGTGTTTGTGGTAGCTGGGAACCAGACCTGCTGGATTTTCCTCTGTCTCTGTGCATCCCTGGGCACCTCTTTGCAGCTTTTCTGGGCTCAGTTCCAGGCACTGCCCTGAGACAGACAGGCAGAGTGGGTGTGCAACAGCTTAAACCTGCCTAAACCAGGGTTTCTGTGATGCCCCTCCTTCCCTCTGTCCTCATGCCCCATCCTCTCACCAGACCTCCTGCTGGTGGTGTTAGGTGGTGAAATGTTGTCCGGCCTCTCTTATCCTTATCTCCATCCCAAGCAGAGAAAAAACAGAGGTCGATTCTTATCATCGAAGTCCTGACTGAGTAATTAGCTCGTTTAAAGCCTTCAGCTTAAGTCAAGTAGGTGTTGAGATATCAAACTCACCTCAATTTCTATGGGAGCTCAGCACTGGAATCTCAAAGGTGACTCGAACTTTACATATATAGTATCAGGGTTTTGCAGTATTTAATACTAAAAGCCTATTAAATCTAGAGTCTCGGAGTTTAATAATCTGCTTACATGAGTATATTCTTTTCAAGCTGTTCTGAATAGAATGACAGCAACATCTGCCCACTGCAAAACTTGTAAGCATATTAAGCCTTACTGTTAGATACTGCCATTTTCAAATTTCTCAAGACAAATGCATGCATTAATCTAAATCACCAGCATAACTCTTGTTTTCTTTGTACCAATTCAAAATTAATATATTTTTAGCACCTTGCCAGATTCTCTTCTTCAAGCTAGAAGTCTCGAATTTCCCTGCTGTTGCCAACGTACTGTGGTTTGTTTTAATCATACAAACTATAAACAATGAAAGCACAATTGGAAGCAAGACAAAAAAATGAGATTCTGTATTTGGAACAAAGGAAATTCCATGCCAGCAATAACCCTTTAGTTCATGAAGGGTTTGGTTATTTCTGGCAGTGCTACAAAATATCTGATCCAATGGAATCCCCAAAGAGGGGGCTGTGTAACTTTCCAAGCCCATAAAACACAGCTTTGTAGCAAGTATAACCTATAATGAAAGGATAGCAGGCAAATTCAGTGGGTTATTGAGTGGCCATCTTTATTTTCAGAGTAATTCAGAAATGAAGATCCTGATTCTTCCTCTATCCTGCTGCATGGTCTCGGGTTTAGCCAATTTTTCCATAATGTATTTGTCTTGAACTGAAAAAAGAATAGAGGGAGACTTCAGGCTGTCTGTAAACTCCCACTGTTTTGCTATGAATATTACAGTTCTTGCTGCTCCTTCTTCTGTCCCATCTGCCAGAGCCGGGTGATTACCTGAGACCTCACATTTATGACCAAGCCATCATCTGCAGCACACTCACTGGCTGTAGAGCTTTGTTGTGGGGCAAATGGGAAGAATCAGCACTTCTCTTGGCAGAGAACTGACACGGCAGGATCTGAGGGTGCTCTCAGAGGCTTCCAGGTGTTGATTTTTGGAAATCCAGCAGAAAATGGCTCCTTTTTCGTTAGGTGAGAACACTTCCCACTGAGAGCGTTGGATCCTCCTGTTTGCTTTTGAAGCAGTTCGTTTGGAGCTGCTGGTGGTGTAAATTGACTGCGGCATCACGAGCTCTGCAGTGACTGCAAGGACTCTCTGCAAGCAAGCAAACAAAGCCAGGAAGGCACCTGGGAGCCATATACCCTACCCCTCCCCTGCCTCCTGCACTCCCATGAAATAGATGCCTGCAAATGGTCATGGGATGGTGGGGACACTCACCCCATATGGAACAGAACAGCTGAGGTGGAACTGCACCCCACAGGCAGCCCATGTCTGTTGTGGGGTATGACTGACCAGATATCTCTGGACAATCTGTCTTAAGAGAGGAAACTCTCAGGGAAGGCATTGTCACCTCTTCTTGGAGGCTTGTGGGCACATCCAGCAGTTACACCCTGACTGCAGGGCAGGATGGGTGGGTTGGAAACAGCTTTTCAAGCCTTTTGGCCCCCACTGCTTCCACTGATGATGTGACACTGAGGCTGTGTCACTAAACCAGAAATTAGCAGGGTCAGAGTTGTTGGCTTCACCACTGCACCCACCTTTACTAACCCATGAAAACCAGCTGGAGATAAGAGCTGGGTTCCTGTAAGGAATGTGGTGGGAGGTGGAGGCAAAACTTTTTTTCTCTTTCTCCCCTTTTTCATCCTTTTTGCCTCCTGTGTGGTGAGGACTCGGTGTCACCAGTCCACATGATCTGTAGTAAGTCACAACTTGAAATGAAGAGCAGCTTTGGGAGTCTGAGGGAATGCTGCTCTCTCAAACTCGGTTATTAACTCCTGTGCAGTGAAACCTCTGTGTTGTGTTGTGTCTGTGTTGTGTTTGTCCCCCACTCACTCTCTCTGACAAGTATAATTCAGTGAACACAGGTAGTAGAGAGAGAGCCTGTGAGGGATACTGTGCTGTTTAAACTGGAGATGCATTTGAATAAATAATTTGTAACTGGAAGGCAGGCATAAATTAATTGCAATTTGAATTACATACTTACTTTCCTTTTTCTAAAAGGTGTAATTCTTTATGTTTGACTTTCAGGATTACTTTCTCTAAATCACATGTCAGGTTATTGTAGTAACTCATCTCAAAGCCTAGCAGGGTCGAGTAGTATGAACACACATTTTACACTCATTGCCATATATTTAAATAACATTTGTCATCTTGTCTTCTTTGTTCTGAAATGAAAGCTTGGAATGAGCTGCATTTAGACTGGAGAGACCAAACATTCACAGGAGACATTTGTGGATGGTGGAGAGAAGAGGAGAGGAAAATCCCTCAATTTGACAGCATACTTTGGCATTTATGTCTGGTGGATGAGAATAAGCAGGAAGGGTCTGCAGTTGTGCTATCTCCACAGAAGACTTCAGATTATTGGTGATTTTATAAGGTGGTTGTCTTTAAAGTAATTTTTAATGAGGGCTGCGTATCAGCACATGTAGCAATGTGACATTTGTGTTTGGAAAATACCACGTCCCCAGCAAGAGCCCATACCCAGGGAGCCCGAGCAAGGAGATGCTGCTGACTGACGTTGAGACACGTCAAAGAGAAAAGTATTTTGGACTTTGCTTGTGAAGTGTGAGCCAGACCATGCTCATGTTGCAACACTGATACCCCTTCCACACAGAGACCCCGGGGACTGGGGTGGGGGACTTTATCCACTGTGCATATTTGCTGTTCCATGCTGGTATCAATCACCATGGCAGAGGCATGAAATGGGTTTCATGAAGTGGCGCAGGTGTCCTGCAGGAGGGCAACGTTTTATTGGCATAAGCTGAAAACAGCTCGAGATGGCTCAGTGATTTTTTCCTTTTCTGCACTGACTGGAGGTCATGGGAGGAAAGTGATGCTTTGGCTTTTTATGCCTGCGGGCTCAGCCTTCACCTTGGGGGGGATGCAGAGTAGCCTGCGTGGGTACTGTCCTGGGACCCCCAGCTTGTTGGGGCTGCAAAGGCATCTCTCTGCCATATTAAGGCCTAGCTGCTTGGCCTGAGCTGCAGGGAGGGGTGCCAGCTGCCTTTTCCAACTCCTCTGGCATTTCAGGAATGCAGGTCTCTCACTGAAGCTACATTTCAAAGCCTTTAACCCTTTGGTTGGCTGCATCCCACATGGCTGAATGTGGCCACTCCAGGCGGGTGCTGGGACAGAGAGTGGCACAGCTGAGGGGAGCTGGTGTCCCCTCTGTACCTGAGCACACCAGGAGGTCTCAGCTTGGACGAAGTGTCCCCCAAAGCACCCAAGTCCCACAGGACCGTGTCTCTGGCTGGTGGGATGTAGCGGGTCCCTGTGCATCTCTTTTTTTGCAATACATTCTCAAAGATGTGCAGGCAGCGGGGCCCATTGCCTTACTGCTTCAAAGGACTTGTGTAGTGGTGCAAATGGTTCATTTTGGGTCGGGTACCTACCCTTGTATCTGGCCAGATGGGAAGCACCAGGAGGTGACACTGTTTCTCCATCACTGTTTTAGGGAGAAATCCCTCTGCAAATGCTTTCAGGTTTGCTTCCTTCTCTAGCAGACTCTTTCCCCCGAGAAGGCTGATCTGAGGTCCCCACCACCCCAGCAGAATCTTCTGGAGAACAGTTTCAGGCTCTGGACATGGAGTTATAGTACAGTATTGCTGTAGTACTGCGTTCCTCCCTCCTGTACCACATTGTGTAGGCTACAGAAATCTTCTCTGGCAGCCCTTGTGTGGATTTCAGAAGGGATTTCGCCCACTCAAACCCAAGCTATTGTGTTTCTTTGTATAAAACTGTTTAGGAGAGAGACTATATTAATTTAGGGATGCACCAAGTGGGCTTGGTCCTGCTCTTGCTAAAACCTGTGTGAGTTTCCTGATTAAATCTCTGAAACCACAGGAGACCTTTCAGCAGCGTACTTCTGAGTTCCACCAGTGTTTCAAATTAAATCTACGGTGGCACCGAGGACAGGAATTTCTTTGCCATCTGAAAACTCGTGCGCGCCGCGGATGTTTACGCGCAGTGTCCGGACGCGTTTGTGAGGCCGGCACGGTGGCACTCAGCGCGACAACTAAGCAGCGGGATGAATGGCTCATTAATCTGCTGTCTGTCCTCCTGCAAAGAGCTCGTCCCGAGTGTCAGCAGAGGCGTGCCTGCGGCAGCAGCCTCTTCCCAGGAGATGGTGCTGGCGGCCTGCTGCGGCCCGGCCCCGGCCTGGCCCCTTCTCCCGGCCCCGGCCGTCAGCCCGGGGAGGCTTTTCTGAGCCCGGAGCCGCTGTGCCGCCTTCTGTGCTTCCCGGGAGAAGGCAGCTGTTAGGAAAAGGCGTTTTGCAAAATGCTGGGTCCCAGCGGGAGGCCCCGGGGACAGGGTGCTGGGGTGCTGGTGCTGAAGGCAGGGCTGGGATGGCTGTGCAGCCAGCTGCCCCCTTTTTTCAGGAGTTTCGGGAGAGCTAAGCTGATGAATCTGCTTTGCAATGATGCCTGTACCTGGGAAAGCTGCTTATGCCTGGAAAAGGAATATACACAGGCAATTTTTTTCCTGAGGCACGAACACCTCCTTTCTCCTGTCCCTGTCCTTTCTTCCTGTGTCGTCTCTCCAGTGCAGCATCTGGCAGGGTTGCCTGCCATTACTGGAGATGCATATGGGGAATGCCTGGTGTTGGGGACCCAGCTGGAGGTGCAGAGAGCTCCTGTACATGAAATTCCTGCTCTGAGCTTGCCTTGGAGTGGAAATCTACCTCAGTTCTGTAATTATGTGAGTATTCCAGATCAGGGCAGATCGCTGCTGCACCAGTATAGATCTGGGGCTGCCTTTGCATCCCCACATGTCTGGGTAGATCTCATCCTCTAGTGTAGAGTTTAAGCCAAGCCCCTGAGTATCTCCAAGGCCCTAAGTGTGCCCTGATAGCTCTTGTGGCCAAATGTCCACATGCCTCTTGCTTTATGCCCTATCCTCCCTGAGTTGGCTCCACCATCCCTCCTGCCTCTCTCCACTTCTTTAAATGCCTGCTAAAGTCCCACTTTCTCCCCCAAACCCACGTGAAATGGGCTGACTGTGATTGTCTGAGCTTGCCTGGCAGCATGAGGATGGAAGATTAGCTGGGCAGGGGAGCAGGGAGCTGAGAGACAGGGAGACAGGACTAGGGCTGGTGCTGGGAGCTGGGTGAAAACACGATGTGTAGGAGATGAATGCAGAAAGGAAAATTCATGGTGTTTACCCATGGCACTGGAAAAACAGATGTACAGTAAAGCAGACTGGTGCTGGTGTTATCTCGGCGATCTCACTTTCGGAGGCTGTGCTGGGGTTTGGTAGTGCCTGTCCTGGCTGCCAGCTCTTGGAGATGAGGACTTGTTTTGTGCTTGTGGAGCACCACAGCCCATCATCACTGGGGCTGTGATGAGTGGCAGCAGCCCAGAGAAGGCGCCGGTGTGCTCCGTGCCACTGCTGTGGCTGCCAGCAGGCACTGGTGGTGGCAGCTGATCACTCTGGCCCCAACCTCAGTTTGAGTTTGGTGCTTCTCTTACACTGGAGCATCATCAGCTGTTACCCAGGTTCTGAGTGTGGGGATGTGTTCCTCCAAAGGCAAGTGTGCAGCAGTTCTGTCCCTCTTCTCCTGCCTTTAATCACTCTGGTAAACTTGGTCATTCCATAAATCCCACAGCAATTGAGTGTATATTCTTTCCCAAGTGCTGATGAAAAAGCTGAGGGCAGCTTGGCTGCCCTCCTCTGCAGAGCTGCCCTGGCAGTTTAATCTAGTCTGTGGGAGCTTTGCTGGCTCTCGTGGTACCCGTGTAAATCGAGATACCCTGTGGTGCAGAGCCCAGCACTGTACCAAAGTCAAGGTACGTGCTGTCTGAGCACTTACTTTGATCCCTAAGGCTGGATCTCATCAAAGACTGAAATCAGGATTGTTTGACAACACCTATTTTCCATTAGCAATGTTGACAGCATTAATTATATTCTGATGCTTTAATTCTTTATTATTGAAATCACACATCAGTGATAGTCATTATTTTGCAAGGGGGTTGATGTTATGCTAATCAGCTTGCAGTTAACTGGGTCATCCCACTCATTTTTTTGGCTGTGGGCACAACACTACTGCTCTTGTACTGGAGTCTCTGTGGTCTGCCAAGATTTATTTTAAACAAACATGAGCAAGCCAGAATTTCTGAGCTAGCTTTTTTAGGACTCTTGGGTGCAAGCTATGTGAAAATATTTATCTCTATTGTATACTGTTTAACATCTTCCTTGGTTACTAATGGACTGGAAAGGACTTCATTGTCCTCAAGTGATACAACTACATCATCTTGCTGCTTTGCAAAGTCAGAGCAAAAATGTTTATGGGAATCTTCTGTCCTTTCTTTGTCATTAATAACTGTCTTGTGCACTCTGTTTTGTAAAGGGCTGCTGCCTGTCGTGCAATTTCTTATGTTCTTACTGAACTTTAAAGATCTCCTCTCTATTAGCCCATCACACTGTGGTCTTCTATGTTCTCATTCTTACAGGTACAGTCCCCAGATCACAAGGAATGGAGCAAAAGCTCAGGCTGGCAACCATGAGGTGAAGATGAAAGGCCCGGAGCCAGTGATCAGCCAGATTATTGACAAGCTGAAACACATCAACCAGGTTTGTTGCAGACGTGTCAGCAGGGGTGTCTCCAGAGTGGGCGGTTTCCAAATCAGTTTGGCCTCCCCCGCACTCTCTCTGGGCTCAGACAGACAATCCCAAGTGTCTCCATCTGCAGCAGCTCTGGGAGCCCTGTGTGCAGAGCCCGTGCCACCCTGGCTCTGCACAGCACCAGAACCACAGGGCACACCTCTGGTGTGGTGTGGTTCTGCATGGCGCAGCCTCCCAGGACTCAGCCTGGGTCGTATGTGGATGCTGCAGTACAAGAATGCTTCTGCTGAGCATCCATGCCCTTAGCAGTGGACATCCAGGAAAGATGGAGCTGACGGGGTGTCCTTGAGCATGATGTGCTGGCAGAGGGTCATATAGCATGTACCCGATGTCCCCTCTGGCTGGAGGAGTTCCTTCTGGCATTGCTCATGGCTGGCAATAAAAAGGTCACTGTTTTCTTTGCTGTATCTCCCTGGGCCTTCTCTCCCAGTCAGTAATGGGGCAAGTTACTGTTGAGTGGGGAAATGGCAGAGCTGGATGAGATCCTTTCTGCTGGGGAGGAAGCTTCCTTCCCACTGCCTCAGACCTGGCATCCTTCCTGCGACAAGTGGTATCTTGTCTCTGCCCATTATGCCACGCCAGGCTAGGTCTGTGAACAAGCCCTGCTGCTGCCAGGGAAGTAGGTGGCAGCTCTGCAGGGAATTATTGTGGCTGAACCTGCCCCAGCACTGCCTTGGGCTGGGGTCTGGCTCTGGACTCCATGTCACTGCTCTGCCCTCCGTGTCGCTGAGTGTGGATGTCACAGTGACTCATAGAGGAGATGTTTTCCATAGGCAGATGGCCTGGACTCGCTGCTTTGCCAGGACACAGCACTGAGGGTGAATCCTCAGGTGGTAATACTGTTAACACAGCTGAGCTGCCCCATCTCTCCGGGGAAGGCTCTTCCCAAAGGGGACCTTGCCCAGGGTTGCTCTGGCACAAAGCTCTGGCCAGCAGTGGTGGGTTCCTGGGGTTAAACCCAGCTTTGCTTCCCGGCTGGGTGGGCCACGAGGGCGGCTCTGTTTGGAGTTGCTGGCTTAGCAACTTTTCTGCTAACCTCTGCTTTCCTGCTCCGGGACTGCCAGGGACTGTTTTCACAGCCATTCCCGGTGTAACCCTCGTGCCCTCCAATGCAGGCATGCCTCATTAGGTGCTGTCTGGGAGCAGGATGCAGCGAGGAATTTGGGGTCCCCAGGAGCACCCCACAATGCAGGAGCTGCCATGGGCAACAGCCCTACAGCCTGCTCTGCCTTCCCACATGGTCCCTGTGCTGAGCAGTGCCATCTGCCAACAGCCCATAATTATTAGAAGGGGAAAAGTGGGGGGAACAGCATAATCAGCTCCCTATTAAATGGGGTAGAGGGCAGGCTTCAACCTGCAGGTGATAATGATATTTTGCCATTCACAGTGAGAAAGTTGCACTGAACAAAACATGGTTATTATGTACTTGAAACTGCTGACATGAAGTGGTTGTGAAATGCTGGCTGCCAGACTGGGTCAAGTTAGGTCTTCGCTGAACAGCTTGGGCTTCTGAGGAGTGGAGGTCTGTGGAGTGGGAGACCCTGGGTAAACACTGCTGTGCTCAACTCAGCTGTTTGCAGCAGCAGTCTCTGTCAGCTGCTGCTCAGAGAAAAATTGTGGTGAGGGGGTGAATACAGGCAGCTTTGTCATGATCTCTTATGGTGCTTCCCCCCCAGTGGCTTTCAGTGTCAGGTTGGAATGTGTCGTGGGGGGCAGGTGAGCTGTTTTTGTTTGAACAGCATAAATGTAAGAGCCTAAAAAATGTGAAAAAGCTGTGTTTGAGAAAGAGGAGGAACTGAGAATAAAGTCAGGAGAAAAATGAGAAGTATTAGTGCAAATTAGTTTTGAAGCTTGCCCAGAGAAGCTGTAGCTGCCCCATTCCTGGAAGAGTTCATGGATGGGGCTTGGAAGAAACTGGTCTAAGGAAAATGTCCCTGCCCATGGCAGGGGACTGGAACTACATGATCTGTAAGATCTCTTCCCACCCAAACCAATCTGTAATTCTATGATATGATTCTATTCCTGTGGAGGGTCTGTAGTCTATGGTCAGTAGCATATACGCCAGGAAAGTAACTGTGGAGGTTACTTAAATTTGGGATTTGGGGTGTCAGACCTTACCATCACACTTATTTTCTTGGCTGAAGGAAGTTTTGAGCTCTCTTTCACATCTGGAATGCATCTTGATTGCCAAAGAGTATTAAATGTGGAAGGAGCAGCAGCTCTGGATGAATGATGGTTGTGTCTTTCAGGTGTTGGCTTCAGATTTGGGAAGCAGTGGGAAGTCCTGAGCTGGAGAGGGTTGAAAATCTCCTTATCCAGCAAGCTCAAGCCAACAGTGGCTTTTAAAGATTTTCAGACATCCAGGATCTTTTGGAGAAAAGACCATCTTTGTGGTGCTCAGAGCTGTAAATTAGATTCCCGTGTGACTACCTGTAAATTGTGACTCTTGTACAATGTTGTGGCTTCCTCCCAGCATGTTGTGTTGGAGATACACCCTGGATTTTGTGGGTGTGGGCAGACTCAGGAACCATGCTGTTGTACAATTTTCATAGAGGTCCACAGCTTTTATTTTTACTTGGAGATTTTTGCTAAATATCTGTAATTTGCTGATGACTTCGCCTTTATTCCAGGATGCTCATGCTGCTGGAAGTGTCTATTCTTTCAGTGTTGTGTGTGCAAATTGTGCTTCCTCTTTAGTTCGTGTCTTCTCAAACCTAATTTGGGTAAAAGCACACACATTCACATGAGAAATTCTCATCAAATGCTTGCAGTTTGAAATGAGAACAGGGTTTGTGTATTAGGGTTAAACCCATGGGGATTGAAAGATGTAGAGAAAACCTAACCCAGAGAAAAGGGGAAGGGAAAGTGTCCCAGATGGTATTTTTTTGCTTTGAGCACCTATCAAGCTAAAATAAATAAATGAGTAAAGCACAGTGCCCGAGTTGTGTGCTGTCTCAAGTAAGCCCTTTCTGGATGAGTCCCCCTCAGTGCTGCCTATTCATCACATCAGACCATTTTTGTTTCACCCAAACGTGTGATTGTGGCTGATGCTATTTTTTGTGCATTGGTGGGTGAGATGCTTTATTATTGCCATATTGAAATTTTTTTCCCCCTCAGTTCTGTTAGATGTCTACCAAGTTTTGATTTGAGTTATTTTTGTTGTGTGCCCAGAGGCATGAACAGCCCATCCATAAATATTAGCATTGTTATCTCAGCTGGGAGGCTAAGGGTCACCTTCAGGAAAATGAATTGGAATTGGTTCCTAACTTTTATTTCCCAGAGTGGATGGGGTCTGTTTCTCGCTAGAAGGGTTTTCACTCATCCCTTGAGTAAAGCTATATTGAAACTGAAAGGTTATTCAGTGTCAGCACAGTGTCTTGCTCAGATTTTTTGTGACTTGGTAACATCCCCAGGCAGAAAGCTGTGTGCTGGGTGAGCCATTTCCTCTGGTCACTCCATTTTCCTCCAGCCACGGGTATGTTGGAGTGGCTGACAGATGGGGATGAGCTTCAGGTTTTAACAGCTATGCATGGAGGTGGGAGGTGTGGTGCCAGCATGTCCCACGTCCTGGGAGCTCTGCCACGCTGGGTGACCTCCTGTTGGCCATCCTCCTCCATGGAAGGCTCTGGAGACCTGAAGACCTCTGAAGTCCTCTGAAGGACCTGGGTGATGCTGGCGTGAGGGTGCAGCAGGAATCTGTCGTACCAAACTGGCTAATGTGACACTCTCAGTCCTCCCTCCTGTCCCTGTCTGTCCTGAAGTGACTTTTACATCCTTTGCAGTGCTTTTGGGGCTCTGACACTGTTGCAGCAGATGCTTTATTTCATCCTCAATGCCATGACCTCTTTAAGCTGGTGCCCAGTTGCAGTCTCTTTTTACACTTAGGTAAATCCTGGTGTTTTATCATAGCACTGTCTCGAGGAAGAAGAGCACAATTTTTAAAGAAAAGCAGGGAAGAAACATATCAAAAATTAATGGTAAAATCCATAAAAGGAAACTTAGCTGGGGAAGATGTGTCTTTACAAAATTGAATGGCCTGGAAACATATTGTACATTTCCAGACACTCGAGTTAAGGGCTCATTTAGAATATTTCAGATATACTAGAGTTTGACAGTTCTTTGGTTTCCACATCAAACAATCTGTAATTTATTGCCCCATATAGGGACTGTGTTTTTATCATATTGCATATTTTCTAGCCAGAAATCTAACTACCATATAAGCTCTTGAAAAAATAAACCCTTTGGGGATGGGAATCCAGGCAATATGCTTTCACAGACCCTGAGAAACTCCCTTTGATTTATTTCCTTGGAAATAAGGGGAAGACACAATTTCTTGGAGTATTACAGCTGTTCCCCCAAGCAGGGTCTCACTGCCTTTCTTCATGTGCTCGGTGTAAAGACCCAGTCCTGCAGTGAGCCCCATGTGAAAGAACCTCACGTTGCTCTTAGAGGGGTTTGCAGGAGGATGAGAACAAAATTTAGAAGTTTTACGAGGCACTAAAACACATGACTATACTTGGAAGGAAAAAAGAAAAGAAGAAAAAAAAAAGAAAGAAAGAAAAGAAAAAAAGCGGGGGCCCAGAGGTGTGACTGACCAAAGACAAAATAGACCTGAAGTTCACAAAAAAAGGCACGTCCTGGCATTTCCAGAACCGTGTTTGAAGCTGGTTTGATCAACCAATATGTCCCATATTTGTTTGTAGGTTTAATGGGCTGTTTCCCGGCGGCCTGGCTGCTGGGAGAGGGCATGGTGGAGGTCACCCAGAAGTTAATTTGGAAAGAGGCCAAAAGGCCACAACTTGATTGAATCAAATGTAAACAAAATAGGCCTGGGAACGGTGTGATGCCCTTGTGCCTGAGTCCCCTGCAACCTCTTTGCTCAAAATACAGTGGTGGAGCACCAGGGGCCAGTGAGGAGGGTCTGACCCCACCACAGGGAGACAAGCTCGGGGTGGCAAAGGGACCCAGACCCTGCTCAGGGCACACAGGGAAATATGAAGTTTATTATGGGAGAGCCTGTGGAGCTGGGGACTTCTCAGGAATATATCTCCCCCTTCAGAAAAATCCATTACTTTGACGGATTTGGTGAAAGTTTCCCTGTGCCTGCTAGGCTCTCTGAGGTTTATTATTCCCACTGTATTTTAATTCCCTGATCAGATGGAGCTGCATACTAATTAGAAAAATGTGCAAACTGCCAGATTGTTAAATAATGCAAGGCACAACACTAATCACTTGAAAATACAATATTTAAATTGCACCAAAGCAAGTCACTTTTGACTCATTTTCCACCTTCAATAAGTTTGCACTACAATGTCTGAAGTGATGTATATATGCAACATAATCTATCACGTCCTCAAATGAAATGTTAATAAATACAATAATTACTTGGTCACGCCTTTTGTTCATCATTATTAAACAGTTTGTAACAATTAAAATATTAAAACCACATGTTGTTGAAAAGCAACCAGGCATTGCAATTATTTTTTACTAAGGCTATTAAATGGAATGACAGAAGATTTTTATTTCAATGATAAATGCATTTTAGAATGGATCAGTTAATTCTTCTTTAGTACACAAAATAATCTACAGCTCCACCGAGTCTAGGCCTGGTATTTAAGTACTAATTCCATTGTCCTTTTATCTGTGTCTTGGCTCCCATTAATACTGGGTAAATGCTCTCCCACTCTGTCTGCAAGTGGTACTGTCAGGATTTTGCCAGGGCAGTTAAATCAGGGGAAGAGCAACCCTTGGTAATGAGAATGTAATTAAATCTGAAGGTATCTGACTGTCAGCTGACTTTCAAACCTAAAACCCCTTCTTTCCCTCTTTAGGAAGAGCCATCACCTCCCTGCAGCAGACATCACCTGCTGGGACTCTGTGGCAAACCTCCAGGTTTATTGGAATTGTTGAGGAATGCTGTATCCACAGGTTACCCCACACTGATTTTAAACAGCCAGAGATTGTTTGTACCTGGTGTGTTTGTGTGCCTGTTTTCAAACAGAGGTGAATCCTCAAGTGGTCTTATATCTGTGAGGGGTTTCAGCTTTGTCTCTGTGGCTTCAAGTGTGTCCTGCAGGGACCATCCTCCGAGCAGTGCTATGGAAATCAGCTGTGGAAAAAGCCACACCAACACCTTTAAAGGAGATTCATTTGCCTTTGTGTCCAGAACATGCAGCTGATGCACAGTGGTGCCTTAAAACAAACACCAGATATCCTGTACCAGAGCTGAAGTTTATCCTGTTGTGGAGGAAACAAACCTGAAGGAATCCTTGTGCAGCAAAACCCGGTGTAAGTGGAGCTATTGATAGCAGATTAACAGTTAATTACAGTTATTCCGGGCCTGGTTAATTGTATCAAGTGTCGCCTTGTGCTGTGACTCAGGCTGTAATTTAATCAGTAGATGTCTGAGGTAGGTGTCCTCCCTGATGGGCCCAGTAACAAAGGACACAGCTGTCTGGAACGCTGGGTAGTTTTCTCATGTTTTTCTCCAAAATTTCACTCAACATCAAGGTTTTTAAAATGTGGTCCAGACTGACTGGGGACTGGGATTCAAAGAGGCTATTTTCATTGTTCAGAAGGTAACCTAACCTCTGGTTTTCTTGGCTGCAAAAGAAATCCAGTTGCTTTCGTTCCCAAGGAAGAGTCTTGATAATAATGTTACTTTTGATTCCAGTTTAAGGTGGTGTAAGACTGCTCAGTGGTGATGTTCTTAGGGGCCAGAGGAAAAGGCAGCACTATCAGACCCACTGTGGGCAGAGAGGGCCAGCTGTGACAGGAATTTCCTTCTCCAGCCCTGTGCTGTGGGAACGTGGTGCCCAGCCGTGGCATGGTGTACAGGCAGTGTGGCACAAATGCCGGTGAGATTCCCATCACACCCTGAACTGCTTCATGTGCTAGGCAGGTTGGAGCTGGAAATTTCCCCCATGCAATTCTAACACTTCACCCAAGCCCTGTGCCTGCAGGGGGAAGAGGGCACACTTCTGGCAGGTATTTCCCCTGTGCTGGCAAACCCCTTTCCCAGCCAGTGAAACCCTTTTTACCTGGCTGCATTGGGGCAGGTGTAAATACCCCTCATGTCTCAGGAAGGCTCTTGGTTAATGCTGTTGCTCATTAAACTTCTTAGCTTGGTTTTGACCTGTAACTGGCTGCAGGGACTAGGTTGTGTTTTTGTGCTCGTGCTGCTGGACCCCATGCAATGAGAGATGGCTCTTGCAGCACATCAGACTGAGCAAAGAGAGAAGCTTGGGTTGCAGCAAGATTTGTTGCCTCTCTTGGCTATATTTCCAGGAGTGATATTTAAGAGAAGGAAATATGTTTGTTTGAGGACATGTGTAAGAAGATGCTGCTGATGCAGCAGGGTCAGCAAGGAAGTGAGAGGCAGCTGGCAGTGGGTGGGTGTTTGAGCCATCAACAAATACTGTGATGGGGAGGAAGTTACCTTTTATTTTTGGCAGGACCCCTCAAATGCCTCCTGCCTATTGGTGGGAAAGGAGTTTACTGACCTTTTCCTGCAGCACATAATCTAAAAGCTGTGGGTGAGACTCATATATGTGCATTTCAGGGCTTCCTCTGTGAGTGTTGTGTCTCACTGAGGGAGGGTATAAAGTCACAGCTTTGAACTTAATTTAAACACTTAAGTTGGTTCAGCTGTTCAGTTGGTGTCTGTGCATCATGTGTGGGAGAACCACACCAGGCAGGGCTCCTCCTGCCTGCAGCTCCAGAGGCCTGAGCCTTGCTGTTGTGATGAGTTGCACCTCAGTGTTTCAGCAGTGCCCATGCTGGAGCTTGGATGGTTGGTTCCTTATCCTGTTGGTAGACCATCCTAGGTGCCAATATTGGCACTGAAATATTTGTGGAAATATGTTATATGGAAAACTTGTGTCCCTGGAGTTCATAGATATGGAAAAGTTGTGTTCCCTGGAGGTTTTTTGTTTGGTTGGTTTTGGTTTGTTTGTTTTTGTGTTTGTTTGTTTGTTTTTGCAAGTAGCATTTATGCTCTGAACACAGGAGGAGAGCTGAGACCTTGCTTAGGAGCCAGTCCAGCCATTAGCCATTAATTAGAGACCAGCTGCTTCCTCCTGCCTAGCTAACAGGTTTGGGGGTGCTTGCCATGGAGTCCTCCTCCCCCTGCCTGATTTAAATCGCTGCTGAAATCAACAGCTTGATAATTAACCCCATGCTGGGGTTGTCTCGTCTGATGGGAGATAACTGGCTTATAAGGCAGCTGTTCAGTTCCCTCTGAAGCTCTGTGGACCAGGGGACATCTATCTGAACTGCTTGTAGTTGTTTTTTGGGCTTCCAGAGCCCTGAAGGGAAGTGAATGCAAAAGTAAAGTTTGGAAAGAACAGCCCCTAGGAGGGCAGGATGCAGCCAGGGTGACTCAAACCTCAAAACTCAGGTGTTCCGGCAGAAACCTCTGTGCAACACAACACTGTGCACAAAAATACATGATTTGAGGAGTGCCTCTCCACTGGGAGCTTTTATGGGGGGAAAGGAAAGTGGCTGGGACAGGGGTTTGTGTTGCAGAAGAAGAAGAGGAAGGAAAAAAAAAAAAATCCTTCCTGCCCAGGTCTCAGCTTGCTGTTTCCTACCTGGTGCCAAGGACGGGATGTTTGTCTCACAGGCAGCCCTTCAGACATCCCAGCAGCCCAAGAGCCTGAGCCAAGAGGAAATCTCCCAGCTGCTCCAGCAGCCTGGGCTGGGCAGGAGGAGGCTGTGGGAACCCCTGACTGCTGCACCCCCTGCCTGTGCCCCCTTTACAGAGCCTGATCACCTCTTTACAGAGCCATGGGGCTGTTATAGCAAATGGCTCGAGGTGGTGTGAGACCTGCATGTCCTTCTCGGTGCTCTGACATCCAGGCCATGCCTGCTCAGATGCCTGAAGGATGTGATGGCAATGAGGTGGTTAATTGCTCCACCTCTGCCCATTTTTGTCTTGTTCCTTGTGCTCCTACTTTGCTTGTTGTCTCATGTTTCATCTTCTGGTGATGTTGGGCCTTCCTGAGTGGTGTTTGGGTAGAAGAGTGGGGTTCTGCTCCAACAAAACCAAACAAAATATGGAAAATATGGATAATAGCAGTGATGGATCCTGGCCCATGTAGGCTCCCACACCCCTCCTTCACTCAGCTGCCAACGCCTTGAGGGGTGGCTGCTTGAGAGGTGGAGAAATTGGTAGGTTCTCATTTCTAGTGACTCAGAGCAAGTGGAAAGGAGAGAAGAAGGCAGCTGAGGCTACTGGTAGGAGACTGAGAAACTTTGTGGGGAGAAGGAGCAGGGATATCATGTCAGAGGAAGAACAATGTGGAGAGGGGACAAGATAGACAGCCCTTGCAGGTAGCAAGAAAAGGAGCATTTTTGCAAAACCTTTTCCACCACTCTTGACAGGTGTGGGTAGTTAATGTGCCTCATCAGCCGAGGCAAAGTGAAGAAGACCTGGAAGAGGGCGTTGGCAGTAAATAGCTGCATTCCAATGTTGCTTCTAGGGAAGCGGTAGCTCATGGAAGTCTTTCTGATCTTGAGAGGAATTGGTCCAGACTCCAGCAAAGTGCTGAAGGCACCATCTGCTGCCTGGTCCAACCACATGTTTGATGGTTGGATTATAATATAATTATTGGGTTTTTTGAGTGTGAGGGATGTCTGTGTTTGATGGAAGCAGATGTAGGAAGGGATGCTGAAGGGCCAGTGACAGTTAAGGCTTGGAAAGGCAGAATGGGAGAAGGGGCTGTAGTAGCACGAAGAGGAAAGCAGCATTTCTCCAGCAGTGGTGTAGAGCTCAGGGGATGAGCCAGAAGTAGACAGGGAATGCCCAGAACCCCACAAGGCTGGGCTGGACACCTCAGCCCTCAGCACCCACACTATCCTGTTCCTTCCTACTGCTACACAAAAATAAGCCATGAATAGTTGGGGTGGAAAGGGAAGGAACTCGATATAAGGTGAATGAGCTGATCTTAAAGCCTGAGTAATCTCTTTTTCACATGTGTCCACTGATGAATGAGCTTTTGTTCAGGCCAGGGAAGTGACACCTCCCCTGCCTGGGGGATAGCAGAGGAGGAGCTGGTCCTTGTGCCTGCATTGATGCCAGCCAGGGCTTAACCTCCACGGGAGCATCCAGTCCCAGGCATCAGCCTGCCCTCACCAAACCAGAGCAATCCATAATGCCTTGGTAGCCCCTTCTGCTGACAAAAGAGATTTACTGTCCAGTGCAATGTTAATTACTGCTAGCACTTAGGAATCTTTATCTGTCTTCCTTTACCCATAGGGATGTTGTCAGTTTGGATAGCTAATCTGGAATTAAGCTGATGGTCCATAAAGTAGGGCCACCCTTTGGTCAATAATTCACTGCTGTCACCAGCTTCTTTGCTATCAAGAGAGTGACCAGGAATACTGATTTGCTGGCAGCCAAGAGCACCTCCTCTTACTGTGAAGACAGTAAAATGGGTCCTGCTGTGCTGGTAAACCCTGAGTGATGCTTGGTAGTGATTTTTCCTGTTCTAGGTATTTTGAGTGCTAGAATTAAAGACTAAAACATTTTTTTATGGTTAAGAAGCCGCACTGTAAGCTCAGAGCTATGGTTCACAACTTTAGACACCCGTCAGCATGGACTGGTATCGAGCCACAAAGCAAGAGTGACTCAAGATCAGTGTGTGAGCAGGGAATTCCAAGGCCATCCCTTGCTCATGCTGCTCAGAGCACGCAGGAGGTGCTGTCTGGGGCTAGCTCTGCTGAGTTCAGCTCCAGTAGCACACAACCTGTTATGTCTTGAAGGAGGCAATACTGAGAAATGCAGGACTGGCCTTTAGAGAAGCTGAGAAAATTGCCATGTCCAACTCATCATTTCTCCAAGCACGGAAAATTACTTTTCCATCTCCAAAGTCTGCTTTCACTTTATTTACGTCTGATTAGTGATCATTCTTTGTTCTGCTGAGCTTGAAGTAGGAATTCAATGAGGAACAGGTTTCTGCTCTGCCATGTTTGTGCTGCCAAGGTGCAGTCAAATGGAAGGATCATAAGGAAACCGCAATTCAGATGTTCTCCTCCCAAAATGGGTTTGTCCATCCATGGGCCAACCTTGTGATGAGAAGAGTTGGTGTGCACACGCTCATGTGTTCACTCTTGCTAGACAGAAGTACAGATCCTGGTATTTACAGATATTTTTAAATTTTTAAATATCCTGTTTTCAAATAGAGTGTGGTACTTGGTACCAGGGAACAATGAGTTTCTCTGTAAATGTGTTGCATTTTGCTGCTGCCCAGGAGAGGGAAGGCTCTCTGGAGCTTGGAAAGAAGCAATGAAAAGAATGATGCTGTTGACATTGCATTGAGTTTGTGCTGGTGCACACTCCTGTGCCACACTAAGGTGCCTCTCCACAGTGTGGATAAACCTAAGGGAGCTGGGAAATAGAAATGTGGTGTGGAGGGTACCAGCACTCTCATGAGGGTTGGTTAAATAAAAAAGCATTTGCTAATAAAAGATAATTTTTTCCATGCTATATCCAGGGCTAATAAGCAGAGGAAGTGGAGAGAATCGATTCTGCTGTTGCATGCTTGTGTATGATCAGGCCACGAAATTCAAAACACATGAGTTTTGAAAAAGTCCACAACTTCAGCCTTATAAAATGGGTTCCTTTTTCTGATTCTTGCCTGTGATCAGATAATGACCTTCGTAAGCAAAACAACCCCAGCTGTGTTTCATAATGGGAATATACTTCTGTACATTGTAATGAGCTGTTAACAGGGAACAGTATCGTGTGAAAATCGGCACGTTTCCCATGATGCTGCCCTGATTCAAAAGCCACACATAAATTATTTGGTATTGCAGATTTCAAGGTCAGGATTGGCTGCATAAGATCTAGTTTTTCACCTCCAAACCCCAATGTTTTTAGCAGGCTGGAATTTAAAATAGAAAAAGCTGATCTGTTTGGAATCTCAGGAGTTGTGTGAGAAATACCCTCAGTACTTGTGTCAGGTAGTCAAAAGTGTGTGGCTGGATGGGTGACTGGAGTGAAGAAAGGGAAAATAACACTTTTGCTCCTCCCAAACTCTTCCTTACGAGGCTCCTGAAAGAAGGCATCCCGTGCTTTGCAAGCAGATGTGAATTGGTGAAATTAATTGAGTTTTGGGAGGTTTCTAGCAGAGCCAGGAGCTGGTTTTCACTGCTAGGATGAGTTCCCAGGGCTCCCTTCCTGATGCAAAGCAGCACATGGACACATGGCAGGGGCTCCAGAGTCATTTGTGCACTGAGGCACTTTTTCTGCTGGATGTGAATACTTGATTATTAAGCATATATTACAATTCTGAATATTATTTTAGCTGTAAGTTTAGTCTCCATCCTCTCCAGCTTTTTAGGTTTGATCGTATTCCAGAGGCTTACTGAAAACATGCGAAGAATTTCAGCGAAACTCTCTGGAACACTTCTTGTTAAATTCTTCCAGTCATGCAAGCTAAATTAAATGACAGCTCTGTCCACCAAAAGATTACAAATATCAATCAAGCTTCTCCCCTAAACTCATGAAGGAATTAAATGTTTTTCTAAAAGTCTTTTATTCCCCTTAATAATCTCTTTGGCTGTTCTCTTTACTTTACATATTTTTGAAGTGTGTTGAAAGGGATGATTTCTGCCCTAAAGGAGCACAGTGCTTGTAGCTTGCTGACAGTATTTAATCTGAATTTGTGGGCACAATTTTGGGTATTGCTCAAATTGATATTTGCAATACTGCGGGCTTATTTCCAAAAGGGGAAAACAGCTATTAAACTGTAATCCAAGAAACTTGATGCTGAACTCTTTTCAGAGATGGGAGATTAATGATAAAAAGTATGTTGCAGTTCCCAGTATTTAAGGTAAAATTGGAAAAATAGGACCAGGTGGCTCAGTGGGCTGGTAGGATGGGGAGCTCTGAGTAAAGTGGTTGTAAAGAATGAGGAGTTAAAAATATTTCAGCATACAGTGGCCTGTCCAAGACAAGCTGAGTCATTACCCCACATTGCTGCATCTGTTTTTGTCTGGTCACTGTACAGTTATGAATAATTGTGTAAATCATGCTGGGATGCCCTGGGGTGCTTTTTTAGCAGGAAGGCTCGGCACACCATTCCCATCTGCCTTGTGTTTTAGGCTGTAGGGAGACCACAAGACAAGCCCAACAATGAAAGATGTTCATGGAAACCAGATGTGACTGCCCAGTGTCCCTTGGAGTCCTTCCTGCCAGTGCCCTGGCAATGCCCACCCTACCCATCCCAAGGGTCATGGTTTAAAAGGGATGGGGTTGTAAAGAGAACTGATGGACACCTGGACACCTGATCTGTTAGAACTTGTAGTGAGGAGCAGAGGGAGTTTCTTACCATGGATGGGAGAGGAAAGCCCCACAGCCCCCTCAGAGGTGGGTGGATGTGTGTGCCTGGCCTCCCACAAAGATTGCTCCGGTTTACATCAGCTATGTTGTAAATACAGTGTATTTTTGCCATTATGGTTTAACAAAGAAGAGCAGATATGACAGTAAACTCTTACAGCTGGGTGAGTTGTGATTAAGTTAAAGCTATCTCACTTTGGTGATCACCAGACTGTGTATTTTTCTGCCTCTTACCATGGGCTTTAAACCACAGGACATGAATAAACTGTAATGTTAGGGTACAGTCAGCTCTGCTTGCTATTTAAGGATGGGGAATCTGTGTTCAGTACACCAAATATAATTTCATAAAGCATGCAAACCATCAGGGAGGTTGTGGAATGGTTGATGAGTGGGACTAGGGCTGCTGCTCTGGATGAAGATGAGACATCCAGCAGCATTCCTGGGTCTGGATGTACCAATGGAGTGGAGTGGGATTTCCACCCCATGCCTGGTCTCCTGCTAACTCTTCCATTGGTTTTGTGTTGTGGGCTCTATTTATCCCACAGGGGGCTCCAAAATTTAATTGAACCTCTCTATAGTTATCAGCAGCTGGGGAGGACGTGCCTGAGGATGGAGTTTTTCTCCTGGCAAACGAAAGAGCAGTGTGGCAAAGGGATGTCACGTTCACTTGATCCAAAGTTGGAGCCCACGTGATGTTTCTCAGAAAGTTCCTGTTTTATTGTGCCTACAAAGGCATAGAAATTAAGCTGCTAATTTATGGCGTGCCAAGGAAAAAAGTAGTACTACAAGAAATGCTCAGTTATTTTAATGTTTGAAAACACACAACTGAAAAATCCTGATCTTCCCTTGCTCCCCCACTGAGCTTATTAAATCTGAAAATATCCCAAAGCTTAATTCTCTCTGCCAGAAAGTTTCTCTGCTCTTTTGGGTAAGTCATGAAAGTTGTGTCGCCTGGGCTGCGCGGCGGGGTCCCGTCTGGCTTGCTCTGTTCCTGGGATGCAGAGGAGGGAGGATCCCACAGAACAGTGAGCATCCCACAGAGGAGGGAGCATCCCACAGAGGAGCAAGGATTCTGCTGCTGAACATTGCCACCCCTTCCAGCACCGTGGGCTTGGGTTTTGGCAGTGGTGGCACTGGGTTTGAACTGGTGTGTGTGCTAATTAGTTGCTGTGCATGGGAGACCCTCATTCCACCCCATCTGAGCACTGCTGTGAGCTGGGGGCTTTGTTTGAGGGAGCAAAGGACAAGTGATGGTATAAAGGCTTAGGTGGTTGGCATGTTCAGTTCCTGGGTAAGGTCTTCCCTGAGTTACCCTCAGTGCTCCACTTGCCTTTTTATTTGTTATTTTCTTGTGGTTGCACCACGTTCTGGGAGAGGCCTGTAGATGTCTAAACAAAGTAAAATTCCTGAAAAGTGAACTTAAACCAGCCTGAGCCAAAGCCTGTTGGAGGACATGAAAGCACATCCCCTGAGTTTTGAGGAGATGAGCAGCATTTTGCTGCCTGTCATGGGTGTGGGACTCACCCAGCGTGGTTCTCACACCAGGCAGACTTTGGCACGTGCCAGGGAGAGCTTTGCTGCGGGGTTTGCTGCAGCTGAGGAACCCACAGGGATCTCACATGCAGCCATTTGTTTTTCATTACGTTATGCTCCTCTAATATAAACACTAAGGTATGTGGACATTGCTGTGGACAGGGCGAGCCAGATGCCAAAGGCATTCCTCCAAGGCTGTATAAACTTCAGGAGATAAATATTTTAGAAACTGTTTTCTAAGGCTAGCTTAATAGTTTAAAAATATAACCTAGATTCCAGATATTAAAAAATGCCTTGCAAGGCATGCATACTGCTGCAAGAGATGGAACTAACCAATCCCCTGAAGCATGGAGAAAGGGTCCATGCTTGCAGTCTCTTCTCTGTTACTTACCCTTTTAATTTTTTTTTTTCTTAGCGCTGAGATTAAATTTGAGAAGCTTTTAACAGCAGAGTGGCAGGGATAGAAATTTTCAGCATATATTAACTAGCTGACTCACACTTTTTCAAAGGGGATCTGGGTTTATGAGGGAGTAGCCAGCTGCTTTCAGCAACAGCAAAATCAGGAAAGTCAGCAGAGAGTGGAAGCTAATAGTTTATAATGTGTCTAACCCCTCTGTGTGCTGTGACAGGAGTGTGGGGAGTTCCCACCCGTGTTTGGAAAGTGGTCCTGACCCCATGCTCAGGGGAGGCATTCAAGACCCTGTCTCAAGGATGTGCACACTCTCACTCTTAGTTAGGACTTGGCTTTAAAAGAAAGCATCCTTTAAGAGATGCTTTCATTGTGTCACTTGGCTACCCCAAAGACTTTCACTAGCATCCTCTGTGCTTCAAGAGTGAGAAATTAGATTTTTAGGTTATGTCTGTGGGCTGCATACAGACCTGGGAAATCTGCCATTTCCTTTCATGTGTCATGGCTAAAATGGGAGAGAGTCCCTGAAAGTAGTGAGCTTCCCTGAAGAGAGGTTGTTCTTGCTACTGTTTTTTCCCTTGTCAGGCCTACTTTTGGATATGTGTTTTGTAGCTGACCTCAGAGCCTTGGTGACACTGGAATCTTGCAGGGCTCACGCGATTCTCACTGGGCAGAAGCTGAAGGGAAGAATTACCCAATGTGGTTTTGCTTCCTCCTTTTGTTTCTTCCACTGAAATTTTGTGTACAGCTTTGTCCATGAATGAACCTGAGCTGCTCAGTGCTTTGGCACAAGGAGTGTGTTGGGGTCTTGTCCTGTTTTCCTGGCTCCACTGAATCTTGTCCCACCCGTGTCGCCCCAGCGAGCACAGGGAGGGTGGAGGGAAGCAGCTGAGTGACTGTGGCCCCTCATGTCTTTCAGCTGCTCAGAGGGATGACTTTATCCCGCCGGAAAGCTCCAGGAAAAACCGCAGAGGAGGAGGAGGAGGAGAGTGGAGACTGCGACGATGAAGATGAGTGCGGCGGAGGCTCTGGGGATGGAGAGCTGCGAGTGAGGAACCAGCTCCGGTTCTTAGCAGGTGATGGGGATGGTGGGATTGCAGCAGCTGCTCCTCTGTGGGTTGTAGGTTTTGGTGGTGGTGTGGGGAGCTGCTCCTTGGGATCTGCTCATGTTCTCTTGCTGTGGGCAGCCCCAGTGCCCTCCACAGCCACGGCCCAGAGCCTGCAGACACCCAGAATTGTGCTGGCTGGCTGTGGGGCCAGTCGAGGCAGCAGCTGGAGAGGAAATGCCTCTGCTTTTCCAGGCTGGTTCTGCTGGGGTGTATTAAGGGCAGCCCACTAGCGGGGATTTGAGGCAAGTTGCAAATCTGATGTAGGTCCCAGGGTCACCCCTTCTCTCCTTTCCACTGCTGCCCAAAATCCTGAGATTCGATATTAACTTCTCAGCTTCCTGGAGGGCATCACAAAGTCAGGAAGGCTTGTTTGACTGCAGCAAATGATGGCTATTTCTGATAGAGGGTTTAGAGACCCTCAGTGATTTTTTGCAAATACCTCAGGCTTGTTTTGCAGAAGCGATTTAGGTACTTGGGAGCGTAAATATTGCTTTGCTTGCCAGTGTGAGTCATGTCTTTGGTTGCTCTGAAAATGGCCGTGAGCCACTCCTGGTGTTATTAATGAGGTAGTCCCTGGTCACCCATTGGGAGAAGAAAGCAAAGGATGAGTTGTGACTTGGGCAGTCACATGTGCTGCTGGTGTGGCCCTTCTAGATCCACTGACGACCCTGTGGAGCTCACTAGCATCATCTGCTTGTGTGACCAAGCTCAGGCTGCTGGAGGCTGTGTCCAGCATGGATGAGCATTGCTGAACGTGGTTCTGTGGGCTGGAGGCTTGGCCCAGTTAATGCTGGTTCCAGTGCTATGCAGTGCTCCTCGAGAGACCAGACAACTGAACCTGGATAAAATCAGCTTTGCAGCTTTGAAGTTTAAAAGGCAAATTTGGGCTCCTAAACGAAGCACAGATGTTTATAAATTCCCTCCCCTTCGTCTAGGATAATTAAAATATCCTTAATGAAGTGAGAGCTGAAATATTAAATGCCAGTCTCATATCAAAGATTATTGACACATTATGTAAAATGCATAAAATGCATATATTCAGATATTAAGTAAGGGAAAGAAAAGACTTTTCAAGTCCTCCACTCAAAGTCTGAAAGAGAAACATAGAATTTTGAGAGGGATAAAACAAAATTTCATCCAAGAACTAAATAACAAAGTTTATGTTCAAGAAATACGGGTTATTCACGGTGTCCTGTGCTGAGAGCAGAGATACGTGTTTCATTTTCCATGATCTTTGTGTCACACCTTGATGCTATTTTTAATGTGTTTCTAATTTCCTCTTAAAGCCTTCCCCACACTATCGTCAGTGATCTCTGAATTTGGGTATATGATCCTTTCTGCCTTATTTAGCCTATCTAGGCTAGTTTAATCACTGTATTGATCTCCCTGATAACTTGCCCTCCTGGCAACTTAGACAGCCTCTTGTCACTGTGGTACAGGAACATGCAGCAGGAAAAGAGGACTTGTCCTCCAGTGCTGCTCCTGTGGAGGGTGTTTGCTGCTGCCTTTGCTCTGGGTAAATGTTTAACTTTAAAGCAGTTGTGTCTCTGGGGCATGGGGTTCCTGGCAGGTAAAGTCTTTCGGGTTGCTGGGAGAGTGGAGTTTGTCCAGCAGGGCTTTAAGGCACTGACTGAACTCAGAGCACACGAGCTGTGCTTCCACGGAGACCTTCTTCCTTGCCTGCCCATGCTGTATCCTCTTTTTTTATGTTTTCCTTTAGAGAAGAAAGGTGAGGCTGATATGATAGTGACAGAATCCTATTTCGTTGGTATTGGATATAAACTGTGACTCTGTTGAAGTTTTATGTTGGAAACCAGCCCAGGAAAAGTTGCTGATGGTGTGGAAATACTCACTTTCAACATTTTTGAGAATGATATTTCTTTTTACTTTGAAAGGGTATTTTTCAATTAATTTTTTTCCGTCATATCACATGTACATAGTAAGAAATAAAAGGGACCAGAAACCATTCCACATTGCCCCCCCCCCACTTCCACAAATTGTAAATTTTAGGGTAGCATGCCGATTTGAAATGATGCCAGGCTTTGAAATCTGGAAATAATTTACAAAATGAACTTTTACATTTAATGTGGCTTTATCTCTCTCCTTCCCAAGGTGGTTACCCTGTAATAGAGGCAGAAGGGACTGGGAGTGGCTGGGGTTGTGTTACTGAGCCCCTGGTTTGATCCCCTGCTGGATTCTCTGCAGTTTTAAGGCAGGAGCATGGATGGCAGGCTCTGTTATAGTGCAGTGGTCAAACCCAACCCCTCATCTGAGCATCTTTGACTCCTTCTGTGGACCCTCGAGGTCTGCAGTCAAGGCACACAGGGGTTTTTTGGGTTTTCCTCCTTTTCTCAGGTGCTTTGTTCAGCCTGGGGAAATTAGCAGTGGAGAGCTCCTCCCTTCCAAAGGGTTCCCCAAGCCTTGCAGAAAGACTTGGTGATGCCTTGAGGAGGAGGAGGAGGAGAGGTGAGTGTCTTGGGCTGGCAGCAATTTTGGCTGTTGGTTGAGTGAAAACATTGGCAGGGTTTGCCACCTCTGAGGCCTTTGCATCTCTCAGATGCCATGGGAGTTTCTCCTGCTCCCTGGTGTGGGTGCCACTGGCCCTGCCAGCGAACTGCAAACATCTGCTGAGCACTGGCCTCACCAAGATGTCCCCTCAGAAGGTTTTGAAAATAAGGAGATGAAAAAAGAGCGAAAGAGGGAAGAAAAAAAAAATAGTCAGTCTAAAATACAGACTAGTTTTGATTTATCGCCTGTTGTATAAAATGTAACCTTTGTTTCCTATTTATAATGAGCCTGTAATAACTGGACAGTCAACCTAAACTTTAATGATTTAAACATACTTGTAAACTGTCAAGTCAAAAGTTTGTGAGTGACTATAAACATATGTTGGTGAGCCCTATATGCTAATAAATTCATTATTATGTTGCCCCAGTGGGAAACACGGAGATGGCAGGCTTTTTTTTTTTTCTTTTTTTTTTTTTTTTTTATGATAGGTCTTTTATTGTTTGTCACATCTGCAACACATTAAGGGTTTTGAAGGCAGATGATGTTTACAATAAGGGGGAGGACTGAAAACCTCCCAGCTCAGAGAAAAGTGCATCCTGTTTGTCAATGGAGTACCCATGGAGCCGGCACCCTGGCCATGCAGCTCTAAAAATAAAGCTCTGTGCATACACACATATATATTTATGCCACACCAATGGCAAATCATGTCTGAAAATGAATTATAGTATTTCCCCCCAAATTATGAGTCAGTGCAAATGTCTTCCAGGCTCTCTGTGATGCAGACATGTGTTCCCAGCCTGCTAAGATCAGTCATCCTGCACCAGGCACCCAAAGGAAAAAGAGCCCGGAGTGGTTGGTGCTTTGCTGATGCTCCAGCCACCCACTAATAAGCTCACCTCGGCTGTGCTTACTCCAGATGCCACTTGGAACCCAAGAGGTCATTGCTAGGGAGCCTGAAATTAAAACATGGATGCTGGACAGGCTCCTGTGCCAGGTGTGGGCTTTATCAAATGCTGGGGGAGAGAAGGTGCAGGCGTTTCAGGGGCTTTGCAAAGGTGGTTTGCTCAAGCTCACCAGTGCTCCTGGGCTTCTCACAAGCTTTTCTGTGAGAAAAAGATCTATTTTAGTAGCTGAAGCACCCAGAGAACATTCTGAACAATCCAGCATACTTGGGGAAGGGATTGGGAGTTTGAGGAGAAGATTTACTCTTTCAAAATATCTGTGTTAGGCAGCAACAAAAGTTGTCTTGGGAACAGATGGATTTGGCAGAATTAAGTAGAAATAGTTTGTCCTGGGAAGGGAAGTTGGCCTCATCCCATGAGATATGTAAGGATAGATATGTGCAGTAAAAATATATAAAGATGGCTCTGGAAGTTTGTGTGTGTGAAACAGCTCCTCTGCCTGGCTGCTCCTGCTGCAATAACCTGCAGTTAGTTTTGCTCTTGGCTGTCCCTTGTCTAGCTCTAAGGGGGAGAGGGAGTCTGTAGTTTAAGCCCCCAAGGAAGCCCCATGTTTTCCTGCACCCTGCCCATTTGCTGCCAGACCCTTTGTGTGTTTCCAGCAATTCATGCCATACCTAGGTAGTTTTTGAAGAATCAGCACAGTCTCCCCCTTGACTCACCCAGATCTGTAACTCTTTAATAACTTCTAGCTTGCTTTGCCACTGATTTATCCTCTCAGCAGGGCCTTTTCTGTGTGCTCTCATCACCAAATTACAGGCTTGAGTATTTCCTCTGGGCTGGCCAAGTGGGGTGTTTCCCCAGGTGGAAAGGCTGCTTTTTGTGGAAAAGGTAGCCCCTTTTTCCATGTTACAAAGGCATGGCTTTTGGGAAACTGGAATTCCAACTGTGAATTTTGAATGCACGTCACAGGGCAGGAGAGGTCTCTGTGTTTGTGTGGGCACAGAGCGGGACCCCTGTGTTTTCTGTCTTGCACCATGTTTTTGGAAGCTGCTCTGCAACCCCCGTGACTTGGAACTTTCATCCCGTTCTGCTTTTTAACAGCTCCTAATGCCCAGAAAAGCATTCCATGTTTTTGACGTCTCAGTGCTGAGATGTTCCTGCAGCTCAGCCTTTGGCAACCTTTCTCCCCTCACCCTGTCTTCCCCCAGGTTTGTTTCAGGAGGGTGCCATCAATCAAAGCTCCCTCCCTGAGGCTGCTCATCTCATTTTGGGGGTCAAACATGTACCAGGGGTTTTCCCTGTGACTGGCAGAGGGAGAGGCCAGACAAGGTCACTTTGGGTGCTGCCCTCCTGGTTCCTGCTGCTCATTTCTGTGGGAAAAGTTCCTTAGAAATGAGCATTTGTGCTGGAAAGGGGGACGTTCCCAACCTGGGAATAGCAATCAGAGTCTGCTGAGGCTCACTCCATGTGTGTGCTGGGCGGCAGACCAACACTAGTTAAACTGTTTACAAGATCATGTATTCCCATCCTTTATCACAGTGATCTGCCAATGCCTCTGGGGTGCCCCTATCCCAGCACCTGTATCTGCTGATGCTGCTCTGCTCCATTTACTCCTGGGTCTTGGGCTCTTCATCCCTCTGCTGAGGCAGGCTTTCTCAAATACCCGAATGACCTCTAAAATTCCCCTTCCACAGGTGGGAGACATCCCCATCTGTGTGGGTTTTGCTGACAGTGCAGGCCCACGTGGCTGCAGTCCCATCCTGACAAACAGCCTGCAGGCTTGGATGGTCCTGCTGACAAATATCATGTGTGCAGTACCAACATTTACTGTGTGTGGCTCTGCTCAGCCTTCAGCAGGGCTGGCCAGGCCTTGGCTCAGGCACCAGGTGAGCAGGGTTGGATTGACACAGCATCTTCCATGGGGTTTTTTATCTGCTAAAAGCTTTAGGACTTCTAACTATCCTTTTAGTAGCAGAAACTTACTTTTTTTTTTTTTTTTTTTTTTTTTTTTTTTTTTTTTTTTTTTTTTTTTTTTTTTTTTTTTTTTCCCCTTCTCTAAAGAGAGTGCTCTTGAGTGCTTGACTGAAGCAAGAATAGCAGAAACATGCTGTTTTACAAGACGTTCATCCTGTCCCAGAGTGAAAAAATTATAGGGCCAAATGTCAGTTAGATTATCCTGATGGAAGAGCTGGAATTGTACCGACCAAAACAGTGCAATAGCCTGATTATTGCTTTTCTGTTTCAAATGTTTATGTTTATTGAGGTTTTCTTTTAATGAAGATCTGGTTCAAAGTCAAGAATTCCTCATCATCATCTAAATAAAAGCTAAAAGATGGAGAGGGAGTCACATGTAGCAGTTGACTGACCCACTAATTGAGTGGCAAGCTCATTAATTTACTTTTGACGTCAGCAAAAAAAGATTTTTTTTATTGACAGACTGGGAAAATTATTGGTGGTGTTTGGAGAAGGACTTGTTCATAGCATCCTTCAGCTGGTTGTGCTGCTGTGACTTTTGCAGGCCTCACACTCTACACACTGTGTACATTTTCAAGGGTTCTTGTGGACCTCTGTGCCCTGAGTTCCTCCAAAGAAACACTAATTTCATAACTGAAGAACTAGAAAGTCATCTATCAGAATCTGTACTCTGAGAAAAGCTACATATATGCAAAAAACATCTATGGAATCAGCAAGTAAATTCACTGGACATAAGTAGTCCCATGATTCTATTTGTTTGTTTGTTTGTTTGTTTCAATTTCACTTCATTTTTAAAATTATTTTTAACTTTTTCAGTGTTATGCTTACAAATCCAATTCCAGCTGAGCACTTTGTATCTGGTATTCTTAGGACTTCCTCTGCCTCAGTCCATTCTGACCCAAGGCTAAGAATGATGTACAATTTTTTTAAAGAGCTGATTCAGAGGAGGGGATAGTCATAAATCACATGGTGCATGACATTCCCAGTGTGAGGAGATACTGGTCTAAATCCTTCTTTTGGAAGATGAGTCTGTGGGCTCAGCATGGGTGAGGCTGAATGGCTGGAAACACACTAAAGGTCAGATGAGATGGTGCCTCTGCTATAACACATAAAAGTGTGCCAAGGTCTTTGGAAATCTGTGGCTGCTCATCACTCCCAGATGTTTATAATGCCAGTTTGCTGGCAAAAGGCTCACCCTCTAGTTAGGCTGCACATTTGAATAACAGTTTGTACTGTGCCAGGGTGTCTAAGGAGGTACTTTTCAACAGTGTAATTTGTGAGCTAATGTTTCTTTAAATTGTTACTGAGCACAGCATCTTACATGACTGAACGCCTCAGAACAATTTCAAGTATGCAAAAATGTGCCCAGTTGCAATAGTGATGGCCATATTTATCTTTAAAGGATGATGAATCTGTTTTTTGTGGCTGAAAACACATGAATCCTTGATGAAGTTGGGAAACACAATTCCTGACTTGGATACAGCCTTGCTTTTTGGGTTTGGTTTTTTTTTTGTGGTTTTTTGTGTTTTTTTTTTTTTTTTTTCTGTTTTGCCTTGTGGAGAGGCAAAATAATTTAACTGGTTTTCTTTTTAAGGCACAACAATAAAGGTGTATTTCAGACAGAAGCAGATCAGGTGCTACTTGCCAAAGGCCCAACAAGATAACCTTACCCTGATAGTCAGGGCACCGTATCTGCACATTTTGTTGTACAAAGAGAGGTTTGTCTGCGAGCCTGATAACAATATAACGTGTTGATTGACTTTTCACATAGGAGAGGGTGCCCCTTTCATGAGTGGCTTGGCTTTTACTAATGCCTCGCTGCAGGTAAGCTGATAAGAGAGATTATGGGGATGTAATAAATGAGGCTGTCGGGCACAGTCCAGCTCAGCGTTGTGGGAGAGGGCTCTGGCCCTGGACTCTGTCCCAGCTGTCCTGGCTGATGTGTGGGCCCAGCACTTGTGTCAGTGTGCCAGCACTCAGCTGTCAAGCTGCACAGCATGTCACAAACGTCACAGCACAGGGCTGGGCCACCCCTCTCCTGCCCCGTGCCTGCTGCAGCTCCTGTTCCCAGGAAATGCACTCAAGGCCAGCTTGGATGGAGGTCAGAGCAACCTGCTCTGTCCGTGGAAAGTCTCTGTCCGTGGAAAGTGTGGTGGAACTAAATGATCTTTAAGGTGCCTTTCAATGACAAAAGAAGAGAAGTTCACAGCACCAAGGTCCATCAAAGACTATAAAACAAGTTTGCCTAAAAAGTGTCTAGGGGAAATACAAGTATGTCAATAGCTGAAGACACAATGAATGTTGGGTCAGATGGCCCTGTCTCATTGAAAGTGCATAGGAGGAGGCCCTGGTCTCTCAGCTGTGGAATCTTGAACTGCTGTCCATCCTCTTGCCCTGAAGATGTCCAGGAGAACAGATGATGTTTCAGGTGGATCATGGAAACCCTCTCTTACTGGAAACATTTTGGGTACAACTTTCAGAGCACTTTTTCATCCCTGTAGGGAAGAATGCTCAAATTCTCCAGGCTGCCTTAAAAAGCCTGACCTCTTGGTTCCCCTCTTCAAATTTGAACAAATGTGTTTGTTTTTGTGCAGGTGGTTATTGTGGCAATGACCTGGCAGTGCGAGTTGCAGCATTGCATTGTGGCAGCAACCGGGAGCTCTGGGGAGCTGGTGTTTGCTTAGATGTGGTTGAGTGGGAGTCTGCATGGCAGCATCTCCCTACCTGGGATCCAGCAGGTCCCTACATGCTGCAGACGGCAGCAATTGCATTTTGAAAATTAGTTTTTACGTCTTTCCGTAAATATAAATGTATGTGACTATGAATTAATCAAGCCTGATTAAATGAAGCTCTGAGTTAAATACCTGGAAGATGTTGGGATCTGGATGTAACCTGGATGGAGGAAGAGGCATTACTTGAGGTGAGGTTTTCACAATTAAATCAATGGACAGCCCATGCTGGACTTGGGCACAGCCCTGACTACAGAGCCTGTTGCTGGTTGCTGTTTGTCTCCAGAAGAAAGAAACACAGACCTGCTCAGAAAGTAGCTTCTTTTTTAGTCCTTGCCAAAAAGGTATTGGAAAGGGGAAGAAGGATGCTTCTCTGGAGAAACCCCCTAGGATCCTGGTGTTTTAATCCTTATTTCTTTCTGTCTTCTCACCCCTTGCTTTGCAAGTGAAAATAGTATGAATTTGGGTCTGGCCTGCAAATCACTCATCAGTCGGTGCATTACCAGGACAGGATCAATTACTGAGTCAACACTGCTCCGTGTGCTCCAGAAACAGGGGATCCATCATCTGTCAGGCAGGAGCTCTCCTCGGCTGTTGTGCATTAGCCTGAGCTGTGCACACACATCTGCTGAGGCTGACACCACAGTAACATGAACTGAACCAGGTGTGTTTGCCTGAGCACAGGCTCCCCTGATTCCCAGGTGTATCTCCAGCAGATCCCTGACCCCTCGTGCTGGGATGGATGAGCTGTGAGCTGGAGGAGGGACATCCTCCTTCCCACGCAGTGGCTGCCACATACTGTGCTCTGCCTTCTCCCTCCATTCCTGCCCTGGGGCTTTCACAGCTGGAAGGAGAGCCCAGATGGGTTTCTTCTGGGAACACATTTCAGGCAACCAAGTGGTTCTGGAGTCTGCTGGCTTTGCCAGCTTTTCTGGGTCTCTGGGGCATCTTCCTTGGGACAAAATAAGTACCCTGGCTTCAAGATTTAATCTCCCCTCATGTTGCTTTTAGGGCCAACCAGAAACTTTCTAATGGGAGACTTTGTGTTGCAAACTGCCTCTGCTGAACTGGGAGGCAGTAAAGCATGCTGGAGTTTTGGATGGGATTTTCTTGTTTAGGAATAAACTGAAACATCTTTCGCTGCTCTTGCAGCAGGGAAGTGAAGCAGCAGCAGCCTAAAGCACAAGGTAATGCTGTCTCCTTTCACTCCACAGCAGCTTCTTGTCTGAAAGTCTGCTTGAAATTATATTTTTAATTATACCACAGGAAAAAAAAACCCACCAAAAAACCAAATGAATTGATTGGAATTTGTTGGAGTTGTACATCAACTTGCCTTTTTAATTTATTTTTTTTTTTATTTAAACAACAAAAAATTTGGACGTGTTTTGCTTTTGTTCTGCTTTGGAGCAGTAGCACATTCCCCTTCTTTTATGGGAATGGAAATCTGGCGTGTTGACCAGCTTCTGTTGTTTCAGAAAGTGTCTTCAATGGTATTTGGGGCTCTCAATGACATCTTGCTGTCTGTTCCTGCTTTTCATTTGCTCTTTGCTTCCCCTGGGACCTGGGACAATGCTCTGCCCTTCCCTCCTGCAGGAGGCTGGGCCTGTGCCCACAACAGAGCTTGAGTGAAAACCCACCAGCACCTTCCCTTTCCCACACCTTCCTTCCTTGGAGGGCCCTTTCTGTGTATCCCATATCCAGGCAGGTGGGAGCTGGTGCCTGAAGTGCTGCCTTGGGTCTGAGTCTTTGCTGGGTGCTGAGGGACCTCTGAGTGCCCACGATGCTGCTGCATCCCTTGGTGACTCTGTCATGTGTGGGGAGGGATATGTTGCAGTGGCAGGTACTGCTGGCTGCTGAGCATCAGGTTTGGCAGCTGGACAGATTGCCAGGGCATCTGTCACTGCCTCAGTCCAGTGCAGGAGTCCCAGAAGGATTTCTAAAATGTAAATTACGACTGCAATGTGAGACACATCCTTTTGCTTTGCTGGGTTTTTTTTCTCCCTCCTTCCTGTTTGAATTCAGTTATCTTGAGTCTGTGTAAAATTGCTGGACTCTAAGCTGTTTTGCTTGTGTCTCATGGATACTGGAGACGCTTCCTGCACGGGGAGGCAGACATCTGCTCCAGCCTGTTTTTGGAGTTTTTCTGTGTCAGACAGCCTGCAGTTGGCAGGTGGGAGCCGGTGGTTATTATCAGAATGAGTAATATCCTCTGTCTCCTTGATAACTCTCTGCTGGCTGCTCTGTAGCTTTGGTATGTTTGCTCTTGTCCTCTTCTGGTTCTCTGTAGATCATTCCAGTGAAAAGTAAATAAACAAAAAAAAATGTTGTGTGCTCCCCAAAGCCATCACAGAACACAGCCTGCAGTATCTCTTCTTCTTGTCCACGTAAATCACTGCTAAAGCATGTGCAGAGAATGTGAAAGAATGCATTTATACCAAAGCACTCTCCTCTCCTATTCCCTATAAAAGCAAACTTCCCCACTTGTGCTCCAGTGCCTGTTCTCAGGGAGCATCTAATGCACCATGTCCCTTCTTGACTCTTGTAGCTTTATTTAGGTGTGGCCTTTGGTGACAGTCAGAAAGCTTTGCCCTGGACAGCTGGAGTCTGGCAGCTCTTGTGGGGATGGTGGTCCTGAATCTGCCTTCTCCAGGCATCTCCTTGCTGGTCTGGATTCCCTCCTTTCCACCCCTCATTGGCTTTATTTACCCCAGAATCATCAGGGATGCTCTCCAGCCACTGCAGTTTTTCCTGGGCCTCACACCAGTCCCCCAGGTCTGCTGACCTTGTCTCCAATGAATACATACCAGCTGGTGGGTCAGGTTTTGATCCTGGAGGTTCAGCTGATGTCTTTCCCTCAATTTGGTTTCTCTAAATGTTTTTTAAGGCAGCTTTGAGCAGCTGAAGGCAGCAGAAGTGGTACCTCACCATGTGCAGAGTGGGTCTGGTGCAACCTGGAGTTTTCAGCTGTAAATATTTGTACACTAATGTTCAGTGTAAATAACTGCACTGAACTTGGCCCTCAGGTTCCTGTGGACTTCAGCACCAGCTTGTGTCTCTTGTTGATACTTTAGTGTCTGCTGGGCCAGACACTTAATATTATTAGCAGACACTAAATAGGTCTCTCTTATTTAGTGGCCTTAATTTATTAAATCAGGCAGAAGTGTTCTCGGAAGAGGAGTGCTGGAAAAGGGAGCAGAGCAAGCTGTGAGTTTCTAATTTGCTGGATGAGGCCCCTGGAGATCCATGTGATCTGGTGCACTAGAGGCACTGCTATTGCAGTGAGTCATAAACAGATGTGCCCAATTTACATTGCAGCTTAATACCTTTGTTTTAAAAAAAATTTGGCCTTTTTAAAAATACAAATGTGTTAAAGCAGATGTTTCCAGTAAAACAAATACTTGTGTGATTTACAAACAACTTCCTACCGCCAGAACTCATTAGAAAATGCGGAAAAAAGAAAAATGGTTCTGTGTACCCAAAAAAATCCCAAAACAAGGACATAGCAAGGCAGTATTGCTACACACTGAACAAAAATTACTGCTGTGCTTGAGTTGGAAAGCAAGAGCTTAGAGCCTGATTTCAGTTGCTTATAACTAAGGTTCACCCTGACAGTTGCATACATTAAGGAGCAGAAATCTGTCTGTAAAAATACTTAACCAGCTCCTGTTATGTAGGATACAGGGTAACTGAGACCACTATACGGGTTTGTCTGGAGGCTCCCAAATCCACTCCATCTCACTGAAACCTACACTGGGGGACTGGCTGGCTGCAGGATGGCACTAACCCTAAAGCAGAGCTAACCATTAGAGCCCCTAGAGCAAGCCCTGCTCTGAGAGATCCCTCGCTGGAACATTTCCCCACAGCAGGATGGGATGCACAGGGGAATACTGCCTCTGCCTCTGCTCGACCTGCAGCTCAGGTGTGCCTGTTCCCCGGCTCCTCCCATTTTTTGGGAGGGTAAAGGAAGGCGTGTGCTGAGAAACTCTTGTTTCTGGCCTCTCTGAATTTGTTTCCTGCCCAGCTCCTGCTTGCCCTGCAAGCCCAGCACTCCTGTTACAATTTGACACCCCATGTGGTCTTAATGGGTTTCCCAGGCCACAGCTCCAGCACAGCCAGCACTCTTTGTTAGCTGCAGAGGCTGGCAATCCCCCTTTGCCTTCCAGCTCTCTGCAGCATGGGTATCATATTTTTTTAATGCACTTGTCACCTATTTTATCCAGGTGTTTGTTGGAAAAGGAGAAGTGACAGCAGATGTTTGTGGGTTGGCAGGCTGCTCCTCTAAATCCATTGTGGGTGCCCTGGGCAAATGGCTCGTCCAGCTTCTGAGAGGACACAAAGTCATCCAGGCAGATGGAAAAACAGGGAGACATCCAGCAAGCCTGAATGGAGCAAAGCAGGGAAATCAGGAGGCAGAGAGGGTTTTGTTTCTTTACTAGGGCATTGCAGGGGAGTGACCATGGCCGTGTCATATGTGTGGATTTATTCCAGTGGAAGACACTAACTCAGCAAATGCTGCAGTGCGGATGGTTTCTGGAGCACCTTGGAGCACCCCTGCATGTTGGGATGCCTGCCCATGGATCTGCTTCCTGTGTGTCTGCTGGGAATGCCTCCTGCAGCTGGAGAAGCTGGGAGGATGGGGCTGGAGGATGTCTCACCCAGGAATGGGTCACACGCAGCAGCCCAGCAGCATACAAGGAAGCAACAAGGATGATGTGAGGAACTCCTGCTGCTCCTTGGTATGTGGATATCCCATCAGAGGTATCCAGTTTGTTATCAGGAAAAACGACTGCTAATGTCAGAGACTCTTGGGGAGTCCTTAAAGCAGGGACTGAGCAGATGCCCTGAAGGGTGGCTGTGGGATGGGGCTGCCCCTCACCTGCACAGCTCCCTGGTGTGTCAGCTTCCCGTGCCTTTGCCATAAGGATTCAGAGCCAAACCTCAAATGGCTGCCTTCTCAGGGGAACGTGCTTGGACATGTCCAGGGAAATTGGAAGTATCCTGGGGTCAGGATTCTGCTGCTTCAGGGTGGCTCAGGGCACTCAGAGGTGCTTTCCTCAGCTCTCCTGTCAGTGTCCCTGAAACCTCATCACAACCTCGGCTCAGTTTTAGCCATTAGTGAATGGAAGCTTGTGCTTGGCTCCCAGGGACCAGAAGGTTTCGGTGCTTAATTAATTTCTTCAAAGTGGAGGGTGTAATTAATGCCTGTAGTGTGCTTTGAGACCCTTGGGCAGTGCGAAATCTGGTTTGGTCTATAAAAATCATCACTGGCCAGCAGCACACACCAGCAGCACACACTCATCCTGTCACCCTGTCTGGGGGGGTCTTTTGGTCTCCTGGTGCTGTCTTGTAGAGGGCCATGAGCAGATGTAGCCCAAAACATCTTATTTCCCCTCCATGCTGACAGTCCCCAGTCACTGCAAATTGTCCTGGGGGCAGAGAGCCAAATGGAAAAATAAAGTCCCCTCACTTCTTAAAAAGGGGGCATCTCTGTCTCCTTCCCTGCTGTGCCCACACAGACTTTTGTGATTTGTTCCTGAATTCCCTTTGTTTTTCAGCAGTTTCTTCAAAGAAGGAAAATTATCACTAGTTGCTTCATGCTGGCTTTAGAGTAAACTATCTTTCAAAGTCTAGGCAAACTCAGTTAAAAATTGGTATATTTTGGCAGCTTAGGAGAGCTAGGCAAATTCTCTTCCTGATACCTATAAAGCTTTTTTTTTTTTTTTCTTACTCTCAGCATTGTTTTTGTGGATGTTAAACATGAATATCAAGGAGATATTGAAACAGATTGCAGGTATGTTAAGTTCCAGCACAATCAACTGCCACTATTTTAAAAAGATGCTCTTAAGCAAGCCTTTAAAATTCCCTCCTCATTTATCAGTTTTCAGGTGTATAACTGAACAGAATTGCTCCCTGTCCCACCCCCTCGTGACACCCATTGCTCACGCTCTGGGTGATCCAAAAGACATTTTACACCACCAAGCATTAACAGAAATAAATTAACACTTTAAAAGCGTAAATGTTGTATTTCATAGGAGTCAGGCAGGATATTTGGAAGGGAAAGAAATGTAAATGGAATGAAATTCTTAAGCAAGATTATTGATATGACAGGACTAAAGGGCTTGGGATTCTGTGAAAAGTGCCTCTTTTCATCCCTCTAATAAGTCCATTACTTGCACTCGGGAATATTTTAAGGTCCTTTTCATGCTGAATCTGGACTTGAGCATGCTTTGCATTTCAAGCTTTGTCTATGAATCAGTAGAAGCCAAAGTTATTTCTGCTTTAAAATAACAGGACCAGGGAACAGCTAATCTCTTTTCATTCTGAGTCCTTACATTATTTTACTGGACAGAGTTTGTGTTGGCTACAAAACAGGGCATTCACAAAATCTATGAGAAGGAATTTAGTCTAAGAATGAAGCCTAGATTGCAGTATGCATAAAGACTCCTTTTCCTAAGGCCATTAAGAAATTCCAAATCTGAGCTATTTTGAACAGTGACATTAAATTAGCCTTGCTAATTCCAGTAATTCAAGCCGATAGCAGAGTTTACAAATCTACTAGATGAGGCCTTCCCATAATTACAATCTCAATGTGCTTTTCAGCTAAGGTGAGTTGGCACAAAGAAAAAAAGATAAATAAATAAAAGGGGGGAAAATGCTCTTTCTGTTCTGGCTTTTGAGATGAATATCTCTAAAGAACAGTTAAGCGGCTGTATTGCATCAATAAGACATCCCCTGTCCTGGACTGGCAAGTTCATTTTTATCTCTGATGTGCAAGTGAAACACAGAGGAGAGGCTGGATTTTTTCCCCCTGCTTTGTTTTTTCCTGTTGTCTCTTTAAAAAGGAGAATTCATGCTGCTGGTGCTTGTAATTCAGTTTTTAGTTGTTTATTTACAGGTGGTAATTCTTCCTGGGAAAGAGTGTGACTGGTTACCCTCTTTTGTGGGCAGAAAAAAAAAAACCAAACCCCAACCTTTGGAGGATAAATCCAGGTTAGAGCAGGTGGAACAATGATACAAAGGTGCAACCCTTATTATTCCTCTGTACAAAGATGTTGATTTGCAGATGCCAAAACAGCTAAACATTCCCAGTGTGATGGAAAGGCTTTGAGAATATGTTTTCAAAGCCATAAGGCACAAAAACATGAAACAAATAAAATTGAGTGCATTATTTAAAAGGGTGTTAATTTTATTATAACCAAGCTGAGGTAATATAAGGGCGAACCTAAGTATGCACATCAGCACTTAACTCAGGCTGCAATGTTCATAAAATGTCCTTTTGATCAAGCTGTGAGTGTTTTGATCCTTATTCTATGAGCATCATTCAAAGTGACCTAACTGTAGCTCCAAACAGGCATCTGCAGCTGCAGAAGTCCTTGAGCAATAACAGGTCAGGAACTTGAATGTGCGCTCTGCCGGGAATGCTAATATTGCAATCCCTTTTTGTTGTTGTTGTTGTTCCAAATAAGAAGGAAAGGACAAAAACTCTCACGAAATAAAAATTCCCAAAAGAAAATTGTCCTCCCACCATCAGCTTGGATACTCGAATCAAAATATTAAACAAAATGATGATTTTAATCTATCAGAATAATAATGGCATGGCTGCTAAATAATTTTATATCATCCCCACATGGGTGTTGGACCTTTCTTTCCTTGGTAGCATTGCCACCATTGGCACATCGGTGGTTTTTAGAAGACCACCCTGATCTAAGAGGATGTTTTTCTGCTGGGCACCCACAGGACTGGGTGCAAGTCCTGCAGCTCACAAAACCATGGCAGCACATTGCACAACCACATGGTCCTGGGTAGGGGTGGACCAAAGCTCTTGCAGGAGCCTGGGAGTCATCCCCTCCTCTCCCTGTGGCAGGCAGGTTTCCTACCACTGATGCACTCTGTCCACAGACTCAGGTATATGCAGCAGATTATGTCCCAAAATTCTGCTTATAGCAAAGTATGGTAGGAACAGCTCTGCTATTTTTAGGGGCTGGAGGGAGCTGCTTTTGCTCCCCAAGACTGGGATGATGGATGGGAAGGAGTGAGGTGAGGTGAGGGGCACAAGCAAGACTTTTTTTCTGAGGCAGTGAAGAGATGGGGGAGGCAGAAGTGCAATTCTTGATTTCCAGGAAACTCTTATCTCTAATCTCTGTAAGCTATTTTAGAGAGGATTTTGTGATTTTGAAGGGATTTACAAACTGGATTACATAGCCTTTTTATTTTGATTTTCCACTGTGATTGTGACATTCCTAAGAGAGAGCCATGATTGCTTCAGATAGGATGGAGAAGGAGGCATTTGTGAGCTTGGATCTTGGAGCCCTACTGAGTTGTCACCTCCTTGTTTCCCTGTTTTCTGGGTCCATGGAGGTGTCCCCAGAATAATTTGGATTGTCCCACACGTATCCTTGTCTCTGGCACCTTCTTGTGGCTGTACACGCTGACCCAGGGAGATGCCAGGCAGAAGCCCAGGGCAAATCCCCTCCATCCCTTGCTCCTTCCTTCTGGAGTGGGAGCAGTCAAGGTGGTCTCCTTGATCTCCAGCATGGTCCCAAGCCTGACAGGGAGGCCCTGGGCCTCCAGGAAAGTGTAAATGTGATGGCAGAGGTCCAGCACAGCCTGAGCACTGCAGCCACAGTGTCCTGGTGCTCAGTAGGGATGACACTGGGATTCCCATTGGAACTGCCACCACCATTCAGATCCAGCTTTCAGCACCATCATTCCACCACTGCTCTGGGGTTAGGGTTTGCTCTTGGTCTGGGAGGGAAGCAGGGAGCAGAAATCAGCCAGGGTTTGTGTCAGATGTTACAAGCACCCAGTGAGCAGCTGGGTTTAATTTGGGTCTTTCTCCACAGCCATGCACTGCAAAGCCAGGTCCTGGTTTCAGACTACAGAGGCTGTTCCTGGGGCTGCTTCCAGTGCAGGGAAAATGTCCTGAAGCTGTTAAAATGTTCCAGTCTATGAACCCAAACCTTCTTCTGTATAAAGTGGAAAAGTTGGGTATGGTGATGTTTCCCAGGACCTTCTGCATTACCCCATTTTTATAGGCTAAGTCACTTTAATGTTGTTTTAATGCAGGTCCAGATTTTTTTTTCATTATTTGTTTATTTATGCAGGTTAACACAATGAAAAAAGCCAGGCAATGCTGTTGCCACTTGGCTCCCTTCCCTTGGCAGCTCTCTCACCTCAGCTCCTGCTCTGTGCTAACATTCTCCTGGCATGGATGGGGGAACTTGCTGTCCATCCATGCTGGTGATCCTGGGCAGTGTCAGAGCACAAAACCTCAGGAAGTTTCTCCATGAGCAGAGGCAGGCTGAGCAGAGGAGCATGGAATATCACCATGCCTGAGCCTACCTGCCAGCTGTACTGTGGGCTGAGCAGGTATGTCCCTGCACAACCCAAATTCCTGGGTTTTGACCTGAAATCTCACTTGAGATATTTCCCTTGGCATCGTGAGTTGTTGTGGCCTGGGGGATGTCCAGAAGTTTTTCACTGAGTGTAGACATTGCACAAAGTCTTTGTCCCTTCTGATTGAAGAGGCACATTCCAGGTTGCCTACTTAGGCAGGAATGCCACAAACCCCTGGTCTCTGTGTCCTGGGCACTTTCAGGTCTGGTTTCCACACACAGTGAGTCACAAAAGAAGGTGTCACATGTTCCTGGGTGCCATAACACCACCATGAGCTTTCTAATCAAGCATTGAGAAATATCCTTCTGCCTTGAGGGCTGCTTTTAGTGGCTAACATCTGGAAGACAGTGACCAATGCATTTTCCTTAGGATTGCATTTTGTCAGGTCCTGCTAATACCTGAATGTCCTGAGCTTAGACAATTGAAGGCCAGAATATAGCAAGAGTTTCCTCTCCTGGTCATATCCAAGAGCTTTTGGGGAAGAAAATATGAAGGAAAAAAATTCAGTTGGATGGGAGTACATTGTTTTCTATCATTAGAGAGATTATGAAGCATTTAATTTTGCTCTGCTGCAATTGGGAACCTTACTTCCCAAAATCAAGACTGTACAGAGATGTCTCAGGTGACAGCAGAGTGATCAGAAAGGACTTCTTTGGGATTTAGATCTTGAAGGTCTCCAAGCAGGAAGAAGATGACTCCACAACAGGATGGGGCCAGGTACTGGAGGATCTGCAGGGCCATTGTTTGATCCAGTCCTGTGTTGCTGCCACTTAAATAATTTCACTTCTATTCATACTCTTCTGTTTCCAGCTATTCCTCTTTTTATTTGTTGACTCCTGTTTTTGCAGATGTTTTTGGCTGTGCATGTTTAGCTCCCTATTTTTCAGTGCTATTCTTCTGAGTTCCTATATGTAGCAGGTCTTCTTCTGGACTGTACATCTGGATATCAGACCCAGGTAATGCTGTTTCATCAGCAAAGTACAAGGACTCTGGCACTTCCAATTAATAATGCTAATGAGATTTGTTAATTTTTAATAGATTACATGAGTGCATTTTGCTAAACATGTTCTTGTGGCTCCACTCCACAAGTGCAGTTCAGAAACTCTTTCACACTCTGCCAAGGGGAAAACGAGGAATGCAATTGCAGATGCCACATTCTCTTCAGGGTAGATCTAGGAAAAAAACAAGGAGCAAAGAAGAATGTAACTAGTACATTTTCAAAGTAAACATAGACCCAGGTCCTAAATGATGGCCTTTCCTTGCCACCAGCCTCTGGCCAAGGTGGGGGTAAGGAGCAATTGCTGGAATAGGGGTCATGGTGCGGCTCTTCTCCCTGTACACTGTGCTGGGTTTTGAGGGTGTTTTGTCCCTTCACCCCGTCAAAAGTTTGCAGACATGTGGAGAGACTTTTGGGGTAGTACTGGAGGCTGGAGGGCCAGGGTGTGCTTACTGGCTGCCTCTCGGAACTCACTGCCTCATATACCCCAAACAGCAATCTGGTTACACCCCTGGTGTGGGACTGAGATGGAGCTTCCTCACATCTGGATCCCCCCCCCAAATAAATTTACTGCTGCCTTCCAGAGAGCACTGATCCTAGGGGAACTTTCTCCCCCATCAGTCCTGGGTCTGTGGTGGTAGCTGTGGCCTCTGGGTCGCTGGTGAACATGTGCTGCAGGCCATGGGGCATCTGTGGCACACCAGCAGCCGAGAGGTGGCAAACAGGCACGTGGGGAAAAAGTCTTGGTTTGCAAATCAGCAACCCCAAACCTGATTCTTTTTGGGTTTCTGCCCAGGAAGTTGGTTTTGCCCCTTGCTGCTGAGCCATGCCAGGCTCTCTTGGCCATGTTGCCGACGGCGGCAGGGTGATGTTGAGCTGGAATTTTTCTTCGTCTTTTTTTTTTTCCAAATCCGTATTGCCAAGAGCCGCACCTCCTAAATTGCTGTGGAGGAGGAGGAAAAGCAGAGGCACAAGACCATGCACATGCTGCACATCCATCTCAGTGGTGTGTGCCAACAAAAGCACCATGGCCAGCCCTGGCTCAGCGCTTTAATTACACACCGGCGCGGCCGCACCTACGGCTGGGCTGTTGCAGCTCGTTGTGCAAGAAGACAACTGGCAAACCTGTTGGTGCTCCAGGATTTTAATGGTAATATGCCAGAGGGCAAAACCTCCCTGATGAGCTGAAACCATGCTTGGCTAGGTGTTTGGAAGAGTTTAAGGTGTTTTGGAGAAGGAGAATGTTGGGAATCTTGGCAGTGTCCATGCAGTGGTGTCTGTTGGTGCCATATAACCCAATGGATGGTTTCAGGTGTTGTCTTCAGGGAGGCAGAGGTGTGTTTGTAATATGAGCTGCTCACATGAGAAACCAGATAACTGCAGGCTGAGGTGAACAGAGCTTTTGGTATTCCAGCAGGAAATGTTTGGGATGAAATTGGTGTTTTTCTACATTTCAGGTGCAGACACCTGTGAGAGTGAAATGGTTAGTGCTGTAGAGAAGGAAAGATTTGGGAGCCAAGGACAGGCAGACTGGTCTGTGGAATCACAGGCTCTTTAGCTTCACCTTGTAATGAATGAGTCAACAGTTTGGGCTTGACTCAAAAATCTCTCCCTGTAAGAAATTCTGTCCTGTTTTGAGACAGCCAGTCTACTGCATCTCTTGGCAACTTCTTACAAGTTGCTCGATGCTTAAAACATTAATCAAAGCAACGCACTCTGGAGATTGTCGCTTTCAGTGGCAATGGTAGCATGTGCCTTCCTTAAAACAAACAGTCCTGCAGGAAAGATGCAGGCAGATGCTGGCAGATGCGGAAGCTTGCCAAGCTGCCCTACCTGTCTGTGACATTTCTACTTGGGTTTGCGCTCACTGGAAATGTGATCCTTTCTCTTCACTCCATTCCCTCAGTGTTTCCATCACCTGCAAAGCAGGGCCATCACTCCAGCAGCCCACTTGGCTGAACACACTGGGTTAGGCTTAATGGTTTCACCTGGGTCGGGATCCCCTCACACCCTTCATGGCTGCACTGGCAGAGCTATCATGTGCCAGGGGGAGGCAGTTTTCATGCCTGGCCATCCATTATGGCTCTGTTACTATATTGGGTCCATCGCTGGAACCATCTGCTGGGGCAGGCTTGGCAGGCAGGCAGCCCAGATGCCTGGCTGGGAGATGACATTCCCTGGCTCTGGGCTCTGGGCAGCAGCTGAGCCAGCCTGCAGCAGCAGGGCTCTTGGAGGTCATTTGCCAGACATTTGCTAGCAGCTCTTTGCTTAAGGCCATGTTGTCCTTTTTGGGGTGAAAAGGGATGTTTTGGTGGGCAGTGTTGGATTTGGCAGAGGAGAGCCTTTGTGCCAGTACTCTTCCTCCCGGCTCCTGCTGTGCCAGCTGCCGTGGGACATTTTATCCCAACTCAAACCAAACTTCCTCCCAGCCCAGCCCAGCCACATTTTATAGCTGTCCCCAAAGCCGATGTGGTTCAGCAAGACGAGCTTTCCAATGATTCCTGCTTGTGCAGAGTCAGTATGCCCAATTCCAGCCCTAATCCATGGGAAAATGCCGCTGCTTTATTCTGTGGATGCGGAGAGTGCGTGTCGTAGGGCTGGCGCTGGGTTTTGTCATCCACGCTGCGAGGCCATTGAGGCTGTTGCTGTCCTGGGAGCACAGCGCAGCAGCTTTGTGTTAGAGGGGCTTTGGTTACAAAAGATGCTTCCGGAGGGACCGGCTTGTGTGCGGCTGGAGACCTTTCACCAGCTGTGTGAGGATTCCGGGAATCGGCACGGCACGCTCGGCTTGCACGAGGACGGGGGGAGAGAAAAAAAAGCAGAGCTAATGATGGACTATTATTTTAAAGGGATTATCTAGTCCACAGCCCAGAGGACAAGAGGGACCAAAATGAGTGAAGATTGAATTTGTAATTAGTGCAGATTGTTGGCAATACCCCCTGGACTCTGATTATAAACAGAAACAGATTTTCCTAGTTTCCTGCCTTCCCCCAAAAGTCTTCACAGGCCGAAGGGCCACTTTGTGCTGAGAAACTGATGCCAGTGAATCGGTCAGAAATTGATCAGAGCTGGAGAGGTGGAGATGTTTAATGCAGAAGGCGGCTGGGTAGAGCAGAGGCAGGGGTGTAGCTTCTCTCAGGTTATTTTGCAGCATGAACACAAAGTTTTGGGTGGAAGTGGCCAAAATGGAGTATGTGAAAGGCTAGTTTATGTTACCCCACCAGCCATCCTGCAGCTTCATCCCTGATGCTGAGGCCCTTTCACTCCAGGAGCCTGTGGGAGCAGAGGTGCAGGGATGTGGAGGTGACCTGGTCTAGCCAGGGGTCCTAACTGAAGCTGGAAATCATAATGGAGCCCTCTCAACAACTGCCTGGTTAGGAACATTTGCTAATTTAGATTCCTAGATTTGTAATATGTTTATTATCGATAATATAAGCAGTGGGCAGAAACTGATGCACAGGAAGCTCCATTTGAATGTGAGGAAGAATTTCTTTACTGTGCAGTAACTGAGCACTGGACCAGGTTGCCCAGGAAGGGTGTGGAGTCTCCCTCACTGGAGACATTCAAGAAATGTCTGGACTCAATCCTTGTGCCATTTGCTCTGGGTTGAACCTGCTTGAGCAGGGAGTTTGGGCCAGATGACTCACTGTGTTCTCTTCCAACCTTATAAATTCTGCGATGTATATTTTTAATGTTGTTATTGCCTGGATCAGCTGACCGAGGTCTGTTAGAGGCTCATACTTTTTATTTTCTTTTCCTCTGATGTAGCAAAGGTCATTAGAAGTTAAGTGAAAGGGATTTGCAAGGGTTACAGCTCCATTATTAATACAAAATAAAAGATGTTTGGCTAAATCCATCACACCTAAAAATACAGTTGGCCACAAATAAGGAGTAGGATACAATGGAAGGAACAGTGAAAACAAACGGCACACCCAAGCACTAAACTTCTGAAGCAGTTAAACAAGGTGAGGAAAATAGCACTCTAATCTCTGATGACAAAAGGGTTTCTGTTCCTTTCTCTTTAATTTGGCCAGAAGGGAATAGCGAGAGGATCACCATCCCCATTTGGGTGAAATGCTGTGATTTAAAAAATTACCCTTACTCAAGCTGAGGTGAAATCCCGGAATTTGAAAATTTCCCACGCGAAGAATATGTTTGGAACACTCATTTTGGTACGTCCTGGCTGAACATTTCCAACGGGATTCAGCTGCTGCATTGAGACCGTGCAGGAACTCGAGTCTCATAAATTACATCTCAGAACAAGACTGTAAATGGGGCCATCAAAACCCTTTGTGCTGTTAAGGACCTTGCTGAAACACTCTTTTGTTTCAAATTTCTTTTCTAAAGGGAAGGCAAGAGTAGTTACTCAGTTCCTGGGGACTTTTTTAGTTTTACTAGGATGTCCAGTAAGAGAATATTCTGCCCCAAATACTCTCACGATCACTCGTCTGGGAGCATGTGGGTGCCTGATAGTGCTGTGACCCCACAGAGCATCTTTTAGGCTTCAGGAGCCTTTGTAATGTGTGGAAATACCTTACAAAACACACTAGGGCAGGTTGTGATCCAACACTGTGCCAGGTGAGGAGTCTTGTATCAAACAACCAACTGTTGATTGATTACAAGAAATAATCTGCTGTCATTTTATTAACTCCGAATCCCTTCACTTGTTTTCCAGAAATGAGCTTGGGAAAATAAGGTGGTGCAGGCAGGCTGCTCCCAAACTGCCCTGAAGCTGGAGCATGCCTCGTGCCAGAGGGACTTGTTCTTTCTGTGCTTGGAAAGTCTCCCAGCACATCCCTTTCAAGGTGGCACCTTTCTTCCCCTGCTCTTCCCGTGGGTGTGCAGCCCCAGAGAACAGCAGCAGATCTATACTACTTAGAAAGAAAAGCAGGAAAGCTGTGGGAAAGAGGAATTGCAGTATTTATAGGAATCTACTCCAGAATTCAGTTTACCAGGCGGATTCTGCTTGCACCTGGCCCTTTGTGTGGATGGCTAACTGCTCCCTTTTAGATATTTCTGACCCCTTTTGATGGCTTGGGATGACTCACTTGTCATGCTAACATCGTTCTGCTTTTGTTTTGCAGTGTTTGGGTATTTTTTTATTAAGAAATACTGCCTGTTTGCCTTGGCAGTGGTGCTCATTGGATTGATGTGGCATTTTTTAGATAGAGTGTTTATTCAGTCTCTTGGATTCTTTCTCAGGGGTGGGGTGGGATGATCCAAACGTTTCTAACATGCTAGTGATCCAGGAGGCTTGTAAAAGGCTTGAGCCAGGGTCTTTTCTGATGGAAATCATCAGTTTCCTCCAAAGGTCAGTCTCTGAGGGTAAGACAAACAGGCTTAACTGATTCCCATTTGGGTGACAAAGCTGGACCCCAGAAGGAGATGGCAGAAGGGGAGCAAGAGCCCCACTGCCTTGAAACAAGCATGGATGCACTCACTCAGTCCAGCTAATTGACAGGTTCAAATGCCCCAGGTAGATCTGGCTAATGGCATCTTAAACCACCTTTTTCTCGTTGTTCTTGGCCCTGAGATTTTCTGGTGTCTTGTCTTTCCATATTGTCTGTTTGGACTTCTTTATTCTTCCCTGACCCAGCAAGACAAGGGCAACCATGAGTTACTGCTCAGCAGGTCCCTCGCAGCCAGTGATGGGTTGCCATAAGATTTTCCCTCTGTTAATGTCATGCTCCACTGCCAGGACTATCAAAACTTTTATACTGGATGTTTTCCTGGATTGAAACCTACATGTGCTTCATCTCAAAATCTAGGTGTTGCAACACCAGCATGCCCAGAGTGCATGATCCATTCACATTCCTTCCTTTGATGAGGCGGACCAGGGATGGGAAGTGTTCTCAGTGCTGTAAGAAGCATATTTTGCACACTCTAAGATTGCAGGAATGCAGAGCTCCTCAGGTCCTACAGCCAGGAGGCTTTGGTGAGCAAGGCCTTCTGCTGACTCTGGGTTTGGGGAAGTGTGAAGTGTGTGCCAGGATGCATCCTTGTTGTGCCTGGGGAGCAGACACAATTTGCATTGCTAAACACCCCCTCCAATGCTCAGCTGATTTTCTTTGGGAGTAGCTCTCCAGTAAGGCACATCCCTTATCTCTTTTGTTTTCTTACTGGAGCACCTCACAGTTTTGATTTTTTGGCCTCTCTGAGCACAAGATTTGGTGTAGGGTTACAGAGACTGGTGAGTGCAGGACTGACGAGATGTTTCTAAGCTCTTGTGGTTCATCAAGCCCTATGATGCCTTTGACTGCACCCAGACCCAGCTGCCCTCAGCAGTGCTGCCCCCAGCACCACAATTTTTGGAAGAGCTGGTTGTGCTGTGTCAGAATGTTGACACACACCACCTTATTACTGATCACCTCTCTCCTTCTGCTTTCAGAGCTGGCGTATGACCTGGATATGGACGACATCTCTGCAAATAAGCAGCTTCTCAATCAGCAAAGCAAAGATGGTGCTGCAGTCCCCAGCAATGACCCTGGGAGTGCAGCCACCCACCCCAGTCCTGCTGCTGCCATCACCCTGGTCCTCCTGCTGCTGCTGGGCCACCAGCCATGAGCAGTGCTGGTGGCATCACTCCATGTCTCTCCATGCCTTTTTTTTTTTTTTTTTTTTTAGTGAGGAAGATAATTGGAACCTCTTCTGAAATATACGCACATTTCCAAAAACAGAACAAATTACCTGAGTCAGTTTCTCAAGACTCTTCACAGAAAAAAACCACCCAAATTAAAAAAGTGTTGGTTCATGGCAAAATAGTAAATATCTAACAGTGCTTTTTAAAGATAATCCTGTTTAATATAAGCAGGCTCATATTAAATTGGGTTCCTTGCAGTTTTTGAACACTGATGTCTCTTCCTTGGTTAAGGTGAAGACCATGTTTCATTTTGAGTTGTTCAAACATGCATGGAGTACAGAACACCTATGGTTTATGAAATGCTCTTGGCAAATATCATACCCCTGATCCTAGTTGACTTAATACAGATTTTTTCTGTAGTTCAAGTAGTTTTTGTACTTACTCCAAATTCAAGTCTCACCCCTGGGAATCTGGTCAGGACATATCAGAGAGCATGTGAAGACAGGGGAGAGAGATGCTCAGACAGGAGGAAAGATGCTGTGGAAGAGAACCTGTCATGCACTGGGATTGTGGTGGAGATGTGCTCTCCTGGGCACAAAGCCCACTTGCATCATGGCAAGCTGCAGGTGATTTTGCTGCTCACCTCCCAGCCTGAAGCCTTCAGTGCAGGTGGCTGATCCTCACCAGCATCCCCGTGGCATGTGCAACAACCTGGTTTCATTCTTCAGAAGTGAAGCACCTCCTTTCCCACGGGAAACCTGCAAAAACACAGTTCCAGCCAAAGGACAGACAAATGGGGATATACACGCTGTGCTTTGCAGGGTGAACAATCGCTGTCCAATGTGTTGTGCTGTGAAAGGGGAAAAGAAAAGGATTTACAGGAGCCTGAGGCAGATGAGACTCTTACTCATGTGTTTCTTTGCATGTTACTTACGTAAGCTATCACTAAAATAAAGATTGGTTGCTCTATAAGTGGTGCCCTGGAAGTGTGTGAGACAATAGCCTGTGTTCTACTGGAGTGGGAAGCCTGGGAACACCAACTGTGCCCAGCTCAGGGACACGAGGGAAAGACTTGGCTTGGTCTGATTGAATGACTGGGCTTGGTTTCTGGCCAAGATGGTTGCATATTTCTGGTTAAGAACTGCCTTTACTAGAGTGTTTATATCTGCAGTATCTTAAGCTGCAGCATGTGCACATAGGTGTACATACACCCCCTCACACACACATGCATGCTTCAAATATTTGTGTGCATCAGGCCTCTTTTACAGCAGCTTTATGTTTAGGAGAAAGGAGATTATTCCAAACCATGCAGTCAGATGGTTTGGAGAGTGGAAACTTTACTGAGTCTACGTGGTGGGGCTGACCTGTCTGACTGATTTGAAGCCTTGGAATTGTGTGAAGTGCTTTGGGTTTGTGGCAGGAGAGATGATTGTTCCCCCACTCCTCTGCATGGAGATGGTGACTCCCAGTTTACCACTCCTGATGCAAAGGAGCAGCACTGGGCTAACCCATGGCACGACCTGATGGGTAATTGTTAGAGATCTGTCCTCTGGGTTTCAGAATCCTCATGTCCCATCCACACCAGGGTGAGTGCTGGGGGTGTTGGGGCAGTGCTGGTGACATCTGGTATTCCTGCAAGGGCTGATTTTTTTCCATCCATGCACTGTCAGGTGGTTTTGTATTTTGCATGGTTTTGTATTTTTTATTTCACATGTCCACAAACCAACCTGCTATCCTCTCTGTCTCTTGGGACTGTGCTTGACCCTGGGTCAGAGGGGTCCTGGTGCATGGTGTGGTGCTGGCAGAGGCATTTCTTCACCTTCCTGCTGCTCAGCTCTTGTTCTGGCCCAGCTCTTTGCATCATCTCAGCTCTCTGTGCTGCAACTGGCTGAGCCCATGAGCCTCTGCTCCACCAAAGGGAATATTTTATCAGCGCCACTAGAATTTGAATCGCTTCTTCCCTTCTGATCATTTTCCTTTCATCCCCCGGGAGCGCTGAGGGTGGAAGTGGGCTGCTGGGTTTGTTCAGAGATGATGTGCTGCCTCTGCCTCGCCAGGTATCGCTGGTACCAGTGCAGGGACACCATCTCCTCTAATATTATGTCAGAAATATTCTGTGTGCTGCTGCTTCCTTAGATAAGCAGTAGGACAGGAGGATGACAGCAGTCTTTCTGTACAAGCCCAGTGTGTCTTCTCTCTGAGGAACTGGCTGTGCCTTGCTCTGTCTCACAAAGCCTGATGAGTTCTCCCTCTTGCATCTCCCCAGCACGATGCTGATGCTTCTCAGCAGAAGACCCCTCTGAGGCACGCTGAGCCTGGTTTCCCTTTGCTGTTTAGCAAAGCTATGCTTGCTGGAGATTTTGTTATGATCAGAGATCATAAAAAACAGCCTTTGAGCCCATTACCTGCCAAGTTTCTAAAATAACAGATTATCATTTGAATAAGCAGCTGTTGAGTTTCTGTTGAGTTTTCCCCTGCCCTGGGTTTGTGCACATGTTTTAAGTGGGAGTTTGCAAGGAATGCCCTGGCCACCGAGGTGGAATAGAGCTGATATTAAGTTTTGGGCAGTGTTTCATTCCCATCACAAAAAATAAGGATTTTTTTTTCCCGTTTGTTTCTCTACACCACTTCTGTGTACTGTGACCTGCTTTGCTGTGGGATGGGGCCCCTCCACCAGGAGATGGTCACTGTTACCTCCCCTCTGTATGTGCACCTGGAACTCCAAACCTTGTCCCAAGGTTTGACTGCTAATACATGGTTGAGATTATTTCAATTTTTTTCATTATTGATATTATCATATATTATTAATGAGTATACATATCCTATATATGATAATATGTTTATATGAGTCTAGGAGCAGGGGGCCTTGAGCTGGTGGCAGGTGCCAGGGCTGCAGCTCAGCTGTGCACACAGCACCACGATAGCACCGTGATGTGACTTCGGCACGAGTAGTGGCCAATTCTGGCCAGCAAAGTGTGTCACTAGAGTAAATACTTGGGGTTTTAGCTGAATAGAGGGGTTTATGGCATGAAGGTGCTTCCGTGAAAAAAATACCAAACAATGGAAAAACTTATTTTCAGATAAGTTTTAGCTTTGTGATGAAACCCAAGGCCAGTCCTGAGCTGTCACTGACTCCAGTCCCCATGTTTCCCTGTGCAGAGCCACGGACTCCTTGGTGCAGCTGCCAGCACTGTGTCCCCATAGTGCCTCATGGGCTTGGGACCTTGTGCTGCTACCAGATAAAGGCCTGACAACCTTGGGAATGTTTCCCATCTCAGGTGGTTGAGCCCTCACTCCGGCCAGTTAACCTGGATGCTTCCTGGCCAGTTCTGCAGCTCCTTTAAGCTCCACTGGCAGCAGCTGGGGTGGCAGGACCCTGCTGGCCCCGTGCACATCCCACATGTGGGCAGGACTGAGCAGCATCACCCCTCATGTATTCTGCAAAATAAAAAACTGCATTAAAGGTGAAACTGCATTCCCTGGAGGGGTTTGCAAGCAGCCTTAAAGAGGTAACGAAGCCGACACCTTTCCCTGTGTCTGAGGGTGGTGATGAGATGCAAACATGTGCTTAGCATGTGTAATGTATTTCTGCTAACCACGCATCAAATTATAATTTAAAACCAAAATATTTTTGTTGGATGGGAAGTTCCAGTTCATTAATCAATTGACTAATAGTTTAGTGCTGGAATGGTAAAATCTAACACACTGAACAGCTGCTAGAAACAGCTGGTGCTTACGGCTCATGCTGTTTGGGGAAGTGAAATCTAGAGTGTCTCAGTTTCATTTTGCAGGGAGCTTTTCAGAATTCCTCATTCATCTCCATGAGCAAAGCCCTCAAGCCCTCTGGAGCACGGGCCTAACAAGGATCCAGGGCTGGATGCACTGGGGCTTCCAATTGAAACAAAATGCCCCTTGCATGGAGGATGCAGAGAGCACCATCAGAGAAACCTGGCAGCTGGACATGGGTACGTTCCTACGGATCTGCAGAAGGGGGACACGTGGAATCCTATCCTGTCAGGGAATTTGATTTGCCTTTCAGTCCAAACCAGTGCATGCTGAGCTATGGGCACAGCAAAGGAGATGCCACCAACCAAAAGTGCACTTCCCAGCTGCTCCTCTGCCTTGGAGGGTGGCCTGCTGGTGCACAGCTCAGGGTCCTGGTGGGGTGGCACACTGGGGGCTGCAGTGCAGGGAGGGAGGAGGTGGCTCTTGCACAGCCTCCTCCTGCTCTGCCTTGTTGGCAGCTGTTGGTCCACGGTGAGATGGGTGGGAGGAGAGGGCAAGGGAGCAGAGAGACAAGCAGGCTGCAGCAGGGACCACACGTGGGATGTTGCATACATCTCTAAAGTAAAATATATGAAACCACACACACACTTAAAATGCTTCAAATGGCCAGGTGTGCTTCTGAGATGCCTCTTTCCCATGCTGGAGCACACAGCCCAGTGGTGGGACTGGCCAAGCCCACCAGCCTGCCCTGCAGGCTCTCCATCTCACCTAAGCTACAGCAGCCCAGAAACATCCTTTGGTTCCCAAACACGTGGATGCCTTGGTGGGAATTTCCTTGACCTTTCCAGCAGCACTGCAGCTTAATGATTGACAAGTGCTGCTAAAACTTTACCCGATCACACCCCCTAGAAGCAGGTGTCCATTCCCAGAAACCCGGAGATTTTTAAGTTTGAGCTCCATAGCTGGACACTTGCAAAATCACAAATTCTCCCACCATGTTATTTGTTCCCTTAGCAAGGAGTTACATATGGAGGTACTGGGGGAATGAAATCTGCAGGCAGAAGGGAATGGGGTGAAACTATGACATTGGAGAATCCTTAGTGTGGGAATTTGGGATTTCTCTTTGGGACATAATGAAGGCCCCTATATGAAGGGAAAGGGTGGGTTTTGCTCAGCTCCAGCCTGTGGCTTGCTCATGGGAGACCTCCCTAAGGAGTAAAAATCAGAGGAAAAAAGCAACCCAAACCCACAAACAACCCCCTAAATAGTCTTGTCACAATGTTACTAAGGGCATTCCCTGGAGATGAGGTAACTGAAATTTTGGCATAGGAAGATTAAGCATTGTGGCATGTTTATACAATCAGCAAATTTACTGCCTTCAAAAAAAGTCCCAGAAAAGCAGTGGGTATTAATCAAATATCATTTATTTTGTCAGACATTGTATCCCTTTGAAAATAAACATCTTGGTGTTGTTTTTCTGAGAGTGTGCTAGGATCTGAAGTACACGGCCATGCCTTGAGGCTGCAAAGTGACACGTCCCACAGTCCTTCCTGACAGGTAAGGCCATTCCCTGCAAAGCTCTCATGTCTAGCTCCTGGTGAGGCTTCCAAGGAACCAAGTGCCAGCACTGCAGCCCAAAAGGTTTGGAAAGGGGAAAACACTCTTGCTGGAATGTGGTTTTTCCTCCTGGACAGTGTGTGGTAGGGCAGGAGCTGGTGCTGGTACCCAAGAGCACTTTGTGGGGAAGGAAGGGCCCCAATAGAGATTGTCCAGTGTTATTTCAGATGCTCCTTGGTGGCCACAGGGAAAAGGACGTCTTCTCCCAAGTGATCCAGCACATCACCAGTGTTGAAAACCAGATTTTTCATAGCAGAAGTACAGATTTAGCCTCAACCTCCCAGTTTACTTGCTGTAGGAGCCCAGCAGAGACCTCAGTAACTTCTTGCAATGAGACAACACATTTGGGGATTCTGCTATTTGTTTTTGTTTGCTTTCACTGTCTTCTCTGCTATTATTATTTTAGTGTGCAAAGATGCTGCACATCCGGAAAGGAAATCACTGCTGGATGACAGCAGCACAACCACCCTTCACTCCAGCTCTCTGCAGGCAAATCACTAGAAAGAAGTGGAAAGCCTGCCTGTAACAGCCTGTATTCCTTCAGTGTCATATTATATTACCATCCACCACGTTAGCAATTGGGAAAATAAACACGGGCTGGATAGCAAAGCAAGAGGCTGTTTAATTACAGATGTGAAGAAGAATGACGTTTGTGTACATTCCACCCAGAAGTGGATTAAAGTGGTGACCTTTCCTGTGGTGTGAAACGGGTTTGCTGCGGAGCACAGGCATCCCGTGTCACTTCAAGATCTGCCAGACATTTTGTTGCCCCTGTTGTTTATGGTTAACATTGGACGATGTCTCTTGAATCTGAATCTCAGCAGCTGACAGAGTTTTCTGAGAACTTGTCATCTGGACTCCATCTAGCAAAATTCCTGGTATTGGGTGTATTTGTTCCCATTTGATGGAAAAACAAAGTTTTATGGAAAAAAAAAAAAAAAAAAAAAGGGAGAGAATGGTGGCATTAGTGACTCATGATGTTGAGCTGAAACTTGTGGAACAATGCAGGATTTGGCCCAGGGTCCAAGATCTGTGGTGTAAGTTACTGCTATTGCCTGTCACCGTGTGTGGGATAAACATTTCCTGAATGTGGTAACCAGCATGGACACTTTGCCATGGCAGTGCCACACAGGCATCAGGAATGGCATTGCTGTGCTTAGCTTCCTGTGACCACCACGTCAGAGGAGGGGAATACTATTTCCAACCCACTAAAGTACCAGAATCTTTTTTTCTTGAATCATTCTAGCAGGGTCCTTGCTCCAGATTCTTGACTGTTCCGCTCATGACAAGGATGATAGAACAGGAGGGCAAGGGAAGGGGATTTTTTCCCACTGGTGTCACCAGCCTTGGTGGTGTGAACACCCTGCTCATCACCCTGCTGAAAGTGCAAGCCCAGGCTGGGCACTGCCACCTGAGTGGCCATGGAAGCCCTTGCCAGAGCTTCCAGCAAATGCTGCGGGCTCAGAGGGCCTGCCTGGGCAGTGTGGAGCAGGGAGATGCTGTCTTATGGTGGAGTAAAGGCACTAATTGGCCTGGTTAATTGCAGAGAGGGTCAGATCAGGCCTGTAGGGTGACACTGGTTTGTTAATGAAGGACCTGTGCTGACAAAGGGGGCTGCTCTCTGCCTGTGACCAGCAGCTCTTTCCCTAATTGCTGCCTCTTCCCAAGGCACAGCTCTGAAAGGATTCGGGGCACTGCTGCCCTGAGCTCCCACCAGCCACCCTGGCTGGGTCTGGGGAACAGGAGGCCTTTTGCTCTAATTTGGAAGCATTTGCTGGATGCATTTCAGTGCCAAGGCTGGGATACAGAGCAGTCCTGTCTTCTTTCCCCATGGCACGGGGGTGAGGGGCAACAGCAGCTGTGTGGGGTCAGGTTCTTTTCCTTCCACTGCCTTGAGATGCTCTCACACAGAGCAAGGGACACCGAAGCCTGGGTTTAGGAAATGGTGACCCACTTCTCAAGCCATGGCAGAGGTAATGCCTTTTTGAGAGTCACAACAGGGAGGAAATCCATGGCACCAGGCTCTGCTCTGGCATATGAGGATGACGCTGGGGGCTTGACCAGTCCAGAGGGCCATAACACAAAGCTGCTTTGGGAGGGAGAAATTTCATTAACATAACAGGGATTGCCTTAAAGCTGGAGGTGATCCAGCAGAAAGACTGAACAGGGAAATGAGGCTGGCTGCACGGGGTGGCTGTGTCACACAGCTTGGAGACAAATGTTTAGCAGCAGCATATCTGCTGGTGAAAGAATAACTAGAGACACGGGTCTTGCACCTTTTAAACACTCCGAGTCTGCAAATGTGGAGATGGGACTTGCATGCTGCTTTATTTAGTATTGTAAAAGCTGTGCCACGTTTATGGAAACCACCCTGCAGACACCAAATGCGAGACCGCAAAAAAACAGTTTTTTAAAAAATGTAAAAAAAGAGCAGAAAAATGGAGAAAAACTCTCGTCATCAGAGTCCCATCAGCTCCAGCTCTGTGGCAATGCTCAAGAGGAAGCTATTGCTTCCCCTCACGCTGTTGCTGCGTCACGAGGCAGAAGGGTTTCACCACTAATAATTTATGTCTTTTCCAGGGACAGACAAAGAAGCCCACTGAAGTTGGGGACTAACTCATCCCCCTGTGAGGCCACTGCTTCATGAGGTGCAGGTGACAGGCACAGAGGGGAGATGGCAGAGGGTGCTGTAGGTGGAATGAGCTGAAGTCCCCAGTTTTGAGGGGCCAAGCAAGGGATGAGGGAGAGGCAGGAGCACTGGGGGGTCTCAGCACAGAGTGCAGGTGGGATGTGAGCACCGAGGGAAGGATTCTACTTGGGCACCCAACTGCTCTGTGTGTGGCTGTTGGACTGTCTTGGTGTCACCTCCCTCTGCAGAGACCTCCACAACAGTCACTCACTCCTAGGGGGGCAAAGAGCCCTTGTATGTGAGGCCATGATAATGATAACTGTAATGATAATAACATAATAACAACAATTCTGTAGCTCATCCTGCACACTCACTCAAACCTCTGTGCATTTTCCATGTTTCTCGCCTGAAACTTATTTTTACAGCCTTTGAAGAGTGATCATTTTAAGCATGATATAGACAGATCACTTAATTATTTTCAAGGAGACTGATGGATCCCACTGCCTGATGGGCTGCCAGATTCCATCTCTGCTGACTGTCTGGCAGAAGCTCCTGGTCATTGTGGTCTTGACCTGCTAATCCAATCTCTAAAGGAGTAACTCAAGATGTTCCTATCTGCTGACTGTGGGATAAGTGGATTCCTCTTTTACCACCTCTTTTACACGGCCTCACATGGCATTTTGGTTAACATTCTGCTCTTGATCTTGTTCCTGACAGCGTGGGATGGGCGTGTGGATGGTTTGCAGGGCTGTCAGGAGTGCCTGGACGGACTCTGGGCTGCTGGAGAGGGACTTGCTCTGAGCCCCTGGCTTGTTCTTGTTGCCACTGTGAAAGCCAAGGGAAGAGCTGGCTGCACAAGGGGGACAGCTGTGGCTCAGGCAATGAAATCACTGCTACCAGAGCTGCAAAGGAAGGGCAGAGCAAGTCATGGCCAGAGTGTTTTTCAGAGGGTGTCCAGAGCATGCAGGAGGGACAAGGGAATGCTCTGATGTCAAACCTGCTCTGCCTCTTTTAAGGGATCTCCACCAATGCTACCTGCCCCTGAGTAGTGCTTGGCCAAGGGATTTGTGCAGTTTGTGGTGCTCCATACTAAAATAGTCATGGTCAGACTAAGTGTTAAAACATAATTTTCTCAGTGTTCCTGATTGTGATGAGCCCTGAGGTGCTCACAAAATGGGAAGGTGCTGATGCTTCAGCTCGTGTCATGTTCCCATGCTCTTTTTTCCCTCAGCTGCTCTCTTCCCTGGGGTCCTGGGCAGGTACATACCAATGGTGAGTTCGAGGTTAATTAAACCCTTTGTTTTTATATTTTTTCCACTTGAAAATGTCCCTCTGAGAGAAGCCAGATGCTCCTGCTTTTGAAACATACTTCTGGGGGCTGAAAACATTCCCTACCCCAGCACTGCTATCACAGGGACAACACCTTTCTGCATAACCCCACCTCTGGCAAGACACAGACTGAGGCTGCAACATGTCCCAGCAAAGGAGGAGCCCATTCTGCACCAGGTCCTGCAGCTGAGCTGTGGCTTCGGTGACTGAGGAGCATGTGTGTGTCTCTGGGCTAACAGGCTCTGGGGAGGAAAACACCCATAGGAGCTGGTGTCATTGAAAATGTCACTGTATTGTTATCCCAGCAGTGTCAGAGCTGGTGAATGAGCCAGGCCTGCCTTAGAAACGGAATTAAAATTTAAAGAATTTTTAAATTAAGAAATAATTGTTTTGGATTTCCATTCCTGCCATCTGGTTTTTTTGCATGATTTGGGTGTGAGTTTTCAGTTTTCCCATTGCAGCTGCGGGACTTCAGGGGAAAAAAAAAAAAAAACCCCAAACAAACAAACAAACAAACAAACAAACAAACAAAAAACCCCCAACAAAAAACTTCTTTAAAGAACTGAGACAACAATTTCAAGTGCCGGGCACTTACATTAAATATGTGAAACCTAAATTGCAGGATCTCAGCATTGCTTATGGTTGCTTTCAGGCAGAAAGACCCATGGCACAGGAGAAGAGCAGGCACACACCTACCTGATGCTTTGCTTTCTCAACCGAAACAGAGATTTCACAAGGAAATTTTCCACGGGGAACATTTTTTTGCCCATTAATAGCAAAAAACAGCTGAATGGGATTTTTTTTGCCTCTTGTACAAAAATCTATGGTGACCATCTGCATGGGATCCAGGAGAGCTGGCTGTTTTGGGGTGGGGACAGAGAGGGGAGGGTGCCGCAAGGAGGAGAGATGGTGCTTTTGCACAGAGGCAGTTTTGGAAATGAGGCCTGGGCATGGCACAGAGGGAACATCCTGGAGCTGCTCTTTCAGACCAAGATGGAGCCAAAAGAGTGCAAACTGTTGACATAACATAGCGGCCAGCAGGATGCCAGGTCCCTCCAGTGAAGGGCTCTGCAGAGGGTGTTTTGCAGAGTCTTCACCTCCTCCAAGACACCTTTTTCCAGAGGGAGGAGATGTGTGCCCAGCCCTGCACTGGTCATCCTGGGAGGTTCCCAGCCTGTGCACATGGGGATGCTGAGCATTGCTCCCACATAGGCTGGTGGGAAGTCAAATACGGTATCAAGAAAAGTCCTTTCTCCTTTTTATATTTTTTTTTTTTTCTTTGTGCCTCTCTTAATTCTTCACCCATCCTGGCCCGGATGTGTCTGAAGGCCATGGGTGCTGCCAACCTGCCTGCCGGATTTCCAGGGGAAGGCATGGGATGGGCAGCCTGGCAACACATCAAAGGGACAGTGGTGCTCCTGCTGTCCCCATCCCATGCGGGCACGCTCCGGGCCCCGTGGCGCAGGACCACCCACACCGCCCTGCACATCAATCAGCCCTGCCTGAATCTCCGCCACTGGCCACCTCCCTGACCCCACTATCTCCCTCCTGTTCCCCTGGGATTCAAGTGCAAATGCCCTGGGCCGTGGGCTCTACAGCCCTAGCACCGGCCTCAGCCCTCGATGTCTGCCTGGGCTGATCCGGGATCTCCCTCCAGCTGCGAGACCACCGTGTCCTGACTGATTTACAGCAGGAAACATCGACCCTGCAGGGTAACCCAATGGCTGGGGGAGGCTTTTCCCCCCATCTTTTTCGTCCTTTCTTCCCTCCTGATCAGCTGTTGCAATAAAATGACTTTCATTTTTTTTCCCCCCCTCCTTTCTCCCCAGGTCTATGCCCAAACCGCAATATCGGTTAAAATATCATCTGTGAAAAAAAGGCAAATAATGAGTACATCAAAGCCAGCGGCCTGGGCTGTTGGGTTGGGAGGAGAAACAGGGCTAGGCCTTGGGCCCATTATCTTCCTGATATCTAATGCCACCACTTCAGAATGGAGAAAGGAGCCTTTTTTTTTCCTCAGCTGAGCGTACTGGCCCTGGTGTTTGGGAGCACAAAGGCCGCCATCCACCCCAGCTCTCAAGGCGGACCGTTGACATGTTGCTCTCAGATTTCATTCCTGAAAATCTGGAACTGTATGCTGAACAAATAACATGATCTTTTCCTTCATCTGGAAAGGATAAAAACAATTGCTGGCACTCTGAGCGATCATTCTTTCTTTTCCTCCCTCCCACTTTCCTTGCAAGCCCCGACTCACTATCTGCAAGTCACAACTTGCATATTTTAATTTGAAAACTTAAACCACGGGGAGTGAGGGGCAAGAATGAAGGAGAATGAAAAGGGATTTTAAAAAATCTTTCAAGCAGCAGTGATACAGCCATGAATGTCCGGCAGCCAGTGTGCTGCCCCCAGCCCTGCTGGACGAGGAGGATGGAGCCAAAGGCAAGGGATGTACATCCCTGCTGTGGTATGGATGGTGCTTAATCCGTTTAGGGGCTGGCATGGTGAGGAGGGTTGCACACCCTCTGGGACCCACATTAGTGTGCTACATGTCAGGGCCATCGCCACACAGTCACTTTTAGGAGAGCTAGCACATTATACCCTCTGATGGCATCAAACCTGGAGGGGGACAGGAGTTGTGACCACTGTGGTCCAAGGCAAAGTCTGGTGAGTCCTCTCAAGCAGCAAGACTTGAGCTATCACTCATCCTGCATATCAGTGCCCCAGTTTGCTCCTTCATGGGTTTTGCTTCCAGCAGTGCATTGTTGGAAAGAGGAGGCACATCAGCCTGTCCAGCCAGGTGATCCGGATGGTGAGCAGTGTGGGCTGCCAAGTACCTTCTGCCTGCAGCAGTGGGTGCTTTAAGCAGGTTTTGTTTACTTCCACCTGTGTAGCACACGCATTTTCCACTCTGTGTTTACAAATTCTTTTGAAATAGCCTATAAACAGAATTAAAATAGTGCCTGAGGGTAAAAAAAAATTGTTTTATCATTTTTTTCTTAATATGTAATGTTTTTATTGATACTGAAGCCTGGTACAGAACAGGACTGGGTCATGTCCCATTCAGAACTGGTGCTCCCTCTGCTCTCCTTTGACCTGTTTTACCTTCTGCATCCCAGAATATAATGATATTAAAGGGGTTGGCCACTTCTGCTGCCCTCTGCTAACAAAAACCTCAAAGGCAGTGACGCACATCCCTGCTGGAACGAGGCAGATGTCTACAAACCAAACACTTGCTGGACTGGTGCCCAGGTGAAGTGCTTTGAGGGGAATGAAAGGCCCCAGATGAAGTGCGGGTTGCAGTAATTAAAACCTCTGGAGCTCCCCCTGTAAGCTCACACTGATCTTCCCAAGTACTCAAACACTGCGGACCATCCCAGTGCAGCTCCATCCCAGGACAAGCACAGCATGGCCTGAGCATGGAAACCAGTGCGGCTGGTGGAAACCAGCTGCCTGCCCACAGGTAAAACTGCCATCAGTGGTGATGCCCAGCATCAGAGGGCACTGGGACAGCCTTGCTGACAACTGTGGGTAACAGGCTCCCTCTTCTCCTGACTTGCTCCACAGTGTTTTAGCTGGCTCAAGGCAGTTCAGGTGATATGTACCTATTACTCATTTTTAAGTAGTGCCAGCTGTCTGGGTTATCTGCTGCTCTGAACACGCCTCTCCCTCTCTCTCTCCTTGCCATGTCAGAGAGTATTTCCTGCTGCTTGGGATAGTGCTTGGGGTTGTTCCCTCTGCCCCAGGTCTGCAGGGGCCGAGGTCCAGAGTTGGTGGGGCCACCAACAGCAACAGGGGCCATCTCCAGCCACACCGTGCTGTGCCAGCCACATGTGCCAAGAGCTCTGGGCTCTGCCAATAGCTCAAATATATTTGAGGAGGGTATGTTTTCTCCATGTACAGGAGATACGAGGAAAAAGATAGCGCCAGCTTGAATTGTGGCCAGGGAGGTTTAGGTTAGCCATTAAGAAATGCTTTTGTGCAACGAAATACTGAGTCAGTAGCTGGGACAGACTGCGCAGCCTTGATTGAGGAGGGATTTTGAGAACAGACAGGGAGAGGACAGCTTGAGGTCGGTTTTTCTGGGCCAGGGAGGAAGGCATCAGGTGTCTGATGCTTCTTCCAGTCCTAATCTCTGCAGCTCCAGAGTTTTGTGACACCCCCTGCCCCCGAGATGGGTGATGAGCTTATCTGTGGACCACGAGGCTGCACATTCTCACAGGAGTGTGTGAGCTGGCCGTGTCACTGCTCACAGCACCCACAAACCTCGCTCTGCCCCTGCCCTGCCAGTGCCCACCCTGTCCCAGGCTGGCACCAGCAGGGAACCAATTCTTAGGAGTGGAATAAAAGCAAAATAAATCAGCCCAAGCAGCAATACCTGCTGTAAACATAGCTCAGAATGTCTGAGGGAGGGCTGAGCAGGGGATTGCTGCTGGGAGGGGATGAAAATGCAAGAATGATTTGGGGGCTTGTTTCCTCTGTCATCCTTGAATTGTGCTACCCATCTTCTTCTCTGCCCTGCAGCCACTGGTCCCACTCAATCCCCCTGCCTCGAGCAATTCCAGTCCCACTTCATGGCCATAGGAAGATTATGTGACTGTGGATGTCATGGCTGCCATCACACTGAGAAAGGCCTGGGTGAGGCAGATGCAGGGTCCCATTTCACCTCTCACCTCTCCTGGCAGTGGCAGCCAGTTGTAGGGTCACCTGGGGCAGGGAGGATGGGGACATGTCTCCAGGAATGCTGTGCTATGGAAGATGTGCAGGTGAGTCAGCACGGATCTGGGATGTCAGCCCAGCTGCCAGCATCAATCTGTGTGATGCCACTGAGAGAGTGCAGCCTGGGCACCCTGTTTGCACCCCCAGATGGGGGATTGAGAAGGAGGGGAAGCCATGGCCAGCGCTGGAGCAACGGTGACTGACATTCCCTTGCCAGGAATCTGTTGGGGAATATTTTTATCCTCTGGGTGTGAGTGTGCTACACGTCAGGGCCATCTGCCACAGTCACTTTTGGGAGAGCTAGGAAGTGCAGACATGAAAATCTGTGAAAGTGAGTGCATTCCCGTGCCCTTCAAAGCTGTGTGTCCCCAGGTCTCCTCCCTCTGGTGCCTTGGGATAGGGTTGAGATGGCTTCTTGTTCTTCTGGGGAAAGAGACAAACTCTTGCATTCCCTAAAATGGAGATGGTCTTGAGCTCTGCAGAGCAACCCCAGTGCACAGCAAGTTGTTTCAGACATGGGAAGCTGAGTGACACTCTGGCAGCAGCTTCACTGCACAGCCAGCCTGATTCCCCATCCTTTCAGCATCTTCCCATCTTTCTTCAGTGTGCACAGCCCCTTGCACCCAGTTAGCATCAGCCCATCTACAGAAGGCAACAAGGAGCTAACCCACCCCTTGCCCCAGAGTGGAGCAGTCACTGCAGGAGGTTTCTGTTCTTCTGTATAGGGTGAAGTAGCCCTTGGATAAAAGTAAATGATAAAAATAATAGAGGCATCATCCCCTCCCAAAACACTGGATCTGCTCGCCCTAAAATACTGGGCTGCTAACATTCAGAAACGATTCAGATGCAGACCATCATTTTGCAACTAGCAGGATTCCCCATCCTCATGACAGATGCCCTGGATCAAACATCCCTGGATTTGTGATATCTGGGGTTTTACCAAAGGGGACTGTTTCCACTTGAGCATCCCTCATTCCAGCCTGGCTGCTCTGCCACAAGAACTTGCCTGGTTTGGGCTTACAGTGAGCCATCTCCTGCTGATGAGCTAGAGCTGGGAAGACGTGTTTGTCCAGTTCCCTTTCAACACTTTCTAACCTCCTTGTGGCCCAGACTTTGCTACCAGAGTGTAGGATTTAATCATCCTCAATGATAGCCAGGACGAGGATAGCATTCCGCCAGGTTTTCCTAAACAGCTACATCTGATATCTTTATCCGAATAAAACACCCCAATAAATTCCCTGACAAATGACTGGAAACACTGCAGGGTTGTGGCAGACCTATGGCCAGGACCAGAATTAAATCAGACCAGAAGCTTAAGCCCAATATAAATCCAGAGGGATTTTTGGATGTAATTGGTGCTGCAGCTGGGGCTTGGTGTTCCTCTCTGCTGCCAAGATTTGCCAGTGCTAGAGAACTGCTTCACTCCCGCTAACTTGAAGCTTGATCCTGGGAATCCTGTGCAGCTGGCAATTATTTGTACCAAATTTTGTACATTGCTGATGTGGACTCAGTTGATACCAATAGGGTTTATCATGATTTAACCACACCCCCACGGAGGGTTTGTGCTGGTTCTTTTAGAGTGGATTCAAAGCGGGTTTCATTAAACCAACATAACTTTGCTGTGTGGATGAAGGCTCTGGCAGGAGCACTGTGGCTGGAGGTCTGAGCTGGACAGGAGAGACCACACGGGAGGAAGGTGAAAAGAAACTGTGGAGAAACATGTCTTCTCCGGCTTCTCCTTCCCTACCTCTCCTTCTCTCTGAAAAGATGGCAGAGCTGCAACTTTTTGACTGAACGAGATGACAGAAATTTGAAATGCCGAGTGGTGCAAAGTCCATGGCACACACTGGAAAAGGCTCTGTGGAAATGCAACCTGGGTGATGTCACCTTGTCACCAGTGATGGCTGTGCCAGCAGGTCCTTGCTGCAGCTGGCTCTGCCCAGCCCGGGGTGCCTGCACTGGTGACAGGGACAAGTTGTGATGCCCCCCAAATAAGAGAGGAAACTCACAGCTGAGTGTGAGCAGGTAGAGAAAAAACAGCTTAAAAAGTTTTGCAGGCAGCACTCTGCCAGGTAGGAGAGATGGGGACGTAAGCCCCAGGATGGAGGAGCATCCTGTGTCACCACAGCCGGCCTTGAGACAGGGCTGGAAAAGAAACACAGAACAGTATTTCTGGGGACAGAAATACTAGTGGAGAGAAAAGAGTTTTGGGGGACATGCAAAGTCAGAAGTTTTTGGTCTTTTTAAAACTAAACCATGAGGTTTTTTCCTCTGCTTTTCTCCATCTTTTTCTCCTGGGAAAGGGAAATTGCTCGAGCGGTTTGGGGTGAGGGGGCTGGGGAGGGTCTGCCAGATGTGCAAAAATGCTGGAGAAAGCAAAAAACTCAGAGAAAAAAAATCTCCTTTGAGAGAGGCTACTTTTCTTTTCCTTAAAAAAGAAAAAAAAAAAAAAAAAAGAAAAAGAGTTTTTCATGAAAATTTTCAGGCAGTTCCATTGTTTTGCTCCAGCCTTTGATTTAACTACTTGAGCAAGTATTTGACAAAACCCTCCGTGTTTTTCAGGAGGTTTCTTAAATCCCACCGAGGTATGGGATTATGAGAAACAACAAATGGCAAGCTGTCTCTAACCCCACAGACTTTCTCACTCTCGTTTTCTCTCTCACTTTGGAATAAAAAATGCAGTGCTCCCTGCTGAGTTCTCTTTAAAATTCACATTGTCTCTTCAAATAAAGGCTGGGAGGGTGAGGTAGTGCTTTGAAAACCAGAACTCAGTCATACATTGCAGGGCCAGATCCTAGAGGATTATTCTCTCTCAGGACACTTTATAACTTCATGAGAACTTCTGGCCTGGCTTGTCTCACCAGCTTAGTGTGAGTGGCCCCAGCGGATGGCAGGATGACTGAGATTGCTTTCCATCAGGATGGCTGATGGAGACTTTTTAAACCATGATAAAGCAAATACCTTTTCTTTTTTTCTTTTTCTCTTTTTTTTTTCTTCCCTGTGGTTGATGTGGCCCATTTTCTGTGCAGCCAGGGGATGCTCCCTGCATCCAGGCAGAGGGAAGCCCTGCTGCAGCATGAGCCTCTCCATTGTGGCTGATGCAGGCTGGGCTGTGGTAATGTGGTTTTCCCCTGCTTTTGGGTGGATTCGTGACTGCAGCAGCCTGTGCTGCCCCAAGGCTGTGGTGAGCTGCCAGCATCGCCGCTGGAAAGCTCAGAGCTGGATAAGCATCTTGTTCCTAGGAGAAGTGCCTGGCGGGACAGCATGGCTGTGCTTTGCTCTCACACGGGAAATAAAGAGTGGAGCTTTTTTCTCCTGACCCACCTGGACTTTTGGTAGCAAAAGCTTGGGAGCAAGGGGGTAAAGCTGGCAACTTCCTTTGCTGTTGTTTCAGCCTTTCCTTCCCCATCATGGCAATCAGAGAAACGAAGCTCATAGAGGAGCACTGTATCGTAAACCACTGCACATTTATTTTTCTTAAATGATGCTGTCACCAGGCCATTTACACTGTCCTGGGGCAAATAGATCTGTGCTGAGACACAGCACTGAGCACAGACACATGGACACTGCAGCAGGACAGAGCTCCCACACCCAGGAGACAAGGGCATGGAGACCTCACCATGCCAGAGAGGGAGCAAGGCTTGAGCAGACCCTTTAAGTGACATTGCAGCCTCGTGAAATTATGATGGTGCCTGCCATTCTTGCAATACTATGTCTGCGATTTTTCAGTAAGCAGAAGCAAGGAGCAACTGTTGGACTCTGGTCCAAGGGTTCAGCAAGGCTTGTTTACATCTGTGCATGTATCTGTGTGCGGGGCTGTGGTACGACGGGGAATGACTGGAGCACCTTGATGTCAGTGCTCCTGAGGCCTTGACCCCACTAAACTCTTGGAAACAGAAGATTGGTGGAAAAATGTCGGTTTTGACAAGCCTTTCATGCACACGGTTCAGACCTGTCACAGCGATGTCAAAATTCATCAGCGTAGTGAACCTATTAAACCTGGGGCAGAGCTGAACCATCTACAGCTCCGCTTCAGGAGGCACAGCAAACCCAGGCGCTCCAGCCCCTCCGGGGAATCTCTCCTTCCCTCGCGGGGCACCTCGGAGCTGGCGGGGGTGGGAGCCTGGGTGGCAGGTGGGAACTCCCCGGGCCGAGCGATGCCGATCCCGATCCCCATCCCGATCCCGATCCCGATCCCGATCCCGATCCGGATCCCGATCCGGGCTCGGGGTGCCCGTGCCGGGGCAGAGCCGAGGCTCTCCGCGGGAGGGAGCGCCCGTGCGGGGCCGGCCGGGCGGGCAGCCCCGGGCTCCGCTCCGCCTCGTTGGGCGGGCGGATCCTGGCTCCTGATTTTCCCGGGGGCTGCAAAGGCTTGTCCCGGCCCTGCGCGATCCTGCTTCGCTGCCGCCCCTCCCCGCCTCCCTCCACCCTCCTCCTCCTCCTCCTCCACCACCACCACCCCATGTGCTTCCTGCCGGGCCAAGTTCGCGGAGCGCCGCCGCACGCCGGGCCAGCGGAGCGGAGGCTCAGCGGAGCGGGGCGCAGGGCAGCGGGCGCAGCAGCTGCGGGGCGCGGCGGGGCAGGCTCGGCGGAGCGCCGGCTGCAGCCTCGGGCGCGCTCGCCCGGCCCCGGCGGCCCCTGCCCGCCCGCACCATGCCGCGGCGGCGCGGCTGCCTGCCGCCCCTCCTGTGCGCGCTGGCCGCGCTCAGCCTGCCGCTGCTGCTGGCCGCCGAGCCCCGCGCCAAAAGTTGCTCCGAAGTGCGGAGGCTCTACGCCGCCAAGGGCTTCAGCCAGAGCGAGGCGCCCAGCCACGAGATCAGCGGTGAGTCGCGATCCTCGCTGCCGCCTTTGTGCGCGCTCGGCCCGTCCCCGCGGAGCGCGGGGTGAGCGCCCGGCTCTCCCCAGCCCGGCTCCCCCTGGCCCGGCTCCCCCTGGCCCGGCTCCCCCCGGCCCGGCTCCCCCCGGCCCGGCTCCCCCCAGCCCGGTTTCCCCCGGCCCCGGTTTCACCCGGCCCGGCGCACGGGGCTGGGCTCGGGGCGCGCTGCCCGGCCCGGCTCGGTTCGGTTCGGCTCCCCGGGGCTCGGCGCCCATCCCGCCCGGAGGGTCCCGGCGCGGCTGCCGCCCCCGTGCCGGGCAGTGCCGGGCTGTGCCGGGCTGTGCCGGGCTGTGCCGGGACCGCGCCTGTTGCCGGCCCCGCTCCTGGCTCGGCGGGGCGGGCGCTCCTGCCCTTGGGCTGCCGTTCGCCCCGGAGGGGAGCGGGCGGCCCGTCCCGCCCCGGTGCCCGCCGGCTGCTGGCGGAGGGACTGAGACATGGCTCCTTTTTTTTTTTTTTTTTCTTTCCTTCCTTTTTTTTTTTTTTTTTTTTTTTTTTTATTCTTTCTTTCTTTCTTTCTTTCTTTCTTTCTTCCCTCCACCTTCCTCCCGAGATACTTGCGCATCCCGGGGACAGGAGTGCTCGCAGCCGGCAGCAGTAGGAAATGGTAGCTAATGTGCTCACACCCAAAACATTTTATTCTTTTTGTTTCATCCTTCATCTCCCTCCCAGGGCCGCTGCTTTTATTTCCCCTTCTGAATGACCTACTGGACCGCATTCTCCGCGGAACAAAGGAAGTGCCTTTTTAGCTGGAATCCTCGGAGACCACCAAGGACTCCAGCTCATGCACTGCAATTTCGCAGTACTTTCAACAATAACAAAAATGCATGACTGAATGGCTCAAAAATGTGGAGTGTTGGAGGCATTCATTTCGGTCTGGGACACTGTCACAACACAGACAGACCCCAAGTAAATACCTTTAGACGGCTCATATAGAAGCTGGGGGTAATCTTTAGCATTGGTGTGCCCTCCAGATATGCATACATTATCCTTTTCACTGACAAAATTAAAATCATTTCAGTCGCTTTTGTATTGTCAGACTAATGATATGCATTTAGCCTACATCTGTTTGAATAAAATTGCAGTTTACTTCTCCAAGAAATATTTTAATGAGAAACGTCTGACTGGTTGCAGTTAAAATACTCTCTCCCATTCACTCTGCCTGCTTTGTAAAATGGTCTCTAATAAATAGTCTTGCATTTGAGTCCAGCCCTCATCAGTGCAGGATCAGAATGTGTGCAGACTTCCTCTCAACTCTAGTATTGGGAAGGTTTGACCTAGTCCTAATTTCATATATTGTTGTTTAAGATGACTTGGTGAGCTTTGGAGAATGTCAGGAGTAGATCATGCTGACAGGGCTTCCATTTGAAGCTCTAAAGCTGTTGTCTGTTTGAGAAAAATGATTAGCAAGGTAAGATCATTTGACAGAAGAAGAGCTTTCTGCAATGACAAGCTGAAAATACTGGCAGGGTTCTGTTGCTGTTCCAGGGGTGCAGGGAGTCTGTGTCTGACCTTGCTTGGAAAGCAACAGGTCTTGCAAAGTTGAGTTTCAAATGTAATCCTGCTGTGCCGGGTATTTCAGGGAGGGTGGTGGAAGTCTTTAAAGGAGGCGTGCTGTGTACAGCTTTAAAGTGTGGTGTACCTCAAGTGTGACTAAATTTATAATTAAACCTGGAGTGGGGTGCTACACCTGCTGCAGTTTCACGTTCCCCCTGTGAATTCATGTGGCTTTGGCGTGGGTTGTGTTTAGAGGCTCCGGATCTCCCCTCTTGCCTCTCAGCTGGTGTACACAGATGTAGACACCAGTCCCACTGCTGGTGTTGAACTTCATCAGAGTGGAGAACTTCGCCTGAAATCGTCCCTGTGGGATCAGCGCAGGGCACGGGGTCCCATGGGCCAGGTGATAATGCTGGAGGCTGAGGTCTGGCACCAGGGTAAGAGGTCTGTGGTGTGTATTGTGTCTCCAGAAAAGAGTCACTTGCCAAAGCTTTGATTTCAGTTGGTGTTTCAGGTGATAAGTGGCGTGTTTTCCATCAGGAGAGTAAGTGGTTTGGAAAGGCCGTTACCTGGGCGCCTGGCTATCGGTGGGAACACGATAAATGTGTCTGAGGGAATGAGCCATGTGCTTGGACAAGTGTCCCGTTGGGCTGATGGTGGAAACTGGTGATTTCTGCTTGGTGGCACCTCTCTGCTCACAGAACTGGTGGGGACAGGTTGGGGAGACTTCAGTGGGCTGAACGGAATCACGTGTGGACACATGGATGCTGATGGAATGATGGGCGGACGCATGGTTGTTCATGTCTGGAGTGCATCAATTTCTTTGTTAGATTTTAGTACCGATTTGATGGATTATGCTTTACTCTCACCTTCTCTTAGCAAGTTGCTTTAGATCACAGTGCAGATAGAAACTTCTAGCATCTTTGTGAAAAGGTGCCCTAAAAGCTGTGGCAAATTTGTTTCTGTAAGTGTAGTGATTTCTTTGCTGTCAGGGATTACTGATCCTATAAAATGTTGGCCTTGAATTGTCAAAGTGAAGCAGCTGTGTGGTGCAGGCAATTGTGTCCCTGCACTGGGCTATGTCACAGCAAGTGAAAATCATCCTCACTGGAAGGGCATGGAAGTCATTTGGGGTTTCATAGCACCTCACATGGATTTTTTTGGCCACATTTATTTTCTTCTGGAGCAGTAGATAGGCAAACTTTTTTCTTTCAGGGAAATGCCCATTCCAGCAGGCATTTTATCTTGTATCATTGCTATTTCAGTGGCATTAAAAGGCTGCTCCTTCACCATAATTACCCATGAGTTCACTTTACTATTTATTTAGACCAGGTTTAGGACCTAATTAGAGTACGCATAAATAGCAGGTTATATCTTGCAGAAGTACCTAGGCAATTCTGAAAGAAGCACACAGCTGGTCAACTCACTGCTTGCTTGATAAGAGGTGTAAAATGGGTTATTTGTGGTGTTGGACACAGAGAACTTATTTCCTTTTATGTAGCTTTGGTGTTAGAGGTATAAACACAGACTACTGCTATAAATCTGTGTGGAAGCTTTTAATAATCCATGGCCCTTTGGTGCTGCCTTGTGCCCGAGTGTTTTTCAGTGGCTGCTGCCCCTGTAGCCCTGTGATGAGTGTGTGGCAAAGCTCCTGGCAGTGGCGAGATGCAATCTTGCTGTTGCTGGAGAGGTCAGTGCTTTCGTAGACCTGGTGTCTACACAGCTGGTTTGTGAAACCTGACTCTTGATAGCGTGTAGATAGTAGGTGCTGTGGGCAGAACACCAGACTGTAACTGCTTTTAAGATGGCTTTGACAGTTTCCCGAGGACAAATCACATCTTGGGAAGTTCTGGGTCTCAGAGCCCCACTGGCTTTGTTCAAACTCTACCCAGAATGTGTTGCTCCTTACAGATTCCATGTGTCTCCGAGCTGTCATGGTGATGGGGAAAAACTCCCCGGAGTGACCATCTGAAGGAGCTGCTTCCCCTGGTTGGTCTGGTGAGGCTGCAGAATGAAATGCAAAGTGAGATGGTGTGGTGGCAATTGGAGACCCACAGTAGGTGGCTGTGATTTAAAAAACAAAAAGCCCCCACTCAACCTTTCTTTCAAAAGCCTGCTTCTTGCCCTCAGGTGTTAAACAGACGGGGAAATTCCTTCCTTTTCCTGCTAATTGGAAGAACTAGATGTTTCTTTTCCTGGATTGAATAGGGAAAAAAGCACAAAACCAAACAAACATCTTGCCTGTTGGTGGAAAATGTGGCCGGTGCAGCAGTGTCATCCTGCTCTTGCTGGCACTGCTGTCCTGGCAGTGGTGGGGAGCACAGAGCAAACCTGGAGCGTGCCTTTGCAGTCAGTTGGGTGCAGGCAGCACTCAGTTCTGTCTTAGTCAAGTGTTCAGTGTAGTTAATCTCTGTTTAAACCAAATTATTTGAATAGCTGCATTTATTTGTGAAAGCATTTTTTTTCCCCCATGGCAGAGGAAATCTGTTGACCCTTGATTTTTGGACTTCTGGGACTTTGCCCAAAGTAACTGTGGGTAGGTGTGCCCTGCTGTCCTGCTCCTCACTTGTACCCTGTGCATTTATGGCTGTCAGTAGGTGCTTGGTGTGCTGCCCTTGGTCAGTCAGGAATGCTGCTTTGTTTGCATTGCTGTTTGTTGGAGTTTAACCCTAGCCATCAACCAAGCCTCACAGAGTCACTCGTTCACTTCCCTACCAAAAGGATTAGGGAGAGGACCAAAAGGGTAAAAGGTAGGAAACTTTGGCTTGAGAAAAAGACAGTTCAACAGGGAAAGCAAAAGCTGAGCATGTGAGCAAAGCAAGGAGTTCATGTTTCCTTGGGCAGGCAGGTGTTCAGCCATCTCCAGGACAGCAGGGCCTCATCATACATAACAGTGACTTGGGAAGACAAACACCATCACTTCAAATGCCTTCCCCTTTCTCCTTCTTCCCCCCACTTTATATACTGGCCATGATGTTACATAGTCTGGAATCTTTCTCTGGTCAGTTGGGGTCACCTGTCCCAGCTGTGTCTCTTCCCAATCTCTCATGCACCTCCAACTTCCTCGCCAGCATATCGGTACAAGAAGCAGAAAATACTTTGGCTGTGTATAAGCCCTGCTCAGCAATAACAAAAACTTTACTGTATTATCAACCCTATGCTCAGCACAAATCCAGAAAACAGTCCCATACTAACCACTGTGAAGAAAATTAACTCTACTCCAGCCAAAACCAGCCCATTGTTTTACATGTCAAGTCCATCAAATGCTGCTTTACTTTTTCACATGCTTGTCTTCCATGTGGCCCCTTCCAGCCGAGAGACGGATGCTGGATCCCCTCCAGGCCGGTGTTACTCGGCTGTCTGGCACTGCTGAGCCTGTTGCAGTCGGTCTGCACGAGGCAGCTCTGGACTTGCTGTGTTATGAGAAGTACCAGATTACACCTGGTCATCCTTGAGGTCTGTGTGAAGCTGTGGAGTGACCTGGCCGCCGGCTGTACCTATCTACCATTACTCCAGTCCAATGAAGGCAGTGGTCCTTGGCGGGCAGGGGGTTTTCTACATGTCTTAATGGAGCGATTGCCTGGCCACCCAAGGGTGGGGAAGTGACCACTGAAGAACATCCCCGCGGCAAACACAACTGCTGGCACGGAAAAGCAAATGAGAGAATCGCTCGAAGTATTTTTAGCCGCTCCTAATGTCATTTAGCAACTGGAAACAGCGGGACGGGGTTGGAGGGGAGCTGGCAGCATGCGAGTTTACCCGCGACGATTGCGCTGGCGGCCGTGTGGCTGCGGAGCGGCTCCCGGCTGAGTCACGGCTCCGGCCGCCGCTCGCCGCCGACGCCGCTTTCTCTCTCTCCGCAAATGTGCAGCGCCGGGTTTTGTTCGGCTGCAGCGGTGTCCTAGCAGCGTGAAGCATGTGGTTAGCAGCGACTAGCTTGCAGTGGTCCGGGGCTGAGTGGGAGTATCGTTTTCCTTGGCAGACGCTTCATAGAAAGTTCTGTTTTTTCTGCCAGAATAAGCAGTCATTACATTCCATACAATTCATAGTCAAATTATTATCTATTGTTAAAACTGCCTTAATTATCAGATGTTTCCTTAGACATGTAGCTGTTTTTTAAGAGGCTGAATAGGCGTGTGTACATTGTGCAGAAGGCCTGAGCTGCACAATGTTTCCAGTACTGTTTTGTAGTTTCAGGGAGATTTTCTGTGGCTTTCGTATGTCAACAGGCTTTTTATTCATACTGTAACAGCAGCAGAGCAAGGCCAACACGACAGCGAGGCGCTGTTTTGGGTCTCTGCATTGTCCCCCTGCCATGGTATTTCCTTGGTACCTGTGGAGCCAAGGAAGTTCAGGATGAAGCATCACTGCTGTGTGTGTGAGATGGCTCCGATGGGAGAAGGTTTCAGACGAGCATTTTCTGTCTTGGAGGTGCAGGTAGCATCTGCCCAACAGGGCTGTGACTTCTGTCATGAGGCTGGAAAGGTCTCAGTTCCTTGAGGCGGTGGTCTGTGGTCTTAGCCTGCTCTTGGTGTTGTGTGGTGGCTTGCGCAGACCCCACACTGTCCTGCTGTCCAATTGCCACGGACTGGCAACCCTGGAATCCGCATGGATGGGGAAGGACTGCCAGTTGTTCTCAAGAGGTGTCAGACGTGTGGTTCTCATCTCCTGTCCTCTTCCCACACATAGCCATTCCCATGGATTTCTGTGAATGTGCATGTTTGTTGAGTTGCACAGGCTCAGCCCTTGTCCTCTCCCGCAGGTGTGGGCAGCACCAGGATGGAGCATCAGGATTATTCAGTCTGCTGCAAAATTCTCTGCCTCCTCCCAGAAGAGGAGCAATCCTCAGGGATCTGATTTTTAATTTTTTTTTCTTTTCTTTTTTTTTGGTGGGGAGGGGGGAGGAAATTCTTGTTAGCCAGAGAGGTCAGGATGTGTGTCTCCTTGCCGGCAGCCAGGCTGAGAGTGAGCTGCCAGTCCTGGTCTCCCGGGCAATAACCTCCTTGCATTCCTCACATTCCTCCTGCTTTCTCTTTCTTTTGAGATTATGAAGATAACTTCCTTCTCCCATTGCTAAGCAATTCGAGGACCCAGTAAGTTTCCCTCTTTTTCCCTACGTTATATTGTGTGTTTAAAGATGCCCCATGGCAAACCCCTCTGGTGCCTGGAAAGGTGCAGTTCTTCACTGGGGTTTGTGCATCTCAGGGAGAAGGCTGCTGTGTGTATTCTTTGTTATCATTGCCAAGTGTTTTAATTAAAAGAGATTACTCCTTTGTCGTACCCGTCTTACTTGCTTCCTGATTTGTTAAATAAGTGTTTCATGAAACTATTTTGCTTTTCTAGGAGAGATTTTTGTGTTTTTCTTTGCCTGTGCAGAATACGTGCAGCCTGCAGAGGCTGTGGTTGAAGCACCATGTTTGTGCCAGAGAATTTTCTTGTTTACATCTTTCTGGTCCAGGAAAGGTGCTCAGATAAAAATAGCGTGTTGAGAAGAGGGGACCTGGTGAGGAAGTGTTGGAGGCTTTGTGTGTGCAAGGCTGGTGGCAGCCATGTGGGCTGTTAGCAGGCTTTGCCCCGTGAGGATGTGACTGTGGTAGTTTCCTTAGGATGGTGTTTTCTGTTTGAAAATGGCTGTGGTTGACACAATCATCTTCCCTGCTAGCTGATGCCTGGCAGTCTGTCACCTCTCATGTCTCTGTGGGTCCTGGGAGAGGAGGGAGGTGGGACGGGGTGATGTTCCTCAAGGGCAGCAGTGCATCACCTCACTGGCAAAGTGCTTGAAAGGATGGAGACGGTGCTTAAGAGGTGTGGGGGGGGATATCAGCTGATGGGATCAATCTTAATTAAGGGCTACTCAGTGTTGATTTTAATGTGAAATTAAAATTGAAATTCCTCACCTCCCCAAAAACGCTCTTAGAAATTCTTTTTTTGTTGTCCATCTTCTAAGCGGAGAAATAAAGTCTGTTCATTTTCTGTCTTTCTACTCCTGTTTTCTGTGGCTTACACAACCAGTGGCTGATGGATTTGTGGGAGTTCCCTGTCTTCTCTCTCTCCAAACTTTGGTGTTGGAAAGGTATGTAGATGGTCGAGAGGGGCTACCCTGAGCAAAGGATTTTTGAGGGAGTATTTCTCTTAATGTTTCCAATTTAGAAGCTGAGAATTGTCTGGATTTTAAGCAAATTCAGATGGGAGCAAACAATGATGAAATGTTTAAAATATGTTTGAACATTTTTGTGGGAATAGGAGCCGTTCTTAAACAGGCGAGGCTGCAGCTTTCGGGAGGTGAAAATATGTGGCCCTTACACATTGTCAGCATTGTTGCTGCCTTTTTTTCCCCCCTTCTTTTTCCTTTTTTAAAAATGCTCATAGGAAATTGGCTTTGGTAATTGAGTTTCTACAGAACCACAACATCCAATAGCTGTTCCTTTCCAGGGGTCACCTTCAGGTTAGTTTAAGTAATGTGCAGTCAGTTTAACCTCTTGTGGTTTGTAGTGCTATTCTAGAAATTACTGGTGATTTGGGGTGTGTTAGAGTAACAACTTCACAGGAAAACCCCAAATGTCAGGGTGTCTGGTTTTCAGAGAGCTCTGACCGCTTGCCTTGTGAAAAGCAGGCACCTCGAGGTACAGCCCTTCTTGCATTGGAAAATGCTGTTAAAGCCTTTATGGCCCATTGACTTTCCTTTAGAAAGAAGCTGAAACAACCCTGGGTGATTTGTTTACCTACACTGACTTAAAACATCCTCCTGCTTGGAAGCATCGTGCAGAACCTGTGCTGGATGCTCTGTGTTGGGTCACATCACCCTGCATAGCACTGATGGAGGAGTGGCAGTGCTCTGGACCCCCAAATCCCAGTGTTCAGGGGATTTGCTGGCAGCAGAGGGCCAGCTTTAAGAAATTATGAGCTGGGGCTTTAGCTTCGTAGCATTGACAGTTTGGTATAAAAAGCTCTGTGTTGCAGGCTGTGATGACAGGGGGTGATAAATCACTCTTGGCTGGTACTACAGGTTCTAATAATGGTGTTTTAAAAAGATTACATGGGTTTTAATACAAACTTTTTGCTTCTTTGTACTCTCCTCTTTTTAAAGAGTTGAGCCTGTTTTGATTCAAGCATTCTTGGAACATAAAGATGGAGCCAGGATTTTTACTGGGCTGAAATGCAGTTTTTTGCTTCTCCTACAAACATGAGGATCTTCTTTGAGTGTCTTTATAGCCAACTGGCTGGCAGTGTCCTCTTTGCAAGGGAGCTCACTTGTTTGTTTGTTTGTTTGTTTGTTTGTTTGTTTGTTTTAAAGGTAGCTTTGCCCCATGGAAGATTAAGGACCAAGCAGCTTCACCCAGTTGTGGTGAGTGCTGCTATTAGAAAGAAATTAGTGATAGGGAGAGCTGTGCAATAAGGGGATAAATAACCTCCTGCGCTCTCCTTGACTTTCCTTGGCCCATTCCCACGGGAGGGACAGAGCATTTATGTGATCAAAGAAATGGGCACAATTATGAGCGTGATGGAAAATCAATCCCTTGCCAGCTACGTATGGGCACTCAGGTGGGCTTTGCCTTTGCTCTGAATAATGTGGGCTGGATTTTTTTTGTGTACCTGCCAACCTTAGGGTTTCTGAAGCGTGGTGGTGGCCAGCAGTCCTGGGAGAGCACAGGGTGCCTGGTGAGCCAAGGAAGTGAGGCAATAGTGCCCATGTCCCTTTGCCTGGGCAGAGGCACTGGGAGCAGCTGGCAAACACCCGGCGTGCAGATCAGAGGTCAGAGTGGTGCTGCTGGTTTAGTTTAGACTGGAGGAAAACAAACAGGCTTCCTCCCGAGTTTTGGCTCCGTTCAGAGACAGAACTGAGGGTGCCATAGGGCCATACGCTTTTCTTCTCCGTGGGGGGAGAAATGGCTTTAATAGCTGAATCTGCTAATGATTCAGTGCTGTTTACATAATAATTGCGGTTCGCTTTCATTAGCTCTCATAATGAGATTGCTTTCTTCCAGTGCAATCGCTTGCTGGTTTGGTTTTACATGCTCCTGCCTTCCTGCTTCCTGAGCATGGCAGTGGGATAAGGAGGGAGTGCAAGGGCTCTGTGCCTGGCCTGGCCTCCCTTCCCCAGCTCCAGGCATGGAAGAAAGATCACAAACTGCTCACTGGAAAGGAGAGAAGGTGAAGGAGTTTTGTACTGCTGGGACCAGGTGGTGGTTTGGAGCATCATGGCATCTTACCGGAGTTGGGTTTAAATCCATTTTTCCTGAGGTTCTCTTATCTTCGTACTGAAAACTCTTGGGATTACCTGTTTACGAGGGAGGGAATCCAGTGACCTGCTTCCACCCAGAGGAGGAAGCCAGGCCCTTTTGTCTCCCAGTTCCACCATATCAGAAGTGCTGATCTGTGACAGTGGATGTGCATCATGGACGTTTTTTGTCTGTAGCTGCTGTAGCCTAACCTTGATGTCGTACTTGTTTGCGTTCCATGTTTGAGGAATTGTGAACGGTGGTGATGCTCCCCAGGCTGCAAATGCCTCCCTTCTGCAGCACCCAGCCGCTGTGCCAAAGAGCTGCTGTGAGATAACACCCACTGCTGAGCTCTTTTAAATTAATAATGTCACTCGGAGGAAAACACAATAGCGTGAGTGCTACCTTTTGAGAAGGTAAGGTTGGCTGTTGTTTGGTTGGGTGTGGGGTTTTTTTCCTCTGTAGCAGCAGTAGTGGGTGCATGGGGGTTTCAGAGCAGCCGAGTGCCGGCAGGCAGGACGTGGCTGACCCTGGCACAGCACTGGGCTGGAGCAGAACGGGTCCCCATGGAGCAGTGGGTGCTAGCCCAGGGCTCCCATGGGGAGTGTGGAGGGTCTGTGTGTATGGCTTTGCAGATGTCTTGGGGGATACATGCCCTCTTCCCCTTTGGCTGCAAGTGACTTTCTCTAGAAATAAGCCTCAATTTGTTGCCATTGGTAGATTAAGGTCTCCACTGCTGGAGGGTCCTGAGCAGAGGATGAGTTGACCTTCTTCACCTTTGCAAAACAAAGCACTTTTATGGGGGGTTGGGAAGGGCATGACTGCTTTTGGCCATGTGGCTTCTGCTAATTAACTCGAGTTAATTTGGGCTGGTTGAAGAGCTGTGGCTTGGTGGGTAGAGGAGGCTGGAAGAGACAGGGCTCAGGGCTGCTCAGCCCTGTTGAATCCAGCCCACCAAGGGGATCCTGGTGCAGGCGCCTCGCTAGTGAAAACTCCACATAACTCAGCCCTCCGCATTATTAAAGGCTCCTTTATACCTCTTCTTGCCGTAACTCCTGTGAGAACAGCCAGTCTTTTCAGCAGCCTTCCTTATGGGGAAGGTTCTGTGAGGGGAGCAGCCTGGCTGGCACAGCACTGCTCCTAACCAGCCCTGAAGCTGCTGTTGTAGCAGTCTGGGAGTGTGCAAGGGTGTCAGGTGAGCCTGCTGCTCCTGTCCAGCCTTGCCAAAAAAAAAAAGGTGTGGGTCCCCTTGCTGCCCAGCTGGCTCAGTAGGAGCCTGAAAAATAGTTGTGAAAAGTAGGGGTTAATTTTGTCTGTATCAAAATATGCACACAAGGTTAAATGAGACTTCCTTCTTGTCAATGAATTACGGCTTGAAAATATTTGCATTCTTTCCTGAAAGATTTAGGAATAATTATACAGCACTCAGGGGTAAGGCATTCCCAGATAAACTTAACAACTCTATAATTTGTACTCGAGGCAGGGTTTCCTGTAAATGATAGCTTTGTTTAATTTTACAATACTGCTTCCAAATGTTTGGTGACTATGAATTGCCAGCTAAACTGGACTTGTGAATCTGGAAAGAGTATGTATTTGTTTGTTATTGTAGACAGTAAGAGCTGCTGTGTTAGGCTAAAACTTGGCATCCCCTTTACGAGCTGTAGGCATCTCTCCCCAGGCAGGTTTGGTGCAGTGGGCAGCTGATGTAGGGTGTGAACAGCTTTCCAACTTCTCTATACAAAATTCCTGAGCTTCTCTAGGATCTCCTTCTGCTCTGCCTTTCTTTTTCTGGAGTTGGGAAAGGAACGCTGCAGTCGCAATGCACATACTTTATTTCCATTACTCAAAGCTGGAGTCATGCATAGTTACAGCCAAAGACACTTCAGCAGCTCTGGGGATAACAAGATAGCTGACAGACTGGAATGCGGATTTATCAGGGGTAAAAACTGGCAAAATTCCTTATTTCTGGTTCTTCTTTTTAAATAGGCCCTTCATGCTCCTGCTGCAAGAGCCCACCGCATGTTTAACCCCTAGTGTTCTCCCAGCTGGATCCAGGGATGAGCACTGGCACTGCCTATGTTTCTTTTGGGATTAAATTGCTCAGTCCCACATAGTTCCTAGGTGTTGTTTTTGAACTGCAAAGCTCTTTAAGAAGTGCTTTCAATGGGTTTTTATTTTAAAGTGCAAGCCTTTGCACCAGATGTCTGTCTGAGTGACCACAGAATGTAAATTTTACTGTGTGTTGCCTTTGGACTGGCAGTTAGGGAGACTACTGGGCAGTTAACATAGGCAGATTGTGCCATGAAATCTGCTTTCTTGGATTTGATTCATATTAATTTCTTTCGAAGCAGATCTCTTTATTGGCTTCAGTTTCATTTTGCTGTAGAGCTACTTTACTGTGCCTTTGCTAGGACCTGGAAATACTTACATTGCTATGAGAAATAGATCATACTCAGCTCCATGGATTTTCAGTTATATATATATATTAATATTGCAAGACATTAAGCAATTTCTTTTTGGGGAAACAAGTTATGGCAGAAGGAGCACACTTGGAAGTTAAATAGATTAAATGAAATCCCTCAGTTACAGGAGGGACTTTCAGAAGACAAGTCAGACAGTTTAGGGAAGGAGTTTGGAGTTAAAATTTAACCTTTCCCAGTCTTCCCTGAGCAGTGGTGCAGCAAGACCTGCCTGGAGCCAGCCCAGTGCAGGAGCCCGGGGTGAGGGCTCTGACGTGACCATCTGCAGGGTGGATGGGTTTGGAGCTGGTGGTTGTACTTGTGGCTGGGAGTCTCGACTGGCTGAGAATGAGGAGAATTTCACTTTTTATTGGAAAAGGAAAGAATTGCTCAAGGATTGCAAAACACTTTGTTTTGGAAGAAATGTCATTGTTTGAAAATAGCACAAGAGCAGGAGGGGAGCTGTCCCTAAGCCTGTGGCAGTCTTGGAAATCTTCTTACCTGGGGGCTGAAGTGAAGCTTCAAGGCTTAAGTGTTAGCTTGGAATTTTGTCTGAGGGTGTCCAGGCTGGGAGGCCATACTTCTCCTGTTCCTGCCTCTTTCTTTGCCGGTGTAAGGATGGGGAACTTTATTTTTATTGTTTCTTAGTTTTCTATTTTAAGCGGGAGGGATAGACTTAAGAAAGGAAAGTAAGTCTTGGCTTTTGGACAGAAACGCTGGCGGGGTGGTGGCCAGCACTGGTCTCTCATGGGATAGTTGTTGGCTCCTGGTTTTCTGCCCTCTGTGTCCTTTCTGCTCCCTGCATTTATCTCCTTGGCCGAGCCCCAGGCACATGGATTTGAACCAGCATGGCCATCACGGCTTTGCTGCAGGCTGCTTGGCCTGTTTTGTCTGGGTGCATCCCCAGGACAGGTCTGTCCCCACAGTGGGAAGCTGCCCTGGATAGTCATCCACTGGAGATACCCAGCCCACATGGATTTGCCACAGAGGGCAACCCTCCTGCCAAAACCTTGTCTCAGCCCTGCCAGGATCTCCCCATGTAGCTGGAGGGTTGCTCGGTGCCTCCCCATTGCTGGAGCTGCCCATTGCTCCTCCAGGCTTTTTTTTTTTTTGTAGCTGCAAACTTTATTTCATAGAGTGTTTTTGCTGATGGAAGGTGCCAGGACACAGCAGTGGCTGTGGGGAGGAAGGGGAGCTCCTCTTCTGCTTCAGAAAGACTAACACATCTGGTAAATCCATCCCATCCTCCTAATCAGCCATCCCCTCCCTGGGGCCCACAGTGCCAGGGCTGTTCACCTTCCTGCTGGTGGATGTCAATGGTCCTGCCTGGGAGGTGGATGGCAAAGGTCCTGTTTGCACTCCCTGCTCCCCCCAGGTTGCTCAGGACTGTGCTTAAGAAGACAAAATAAACCCCTTTGCTGCCTGCCAGCAAAACCTCAGTTTTCCCCTGGTGCAGTTGGGTGCTGTAAGCCCAGTGTGTTGTTTTCCCATCTCAAAGCTGTTTGCACAAGCCCAGCTGCTGTTCAAGACACAGGGGATCAGAGCTGGGGTCTGCAGGTGACTCTGCAAAACCAGGGCTGAGGTGTCTCCCAAACCTGCTTTTTCCAAAATACCTAAGAAAACACGACCGTGTTCTGTGGAGCAGCAATGAGAAGGCACATGCTTACACTGTAAAACATGTTTGTTTGGAAGGAGAGTAGGGAACTCAAAAAGCTTTAATTTTCAAAGGTCGAAGTGGCCCCCTGCACTCTCCTGTTGTCATCTGGGATGCTGCTGGCCCTCCTGGGAGGCATTTGCTCAAACAAAGGTGGCAGCACAGAAATTGGCTTGGGAATTGTTGCAGAGATGTTGGGATTTATCTGTGCTGTGGTGAGGTGGAGGAGTGCCTGTGTGAAGCTGGCGGCAGATAAGGCTGGTGTTCGCAGCTGGGCCAAGGAGAGCGGCAAAGATAGGGCATTTTGGAGAGGGAGAGAAGGAGGAATTTTTAATTTTGTGATATCCTTATCTTAATCCTTTCTCCCCTCTCTTCTACCCTCCTTCTCGCCTCGTCCAGGGTAGGTTAAACTGCTCAGCCTCGCCTTTTCCACAAACACTGGCAGGCGGGTGGTTCCAGACCTGGGAATACATTGGGAGTCTGTTTCAGCAGCGGGATGGGTTTTTGGACGTAGGTCGTGTTGTGCTAGCAGAACACAGTGCAGTGCTTGTGTGAGCTGGGTGGCTTCTGCAACGGTACCTGGCTGTTGGAAAAGTAACACTTGCTAGGAGTAGCAGTCAAGGGCTTAAAAGCACGTTTTTCAGGTCAAAAAAAATCTTATTTACAAACTCAGCTGTGGTCTTAGCTCTGAGGTGTTTTGTCCAAGGGGAGATAAAGCAGGGAGGTGGGAGATGCAGGGGATGGTTCTGAATGTTACCAGAGCACAGGCTGTGCTCCTGTGTCATTGCTGCTGCTCCCTGGGTGAGGAGGCAATCACCCCACTATTGGGATCTTTGGGCAAATGTCCTGCCCTGTGCTTGGAGTTGGTGTTTCTTGCCTCTCCAGGCACCATTTGGTTTTTTTCCTCAGGGGGGGAGCCTGGAGCTGTGCCTCTAGCTGGAGGGAGGATTTCCACTGACACCCTCCCTCTGTATGGTGACCCTGTTTCAGGGAGTTTCAAAGGTCCTGGGCAAGTTGCACCTTGGGGTTTTGGCACTGGGCATCTCCTGCCTCCTGTTGTACTGCTTATTTGCCTTTCTCCATGTATTGCTTCAGCCTTGGCCATGTGTGTTTCTGGAGGTTTGTCTTATTTACATGAACAGTTCTCGGAAAGTTCAGCTGAAAAGCAGCTTTTTTTTTTTTTTTTTTTTTTTTTTTTTTTTTTTTTTTTCCTGGGAACATCCAGGAACCACTAGTGTGTGATCTTTGTGTATAAAGTTGCCTTTCTGTGATTATAAACACTGGCCCTAGGATGGATGTGCGGTGGACCTGTTTAGATTTAAACCTGACCCACCTCCTCGTTTTCAGTGCTGGCATTCCCTTTGAGCAACATGTTCTTTCCTGCCTTTTGCAGTAACACACGATGTGAGTTTTTAACCTTTAAATTAGAAAGTCCTATCAAATTGTGGTGTCCTGCTCTAGGCAGCAGTGTATGATTTTGTTTTTAATGATTTTTTTTTTCCATTGATGCAATATCAGATATGCAGATTGCTCATTAATTTCCCAGTAGCCTTTCTTCTTCTGGCCTGGCAAGCCAAGATAGCCTGATAGCCACAGAGAGGCTGTTTCGTGTCCCAGTTTGCCCCAGGGAGCTCTGACTGAGGGAAGGATGAGCTGGGAAGCACAGATCTGTGCCTTGGTCTTGCATCTGTGGTGGAAGAGCTGCTGCAAGATCAAGGTCTGCTGGCTATCCCTCCCAGAGCCCTTCATCTGGGCTTGTTTCCCCAGCCCTGCTTTGCATCAGATTCATGTGAGCTAATTATTTCTGAAACCCCTTTTATTGGTGGCTCTTTCTGGTCCAGCTGTTTGTACAGTCATGAGCAGAGTGAAGACCTGGGGCAGAGCAGCATCACCTTTCTTCCCAGGAAGGCAGGCTGGATCAAGGGGTTGACAGCATCCCTGGGGTCATTGATGAAGCAAGAAAGGCCTTTGTGTGGCTTTGTGTGCAAGGCTGGAAAATGCAGCATTCCAGATTCTTGCTGCTTTACTGGGTGTTCATAGTGTGCAGCTGTGTACTGAGATGTAGGATGGGTTCCTCAGAATTGAGTGGTGGCTGTGATGCTCTGGCTAAGCATTTCTGGGGTGATGACAATTGTTCTTCCAGACTACTGGAAATCTGCTCTGCAGTGGAGCTGCTCAGCCAGAATATTTGGCCCCAAACTGGCCCAATTGTGGAAGGGACTGCCTGTGTCTGGGCTGAGGAGGTCATTCTGTGCTGAACTAAACTGGGGGGACAACCAGGGAGCTGGAATTGTAGAGCAGCAGAAGTGCTCTGCCTTCCCTCTGGTGCCAAAACAGTCCCCGTGTTGCTATGAAAATGTCTTGTGGAAAACTTTCCACTTAGAACTGAAGTCTCATTTATGTCTGCCCAGGACCTGCTCTTGGCCCGAATTTTATTTTCTAAGCAAATGAGACTTTCTGGTCCTTGAGGCGGTGGAAATAACTGCTCCACCAGCTTGCAGCCCACCCGCCCTCAGGGGCCTGGGAGCTGGTGGAGGGTTTTGGCAGAGGAGATGGTTTGTTCAGCAGGAGCAGTGTAGGGCTTCAGTGGGGCAGTGGGCAATTTGTGAGCCTTCTAAAAACTTTATTTTCAGGGGACTGCAGCTCCCCATGTTGCAGTCTTCAGAGTACTGCTGTGCTCCCACAGACCCCTCCCGTCGTCCCTCAGATTGCATACTACAAACTGAATATGAAATGCTTAATAGGAGCCAAACTGCCTTGAAAAATGTGTGGATACGAAATTAATTCGAAAAATCTGGCCTTTTGTGTATTTTTTTTTTTTTTGAGTCTCTTAACCTGCTCTAAGTTCTTATGTTATCTGCACTGTTACTCTGCTTGGCATGCTCTGGAGGCAGGAGAAGGGCTTATTAATGGGTTTTTACATAGATAAATGTGGGTTTGTACATAGATAAATGTGGTTGTGAAGTAGTATTGACACATGGAAATGTTGGTGGATGCTTAGAGAAGGATCAGCTGCTTTGTGATAGCTCTGTGCCAGTTCCCTCGTTCGAATATAGTTATGAAACGCAGTTGTTGCAAAGCATGTTGTTAAAAAAAAAAGGCATATTTCTGTGGCTTAAAAAGAAGAAAAATCAAACCCCAAACCACACACACCCCTCCTTAGTAAAAGTTTTGCGCACATAGGAAACAAAGGCATCAGCATTTGCTTGTCAGAGCTAATAAAGTTTGCTTGGATCTTAATTTTTCTGCTTGATTTCACAAAGTAATTGAAACTTCCTTTTTGCTGCAAGCCCTTTTTCCCCCTTCTTTTCCCTCTTTTTTTTCTAAATATTCTTAAAAGAACATCTTTTGGTCAGTGAGTTGATGGAATTTTGCTCAGGAGGCAGGCGCAGTTTGAGTGTACTTTGCAACTGGTCAGTCAAAGCTTATAGGACAAATTACTTGTGTCTGCAAGTCATTTCCCCAAGTTGAAAACCACCTAGACCAAATAAACCTTGAACTACAGGTTTTATAGGAGCTTTTGAGCATGTAAGTGAGGCTTTTGTAATCGCACTGATCTGATAAAACCTTGAAAACCAAGGTTCCCATAAAGAAAATAGTTCCACTTGAGGTGATAAAAGCCACATCTGGTAAACTTTGCTTGCTACCTCCTGATGACCTGTGAAACAGCAAATAGTCCCCACTCTAGAGGGATGGACAACTATTGGTGCCATACCCTTGTCGTGGAGGGGATGCAACCCCAAAAAAATGTTAATTTGAGAGCAAACAGCCTTTGAAGAAAGAGCCTCTTCTGGCTCATCCTCTGTCTTACATTTGATATTCCATGACTACGGTGTCTTGCTGCTTGCCTCCCGGCCAGCACGGCACAGGGAGATTCAGAGGTTAGGATAAGGAGGGGCCCGCGTAATTGAAAGCAAACAAACAGCTAAGACAAAGAAAGAAACATGAAACAGCAAACCCAAAGCCACAAATAGAAAACAGACTTTCCAGATTGATTAGTTCAAATTTGTTTATTTGAAGTCCCAAAGTTCGCGTTGTCACTCTTTTGAGGTGTCTCTCCAATTTGGCAATATGTTGACCATGTGTTTGCAGATCAGTTTTTCACAAGAAAGACCTTGGTTTTTGGTGTGTTGGCATTGCCTTAAACGTTGAATTTAAAGGAGGGTTGCAAGCTCCAAAGTCGGATTTGTAATTGTGACATTCAGATGCTGCCTTAGAGGTAATTACATTCTGTTAAACTTCTGGTTCATGGAGAATTTTCCTTGGGCTCGTACTTGGTGCTAAGTTGTGCCGCTGATCGCTTTTTTCGCAGGTTTAGGAAGACTGATGCACTCAGTGGGTTTGGAAACCAGTGGAGACTTGGAAAAGTCTGTATTTACTTTTGTGTTTCAGAGTGTTTTGGACGGAGACCTGCTTCCTATCTTCAGTAACAGTTCAACAGTGCAGCTGTAATATATATTAATATGTATTTTATGGATTTGGCTTAAACAGCCTCAAGTCCCCAGACAGAGGAATTACAGCTCCCGCCTATTAACTGTTGGCCATTAATGAGTCGGGTCTAAATGCCTTGATTGTGCCTGAGATTTCTAAGCTGAATCTTTGCATAACATTAGCATGGCAAGAATGCCTCCCAAGGACAAACAAGAACTTCCCAGGCCTTCCCATGCCTCTGCAGGAAGGAGTAAGTACATTTTGGGTTGAACTGATACCATCTCATGCCTTGGTGCTATCAAAGTGTGTGGAAGCTCCCCGCTGCTCTGGTAGCCTGGCTCTGATGTTCTTTCACATCCAGGCACATTGTTTATCTTTAACCAAGGCTTGGATAAACTTCCAAAATAAATGACTGTACTTGTCCAACTCGGTCCGCTTTGGCGTAGTTTTTCTGGAGTGACTCAAACGTTATAAATATGAAAGCAGCTAGGCTTCAAACGCCGCTTTTGGACCAGGTTTTCAGAGTTGCCTCCTAAAGCAGCAAAGGGGATCCTTTCCTTGAAGAAAACCTTCGCGCTTTTTTTCCCCCTCTCCTATTTAAACCCCCCGCCCTCCCCGTCCCTCTTTTCATCCGCGCCCCTTTGTTCACGTCTTGCCTTCCTGATTAAGAACTAATCAGCGAAGATAGATTAGTCCGGGAGCAGCGCGGCCCTGGGGACCCGCGGCTCGGGCGGGTCAGGAGCCGGGCGGCACCGCGGGGTCACCGTCACCGCCGCGGAGGAGGCCGGCTGGGCCGCGCTCCAGTGCACGGAGGAATGCGGTAACAGGATTTAAAGGAAACGTACAGAACTAACGAGGATTAAGGCTAATTGTCCTGCGAGGGGCGGCAGGATGTGGCCGTGCGGGGAGCAGCTCCGTTGTGCTGTGTGTGGAGGGGGGAAGGTCTGGTGGTTCGGGCCTTGCTGGTGGAGGGCTCCGGTGGGTTTTGGTTGGTTTGGTTGCCCTGCGGAGGAACGGAAAAACAGTGGATTGGAAACGAAAATAAAAAGGTTGAGCTCTCCCTTAAAGACTTCGAGGCTGTTAGCGCAAATATTTCTGCAGTTGGTGGGAAGCATGCTCCGAATGGCTGGTTCTGGCCGTGTTTTTGCTGGCTTTGGACAATGTTGCTCTGTGCAGGGAGCTGATGTCCCCCGACTGCTCGTCCTGCGGCTGGCAGGCGGCTCTGGCTGAAGGACTTTGCGTGCCAATGAGTTTGTTTTGAGCAATGCTGTTGGAGGTGTTTAGAGGACCCTGCCTCCCCCCGTAGGTCAGGCTGGTTATCAGGTCTTGCAGAAAGGCCATGGGTATCTCTGAGTTTAAATAAGGGGGGGATTTAAGAAGCAAAAGCCCTCAGGGTTGGTCCTCAGTGAGCCAGAGTGTGTGAAATGCTGTCTGGAGCCATCCATCCATCATCAAGTGGTACTAGAGGGCAGCCAGACCAAAAAGAGTTATTCCCATTGTATTTCTGCGCTTTGGGGAAGATCTGTCCTCGCCTGGAAGAAAGTGAAGTTTGCAAGTGTCCCAGCTAGAGAATGGAGAGATGATACCCTTCAAGGCTGCGGGACCCCCTGGGCAAACCTCTGTTTATTTGCCTTGTGTCAAGGGAAGGGGTCAGAGTTGGGTTTGCTGGACAGGGTCCTGTGATTCTCAGCAGGTGAGGATGGATGAGTTGCCCAAGCAAACTTGGGCCTTGGGTTTTAGCTGTTCCTCATAGAAGCAGTCCAAAGCTCAGTTTTCTGTCCTGCACAGAGGTGCCTTGGGTAACATTTGGGGGTGTGCAAAGACAGAGGAGGTGTCTGATTTCTCAACTGTTACTAGATTACAGCTGGACTTTGCCACACCTGAACCCTTAAAGCATGTCATCTTTTCATTTATACTTCCAGTTGCCACAAGTCCTAAGTCCTGACCACAAAAAACCCCAAGCAAGCAATGCTCTTGCAAATGGAGAAGATAGGGTGTTTCTCCTTGGTGTGGAGCTTGGGCTTACTTTTGCTCCCTCCCTGAGTGGGATTCCTGGGATCAGTGGGTGCTGCAGTGCAGGTGCTAGTGGCATGCAGGGCACTAGAAGGAAGGAAGGAGATAAGGATCTGGTGCTGTGGTCCAAAGTCCAGGCTGCCAGTGCTGTTGGGAAGAGAGCCCTGCCATTGGCAGCTGCGTGGGACAAGGAACTCCCTATCTCCTTGGCTGTCAAAGCAAGGGGAGTAGAAGCAGTCCTCCCTATCCATGTCACTTAAGACTTGGGTGGCCCTTAGCTGGTCCTGGCTTTTTGCTGAGCCCCTGCATCCAGCTTACTCTTCTCCCTGCCCCAAACTACCCAAGGCAGGTTGAAGGAGTGTGTCCTTATAAGTGGAAAACATTGCCCTGCTACTTCTCAGACAGTTGTGTGCTTATTAATGCACTGCCCTTTAATATCGTTGTTTGCAGTTGGTCTTGTGTTTCTGTTTGGGTTTGTTTGTTTCTCTCTCTTTTTTTTTTTTTTGGCCTTCTCTTCTGTGTAAAGTTGGTCTTAAAATTGCAGCAGGTTCTGCAGTAGGATCTCGCATAGGGATTTGGATCCCACAATAGGAAATTAATCTGACTGGAAGTTAATTAACATCTCTCTTGTGCTCCAATTTGTAGATTAGATTATTGTTTGTATAAAGCCTGGGATATTTTTTAAATTTTATTTTGAGTCGAAAACAGGAAATTGTGGCTGAATTCCACAAGCTTTGTTTCTTATTTGAGGAATTAAAAACATCTTTAGGTTTTGGGGTTTCTTAAAAAATTTTTGCTTGGGTCATGGCTGCCAGTTTGCATGCCCTTAGTGCTCTTTCTGCTCTGGAACTCATGGAAATGGTAGCTCTGCTTTGTGTCGTGGTGCACATGTGGTTTTGCTTGTGCAAGCAGGAAAGCTTCACTTCTGTTGAGCCCCTTTGTAACTGATAACATTGGAACGGGGGTTTGTTCTGTGAGTTTTGCCATACAGCCACAGTTCCAGTGCCTTGAGACACTGCTGCTTGCCTTGAAATGTGCCAGTGCCACCGGCTGGGACAACAGTGGCTTCCCATGGTAGTGCAGCTCTCAGATGAGGAGATCTGTCGTACTGAGTGCGTCCACAAAACCATGAATGTCTTACATCCTTCTGAATTTCTTTTGTTTTGGGGGTATTTTTCCGCATAAAGCTTGATTCTCAGAATCACAAAGGTCATCTGGCCAGATCTGGGACTTGCCAGTGGATTACCAGTCTGCTGGCACAAATAGGTGAGCCTGGGTGCATCTCACAAGAACCTACTGTGTGGCTCTGAGATGTGTTTTTGTGCAATGACACTGGAATCAGCTGTGTTGAAAAGGAAAAAAATACTGGAAAAGTGGTTGCTGGCAGCATATTTCTGCTTTTTCCTGCTTTCTCACATGTGGTGCCACCCTGCAGTGGTGTGAGCATCCCTGGAGGTGCTTGGTGGAGGGTCTGGGGCAGGCAGAGGGAGAAGGGCCAAAAATGGGGGGAGAAAATGTTAAGGAGGAAAAATACTCCAATTTAAATTACATTAGTTATGATGGAATCAGTTTTGGTCAAAGGCTGTTTTTTTTCCTAGCAAACAGCTGAAAGCTTTAGGGAAAAGAAAATACAAACAGGCAGGTTTTTTTGCTTTGTTTTGCTTTCTTAATGGGGAATTTGAGGGAAAAAAATGAGAAGTCTCCCAACAAAACTAACTGTCTCCCTGCCACATCTCTTCTGTATGCTGGTCCTTGTGCCTGAGCCTTCAGTAATTCTGTGTATTTGCTGTTCCAAATGGATTCTCTTCCCTGCCACCCCTTTTGCCCCCTTTAATTGCATTAAATTATACTTGGTGAGGTTTTTTGGATCACCCTGGTGAAATCTGCTGGCCAATCTCTGTTGAATTTTGAAGTCTAATTGCGGGCTGTATGCAACTTCTTTTTCCCGTGGCTTTTGCCCTTAGGTAAAGATAAGAGTTACTGACTGCAGGTATTGAGCTTTTTACGTGTTCTTTGGTAGCTGATAGAGGGGCTCAGTCATCCTGGAGGTGAGTTGGTCTATTACCTGTATCCAGCCTCCTCACCAGGGAAGTGAGAAAAAACCAACAATTTTCAGCATATAACTTGACCCTTGTATAACACCACTCACTTAGCGCTGTAGGCAGAAACATGTTATGGAAAGTGTTTCATGCCTGAAGAATTTAGTGATAATAAAGAAAATTTGCATTTCCTAAGTTCTCACTCAGAGATACCAAGGAGGGCTTTTCGGTTTTGTTTTTTTAATTAAGAAACAACTCATGGTTTTCACTGAAGGTTTCTGTCTTAGCTAGAGCCAGGGAGAATCCTGTAGTTAGCCAGAGTTATTTCCTTTTCAGATTTGCTTAAATAATAAGTTTAATTATGTTATGTTTTAATATTCTTTTTCCCCCTTGCCTTATTTGTATATTCAGGTCTTTGTGTGGTTTCGCTCTCTTTTGATGTTTGCAGAAATGTATTATCTTCATCTGTCTGGTTTGTGTTTGGTGTGCCACTAATTGACTCAATATCCTGTTTGTTGGAATGAAAGCAGGCTCTACCATGGCATATTTTTCCAGGGTGTAAAACCTTGCAGTATTTGGGCCACCCTGTCGGGTAGGAAATTGTTGGCTGTGCTGTGGAAATAAGGCAGTGATGGTATTTTTCCTCAGGTGAGCTGAGTTTTAGCTTTTAATGAACTCTTTAAACCTCGCTGAAGGCAAGATCCTGCATCCTCCTTGCTTAGATATCCCCTGCAAAGGGCAGAGGCCCCAGCCCAGATGTGCTGTAGAGAGTTTCTGGGTTTGGTCCTTGGGATCTTCCCACCTGAACTTCTCCACTGCCCCAACCTCAGTTTGAGAGCCGGGCAGGGGAGGATCTCCATTGACTAGTGATGCTTCTCTGGGCTGCTGTGGAGAGCAGAGACAGATCTTTGTGTTTTGTTTGGGGCTGAAGAGCTGGGTCAGGAGTGTGGGAAGGGCTCTCCTGGTCTATCCCTGCTCAGGAGGGATGTCCCAGAATCACTCCAGTTGACCTCAGCAGACAGCGTTTACCCAGACTTGGTCCTTCAGAGACTGGCTCTGTCATCAGGTCCAGGGTGAGCTTTGCAGTGGTTATTTGAACCTGGGTGCATGGATGCAAGAGCCCTCTTTGTGTCCTAAGTTGCTCTTTCCAGTAGAAAATTAAGTTTCTTAATGTGCATTTGGCTTAATGTACACACATGGATATAAATCTCTCTTGTTCTCTGCACTCCCTGACCCTCTTGGCAGTAAATTTGGGAACCCAAAGCTGTCAACAAAACAAAATGGAAAAATACAAGCCAGACAGACCTCGGTTGTATACAATATTTTAAGTTAACTGTAGGTACACACTATGGAAATAATTGGGATTATTTGTTGTGTTGAAGGGAGGTATGTCACTGAGGTATTGTGTGCACTGCCATTCCCGTGCCTGGAAGATGGATTAGCAGCTGAGTTAACAGATGCAGTAGAGCTCAACTGAAAATAGTTCACTGTTGTTTAAGTGTAGGTGAAAGGGCTTTGGTTTGGATATCAAAGAGTGTATTTTGACTGCTTGACAAGTCAAAAACCCCCCCATTTCACTATTATGAGCTTTCTCTGTGAGTTTGGGGAATTTTTTTGTGCCATTAGAATAATCAGCAAAAAACTAAAATGCACATTGATTAATAACCTAAGTGAATGTGCAAGGGAAACAAGTGGCTTTAACATTAATAAGGCAAATAAACCATTTATATAAAACGGTTGCTAATTGGGTGGGATATTAAATATGCTGCATGCTGGCACATGGTGCCAAACTGTGGTAGTTCCCTAACCCTACCAGTCAGCTTTGAGAGCTGACTACATGGTAAAGATGTCTTCTGGCTTAAAAAATCCTGTGTGGTTGGAAAAAAGAGTTCAGGTGAGGATGAGAATCCACGATGGTTGAATCCAGGACCAAGATCTGTGATTCTGAAAAGGCTGGAACCCCATGACTGGATGGAGAGTGGTGCTGGCTGCTGACCTTCATGGTGAGGACTTGAGTTAGGGAGCATGGGGTATACTCACTCTTTTGCTTTTTGGGTGTGAGATCCCAACAGGAGTTACTAACATTTTGAGGAGGGAAGAAAGGAAAACTGACTCTGGTCACATGAGCCTTTAGAACGGGAATGGGAAATGATTGACACTAGAAAATAGGGTATGTTATTTTGTGTCTGGTGATAGATGTAGGGAGGCTGCTGCACAGAGTGCTTCTACTGGAAGTGTGTAGTTGAAATAAGGGTTTGGGATGGTTGTAACGTTATGCACACAAGAGCATCGAGGAAAGTACAGCCCCAGATGTGCCAGCCTGGTTTGCCCTGCTCTGATCAGAGGGTACCAGCAGCTCTGCATCATTTGTAGGATGTGAGCATAGCATTCTAACTCTGCTGCCCTTGGTGGATGTGTCACCACTGTTAGCAGGACTTCAGTGCTGTTTTACATCCCTTCCTTCCTGGCACGCGACCGTCTCCACAGGAGTATTCTCCCCAGTAAAATAAACACAAGGCCGACAGCAGCATGGCTTTAAAGCAAGTGGAGAACACTGACCACCCAGTGAAAAAGGAGAGTTCTGATAAGAGGCATCAACTAAAAATTCAAGTTTGCAGCTTCTGCCAGGAAGAAAGCATGCCTTGAAGCAGCGTGTGTGGCAGAGGAGGGAGGAGGCGGCAGGGCTGCTTTGGTGTTCACAGCTTAGTGTAATTTCACCTGGAAATAGTTAAATGCCAAGACTCTCTGCATTTTGGGAGTGCTTTTCATTATCAGGTATCTAACAACAGTGTAAGCAGTGATTATGCTGTGGCTGTGGCAACATCCTCTAGGGATTACGGCAGCGTCACTGAAGATGGACAAGAGCTCATGGTCCATTCCCAGACGTGCTGAGCATCCCCACATCATTTTATAGCCAGGAGAAGGGGGCATTTTTGGTATTCTGGGTAAATCAAAGGTGATGGGATTGAGTGGACAGTTTGGTAGATGTGTCTGTCTCAATGACTCCGCCGGAGTCATTCACAGGCTCATGCTTTTCTTTCTTCTTCTTGCCCCTTGCTAATGCGGGGCCGGAGCAGCGGAGCTGTGCTCAGGAGTGATGCTAGTGTTTCTTGTCATCTTTGTTGGGGGTTTTGTAAAGCCTAGGTAGCATGTCAATTATATATGATGGGTGGAAGCCTAATATTCTGTGATAATTAGAAGGCAAGTCTAGTGTGAAATTGGATTAGGGTCCGGCATTACAGTCCGGGATTCCTTTGGTAGCTGGTTCAGAGGAAGTCATAAAACTCCTTTAAAGATGACACAGGCCCATGTGTGCTAGAAGGGAGAGGCAGAGCACAAAGGCTGAAATGCTGGCCCCGATTTCAGGTCCTCAGCAGTGTTTGCCTCCTGCTCCTCCACCACCCAACCTTACCCCAGCCTGATTTCTTACAGGGGAGCAAAGTCCAGCAGTAACCTCTCAGACCATAAACCACTTTCTGGCTTGTTTACTGAGCTGCAGTGAAGGGCTGGGCTGTGTGGGGAGCCTTTTAAAGAAATACCCACCCCCTGCCTCCCAGTAAACTGCTCCTAGAGTTTTAGCTAGTTTTGCAGTTAGCCGTCCTTAAAGTATGAATTTGGGCAAGGGGATGAGAAGAGGAGGGAAGGAAGGTGTGCTGGAGACCCAGGAACAGCATTATGAAAGGTCTTGGAAAACCCTTTGCTGAAGAGAACTGCTTTTCAGTATTATGTAGCCCCTAAGTTTCAACTGCTCACTTGTTTAATGAAAACTCATTCTTCAACACAGTGCAAAATAGTTACTTAATTTAGAAGAAATTCTGTGTGCCTGGAGTCTGCTAAATGCAGTGTTTCTGTAATGGCTTAAATCATAATTTTGCAAGATTACCTTTCTGAGTGCATTTGCTTGGATGTGCAGATGGTAACATGTACCATCACATTTCTGTCTTTAAACAGCCACCTTCATTCCCCAGCCAAGGAGCAAGTTTCTTTCATAATTTTTGGCCTCTCTCTGTATTCATATGTATCTTAAAATAAGGAAAAGTCTTGCTGCAGCAGGCCATGAGAAAGATCTGCTGCAAATCCATGTCAAGCTGTGATGATACTGTGCATATGCGGTGGATATTTGGAGTCGATCTCTGCTACTTGGGCTCTTTTTGCCATGCAGCCCCCAATGTGATGATTGCACACCCTGCCAAACAATTCAATAAAAAACCTAACTTAAAAGGAGGCTGTGGCAGAGTTATGTTTTTGCTGTGCTCGCATGGTGATAAATTACAAAAGCTGCCGAGTATTTCACACTCACCAGTAGATGAAGAGTTGCCTTGTATGGGCATTGTTTGATGAGTTTTAATTTGGGAAATAATTATTGCCGAATGTGTCCTTGACAGTGAGTGCACACCATGAGTGTTCTCTACATAATATACATAAACTTTAGATCTCTGCTAAGTATGCCTAAATAGACATATTTTTCACTGATTTTCCTTAGAGGGGTTCACTGCTAGTTTGACAAAGAGCTTTGGCTTTGGTCTTGGCTCCAGGTTGGTGTTTGTGTGTGTAACTGGTCCATGCTCACGTGGAGCTCTCCAGCCTTTCCATTCCCCTGGTTGTAGCACCGTGGTGTTTGAAAGCTGTTTGATGGTGTCTTGCATCAGGGTCTGTCTGCACAGGGTGAGTCCCGTGGATGGATCCTGAATGGGTCAGCTCTGATAGCAGATTTAAAAGCCAGAACATGAGATTTCTTGCACACTGTGCTGGTGTTGATAGATGTATTCTTAGAGATTTGGTTGTGCTAAGGACAAACCTCTGTGTGGGAAAACTGGGACTCCCAGTGTCTTCTAGTGACTTTCCAGTGACATCTCCCACTTCGGCATAAGAAAACTGCAAGAAAAGCAGCCCACAGATCTAAACTTTCTGTTTTTTGAATGCTGGGTAGCAGAGTACATCCTCCTATGATTAGCACTGAGTAGCCAGAGCTCTTCAGTTCCAGACAGAGCTAATTCTTGATCATGAGCCAAGACCACATAGTGCTGACATGACTGAGAAATATCTTCCATAATTAGATTGCTTGGTCATTAATTTTTGAATGTCTGAGTTACATTTTGGAGCATTATTTCTTAATGATCAACCAAATGGGATCTGTGCAAGCTTGATTTACTGTCAGTCGTGCTCTTGCTTGGCTTTGCACGTGTGTCCCGGGGAGACACTGTCAAATCTGGGACAAAGGGGATTAGAGGAAATGATTTGGCTTTGCAACATTAGGCAGGATGGTAACTGTAGTTTAATAATGTAAATAGATGTGAAACTGATACCTGTATTTGTGAAATACAGTGAGCTTTTTTAAATAATAAATAAATTGGAGACATTGTTAAAACCACTGTATTCAGGATTGTAGGGCATCTATGGACAACTTCAGAAGTGTCTGTGAAGTGTAACTGGGAAAAGAAATCCTGCTATCAGTAGGAATTTGCTTTGCTGCTATTCATGGTAGGTGTTGTGTCAGAGTACTTAGTCCTGAATTGAAATTGGAGCAGAGATTGAAGGTGAAACAAAGCAGTGATGCTTGGGCACTTTCTTCTTTTGAGGCTTGCTGGTAAGGTGGGCTCAGAGAGGACTGCCCAGCCATACTCCAGGATGTATTCAGTGGGCAGGATCTGAAAATCTGGGTGCACTGCTTCTTCTTGTTTAAATGACTTACAAAGCTACGTGGAGCTGCCTCCCTTGGAGCTGTGTATTTGCTGCTGGAAGTGCTCCCCTTGTCAGAAAGAAGTTGCCTGTGAAAAAAAGATACATCTGTAAGGAGTCAGTGAGATTTTTCTGTGTTTTCCAAAAGCTGTGCTTAAGCAGTGCTGCTTCCCGTAGCAGACTTTGAGCTTTCTGTAATTGAAGAGCAGTGGATGGTCTTGTGCAATAAATTAGCTGTGTCAGAATTATCTGCTGGTCAAGGTCTCTCTGTAATGCCACAGAAAACAAACAAACCCTGTAGCACAACAGGGAAATAGATTTTAGGCGGAGAGGTTCTCAGGAACTTTATATATAGACACAGAGGTAAAAATATTCATGCCATTTTTTGAAGTGGCCCTGAAGTGTCTGTAAGGAGAGACACTAACCTTTCTGGGCTAGAAAGTCCTGCAGAGTGATACAAAGGTTCACCACCTGGGCAAAAAACATTGTTGGGAAATCTTGCACAAGGCAGGCAGAGCATCAGCCTGTTGAGTTAATCATGGTCAGGCTTTGAACTGTCCAAAACCTGTTTTTGTTTCTCTAAACCCAGTTTTGATGCTCTAGCAGGCAGGATGGATGGCTTTTCCTTAAACGTGTGGTGCACTGCCTGTCAGGAAGACGTTATTTTCTGCACGGGGTGTGACAAATCCTTTGCAGCTCTGACAGTGAGTCTTTGAACCTCCACATTGGTTGCAGGTCCTTGGTGACTTCCAGGGTGGGAGCAGGCAGGGAAGAGCTTTCCCTTCTCCATCTGTTTCCTCAGAATGAGGGATAAGGTCTGGCAGCAGGGTGTCAAATGGGAGAGAAGGCAGCAGCTTACATGTTGGCTGTGTCTTTTAAAATACCATCTGACTTGGAAATAGGAGTTTCTCATCCTGACTGCTTGTTTTGATCGCATCTTCTGTGTTGACAAAGATTTGCGCAATTTGCCCAGATTTGAACCACTTCGGCATGAGCCCACCTACTTGATGTTGGTGCTGTCTTGCGGGGCCTGTCAGAGAGCTGGAGCTGAGGACTGCTGTGCCAAGGGTTTCTCTTGGCCCACAAAGCTTGGCAGTGGTGTTTTGTGGGTGGTGCAGGAAGGGGGCAGCTTCATCCCACACAAGGCATCTAAAAGCAAATTGTATGGGTCCAGATCCTACGTCCAGACTGTCTGAGAGATTCTGAAATGGAGCTGTTGCAGATACTGAAAGGCTTGGTGATGATCTCTCTGACCAAGCCAGCTTGAGCCAGATGACTCCTAGGAAGGAATTATCTTGAGAAAAAAAAAATCTGTTTGAAGTCTCCAAAAACAAATCCCTTGTTACCTCCAGGATAATGACAGAAAACTGCAAAACTAGGAGCTGGGAAATATGAAGTGTTTTCGTGAGCCATTGCATAAACCAACTATGATTTAGTGTCAGTGATAGCTGTGCTTCTGAGAGAGACTACTTCTCCTCTGATTGGATTGGGGAAGGGTGAAGAAGAAAGCACTTATCTGGACAAAAAGGGCCATTGCCACTGATGTTGTGTATCAACTGAATGAACTGGAAGTATTAAAAATACTTACCAAAACTTCATGCAAGTTACGATATACAATATATCTATATACAGGTCGATTTTCTGCTTCTTCAAATTATACTGTAAGGATGAGTATCTGCTTATTCTGTTTATTTATTAACTGGATAAGTAAGAAGACACTTTTTAATGTTCTGGCAGAAAGACAAGGTTTTTTACATGTGTTGCTATAAAGTTTCTTTAAGGAATCGGGTTTTGATGTGCTTGGTCCAGTGCTTGCAGCGATGGGGGTCTCCTTGTAAGTAAATGGTGCTGCAAATCTTCACACACTCTGTCTCATGAGACCTCTTTTCTCTGGCATAGAGAGTCCTTTTAACCTGGGATGTTTTCTTCTCTGCTTTTCAGGTGACCACTTGAAAGTCTGCTCGCAAGGCTACACATGCTGCTCTCAAGAAATGGAGGAGAAGTACAGTCAGCAAAGTAAACACGACTTCAGAAACGCTGTCACAGAGCTTAGCAATCACCTACAAAACATGTTTAGCTCCCGATACAAGAAGTTTGACGGTAAGTGCAGAGACCTCAAACTTTCTCTCCTTGGGATAAAAATGTGAAAAATCCCCATCCTGTTGTTTTCTGTGCAGTTGTTCTGCTCTTTCTCCCCCTTTGCTGGGAAAGTTCATGACTCGGCTCAGGGGGCAGAGCATGCCTTGTTTTGCAATCCCGTGAGAGAGAAGTATTTGCTGATTATGGCTGCTTGTTTCCCAAAGAGAGAGATCTTTCTTTCTGATTAATTTTTTGAAAAGCCATTTTGCTCTAATGTAAGATTGCAGTTGATTTTGTTGGTACATCCCTGCAGCACATGTAATTGTAACGTGCACATCTTGCAGCCCTGATCCACGACAATGGTGATCTTTCCCAGCACGTTATGAACCCACAGGATTTATATCCATCTCACTTTTTAGCCTTTGGGGCTAAGCAGAACAGCAGATAAACAGAGGGTGGTTTTGTGTGGAGGCCGAGTGTTCAAGTGTGATGCAGGGTCAGAACCATAATGAACAAGTCTCGGCTGAGTTCCCATCGCTGGAGTGATGATAACTGCTGACAGATAAGCAAATGACTGGCCTGGGTATTGCCCTTGGGTCCACAGTGTGTCCTGTCAGACTGGCTCTCCATAGGGCATGCCTACTCATGGGAGCTCCAGGAAGAAGCTCCCTTTGGAGGTAGCTTGCACGCAGCCAGCACTGCCCACCTTGCAGCCTGATGCTTTTCCTTTGAGAGCACCTCTGCAGCCAGCTGAAGTTGATGCCTAGACACTGGGCACAGCACCTGGCTGAAGTCTCAGAGCATTTCTTGATTTGCTTTTGAGCTCTTGGTTGGTTCCTGTGCGGCTTTGTAGGTGCCTCAGCGCTCCCAGACACTGCAGCCCCCTGTTGTTTGAGCATCTGGGGAAGACAAGCAGGATGTCAGGCTGTTGCTTGGATTGTCCTTTTTAGCTGCGGGAGTAAGGTGACAGCCCACTGTGTGTGGAGGTATCTGACAAGTCGAGTGGACTAGGTTGCTCACACAGTTCTGCTTGTACATCTCCATCACACTCTGTGGTAAAGGACAGTTCCCCCGTGCAGCTCCTCTGGACATTTGTTCCCTTGTTTGGTCATTGGTTCACCATGAGTTTTCTATGAATATGCCAAAGTCTGTGCCTTGAACCTTCCAGCGACAGCCTCTGCACCACCACAGTGGGTAGCAGTATCTTGCTTTCAAAAGGGATTGGCACTAGGGTCAGAGAAAAAAATCCCTGGGTATGAAATTGCAGTGAGTCAAAGTAGAATTATGCAATCATCTTGATAGCATCTAAATCTGCTGGCTAAATATTTCCCTCTTAACCTCTGTTGTCTCTACCTGCTGGTACACCAAAGGGGTGATAGAGGGAGAACCAAAGTGTCTAGACTTGCAAGCTTATTAAATGCAGAACAAGACACTTAATGAAATCCAGCCCATAGATAAGCTTGTTCAAAGAGACCAGAGGAACAGCATCTGCTTCACCTTAAATGAACGATGAGGCTTTTTGAAATGCTGCACTGAAAACAAAGAGCATGCACGGGTCGCTGCATTGGCATCCCAGACATGGAGCAGACATCTTGTGAGATGCATCTGCCCCTTTGTGGGGGAAGGGATGGCTGCAGGGGGACGTTAAACCAAGCTGAGATGGATGCCTGTCAAAGGACAAGGCTTCAAAATAGGTGAGCTTTGGAAGGCAGCCTGCACAAGCTATTCTGTCTGTGCTCTGTGTTTCTCCTGTCAGCCCCTCAGAGCATCCTCTCTGCTGGTCTCACTCTCACTTTAGCCTGGGAAATCCTTGAGTGGCAGGTCTTGAAGGGGGTAGTGTTGTCCAGCTGTTTTTGAAAACTGGATTTACTGTGCCTGGCCTGCCCCTCAAGGGTGTGTCTCTGCCTCATTTAAAACTAAGGAAGGAGAATTGGCGACCTCCTCAGCCTGTCCCAAAGCCTAATGACTCGTCTTTGAGTGCTGATATCAGAGCTAAATCTTCATTTGCTGCAGACAAAGCTGATTTAGGGATTTTTTAAATCTTACCTGGGGTGGAAGTAGAGATGAACAGATTACCACCCTCTATCATTTACCTCTTGGGCGGCTTTTAATCATGACTGCCTCTCTCCCTCCAGCCCAGTCACCTGGAGGCTGGAAGCACACCTTCCTGCTGGTTGCTGGGGCAGGTTAAGGAGTCTCCCCACTTAGATACTCAGACTCTTCTGCAAAAATGTTGGAGTTCCATGCCCTAGACTGCTGTGTTTTATTTGTTTAGGAGCCTACTGTTGAATGTTTGGCTGCTTGTGGGATGGCGTTTCCTTCCTTTGGTCCTGGTGCTTGGTCATCAGATCAACTGTGGTCAGTTGTGTCTTGGACGTTTGAGTTCCTCTTGCCCTGCATAATTCATCCCACACTTTGATCTAATGTACCCAAACTACAGGAAGGAGAGGCAGTCGAGACCCATATATTTGTCCTGATCCTTAGGGATGAGACTGGAAAAGGACACAATTCCTTCTGGAGCTGCTCTTCTGCATGGGCCCAAGCTCTGATATTACTGTTTGCAGCTCTTCAGGGCTTCTTTATCACTTGTAGCTACATCCATTCAAATCAAAATAAATCTGGTAAAAATAAGCTGTACACTTTCCTTAGTTTAACATGAAATCCTCTGTGCTACAGCCTTGCAGAGTGACTGAGTAGGCAGGATGAGTTATTACAGAGACCAAATCCACTTGAAGTGGAGTGGACACTTCTCTGGCGGGGTGACACATCCCTGGGCTGCGATCAGCCACTCCAGGGTGCATCCCAAACAGCAAACCCTGTCCTCCAGCCCTTTGAAAATATTTGTTGTGGGTTCTCTTGGCTGCTAATCTCCCAGCCTTGACATTCAGGTCTGGGAGGAGAGGCAAACCTGTCCTGCCTCTGTTATGTGCTTGACCTTTGCAGCAGTTGCTGCTGCAGAAGGACAGTCCAAGTGGCAGCATGTCCTTTGGATAGAGGCTGGGATGCCCTGTGGCTTCTGGAGCATTTGCATCAGCTGTTGCTTGAGCGCTGTGTGCTGTTGGAACTGTTGCCAGAATTGCTCTGATCTGACACCAAAGCCATACAGAAATGGATTATCTCCTCTTTAATCAGGAGAATGGAACAATCTGCTGATTTTCCATCCCAAAAGAGCTGACCAGGAGTCGTTTCAGCTCCCAGTGCATAATTTGACAGCATCAGATCCTCCTGTGCATATTTGGTTTGCAGGCACTGGGAGAATTTGTGAGCTCAGGAGTGCCATATCTTACATACACTGTCTAAACATTTGCTTACAGTACAGGTATGTATGCTCCAGGAGGTCTCTCTTGTTGTAATTTAAACCACTAGCCTGATGCCAATGTAGCAGTAAGA